>NC_080552.1:21015854-21315854 GCF_028640845.1 Ahaetulla prasina | reverse complement strand
TAAATTCTCGTGGATTTGAATCTCCATCTAAATCGGTATCGATTCCTTTCCCCTCCCCCCCCGTCTTTCCTGTCCTCCGACGCTTCTGATTTATATGAAAATCATGCAGGCTGTACTGTAATTTTCTTTTTATCTCTCTCGACGTGTGTTTTGAAATTTAACTTTCTTGGCTCACGCTCCATTTCATTCGTAAGGATGGGCAAACGGGACCAAACGGCATAATAATGGAACTGGGACCCTGGTTCCGATTTTCTCCCAAGGAGGAAAAAAAAAAAAAGTGAGCGGGGAAAGACATCCACACCCAGTATTAACTTGTTCTCTGTTTTGGAGAAGAAGCAAAAAGAGCAATAGAATAAATTCTGTTTGTTAGCTGCATTCATTACCGCCTGCCCCCAGCCCCCTAAGCAGGTTCAAAATTATTTTTATTTATTTATTTTATTTTTATTTTGTTACACAGTATATATAAGCATAAGCATGAAATAATTATACAATATATAAGCATATATATAAGCATAAATATGTAATAACTGTATTAATTGGATATAATGAAAGGGAATAATAGGACAGGAACGGTAGGCATGTTTGTGCTCTTATGCACGCCCCTTACAGACCGCTTAGGAAATGGGGTGAGGTCAATAGTAGACAGTTTTTGATTGAAGCTTTGGGGATTTTGGGAAGAGACCACAGAGTCAGGTAGTGTGTTCCAAGCATTAACAACTCTGTTACTGAAGTCATATTTTCTGCAATCAAGATTGGAGCGGTTAATATTAAGCTTAAATCTATTATGTGCAATTGAATTTTCAAAAAGACGTTTTTCAGGGGGGGAAGAGAGATTTTATTCTGTAATGGCGGTAGAATGAGATGAGTTTCATGGGAAGTGCTTTGAACTTTTGCTCCTCTTTTGAAAATAGAACATAGAATAATACAGTTGGAAGGGACCTTGGAGGTCTTCTAGTCGAACCTCCTGCTCATGCAGGAGACTCTATAATATTCTGGACAAATGGTTGTCCAGTTTCTTCTTAAAAGCCTCGATTGATAAAGAACCCACAACTTCTGGAGGCAAGCTGTTCCACTGACAAACAGAAGAACAGAGTTGGAAGAGACCTTGGAGGTCTTCTAATCCAACCTCCTCTTCAAGCAGGAGACTCTATACCATTCTGGACAAATGGTTGTCTAGTGTTTTCTTGAAAAATCTCCAGCGATGGAGCAACCACAACTTCTGGAAGCAAGCCGTTCTACTGTCAGGAAACTTCTCCCTAATTCTAGGTTGCTTCTATTCTTGGTAAATTTCCATCCATTGGTTCTTGACTTTTTTTTTTTTTTTTTGCATTTATATCCCGCCCTTCTCCGAAGACTCGGGGCGGCTTACACTATGTTAGCAATAGTCTTCATCCTATTTGTATATTTATATACAAAGTCAACTTATTGCCCCCAACAATCTGGGTCCTCATTTTACCTACCTTATAAAGGATGGAAGGCTGAGTCAACCTTGGGCCTGGTGGGATTAGAACCTGCAGTAATTGCAAGCAGCTGTGTTAATAACAGACTGTCTTAGCAGTCTGAGCCACAGAGGCCCTTGCCTTCAGCTGCTCTGGAGAACAGGCTGTTTTCCTCTTCTCTGTAATAGCCCTTGAAATATTGGAAGACGTTTATCAAGTCACCCCTAGTTCTTCTCTTCGTTAAACTAGACCAGGGGTCTGCAACCTTAAACACTCAAGAGTTATTTGGACCCGTTTCCCACAGAAAACACCGGGAGCCACAAAACCTGGGTGGGCGTGGCCAACTCAACCTCACTTGCGTCTACCAGTGATGACCCACCCCCAGCCACATCTACCCAGCTGGTCATTAGGGCAGAGAACCGGTTATTAAAAAACACCAGGAACCACAAAATCCTTTTGATCTCTCCCTCTTTGTATCTCTCTCTGTCTGTCTCTGTTCCCCACCCGCCCCGTATCTCTGTCTCTGCCACGGATGCTTTTCTATCCCACATCGTTGCCCTTAACCGTCTCAGGCCAGGTGAGGAGTGACTGGGAGGGAAGGGTGAGGGGTGGGGCCAGCCACAGCAGAGGTCCCAAAGAGCTGCATGCGGCTCCAGAGCCACAGGTTGCTGACACCCAGACAAGACGTACACAGTTCCCGCAACTGTTCATTGTATGCTTTATGCTTCAATCCCCTAATTATCTATGTTGCTCTTCTCTGCACTCTTTCTAGGATCACAGCATCTCTTTTGTATCGTGGTGACCAGAATTGGATGCAGGATCCCAAGTATGGCCTTCACCAGCACAGTGTAGAGCCGTACGAGCCCTGAATGTGGCATTGTCACTTTCCAGCCTTCTCTCTAACACAGATTGCCTTCAAAAGGAGCTCTCAGTGCGAAACGCATCCCTCGGGGCAAGACGATATTTATCTGGACCTGTAAACAGAATACATGGAGCTGGGCAAAAAAGGCGGTTACTCTTAACTCTCCAAGAAATGCAGACACATAAAGCTTTATTGATCACGCTATTGATTTACACCCTCCTCCATCCCTCCATAAACCAGAAAGAGTCATGTAGCGCCTTAAACGCTAGCATATTTATGATTGCGTAAGCTTTCCTCATTCACCATTGGAGTTCAGTCCCAAGGAAGGGATGGATGGGCGTTTATATTTGATGGGTTGGACAGCCCAAGAGAGATGGAGCAAGCGACAAGTGGGTTAATCTGCATTTGATAAAACCAATCCTGGTTATTGGTTTAATCCCCAGGAAATGGCTCAGTGATTTAGCACGGCAATTGCTGTTGTAATTCCACATCACAACAGGAGGCTGTCTTGAAAGCTGTCCTGAAGCTTGAAATGTCTCTTTCTCCCAGTTTGAGATCAGGTTGGTGTCCCATAACTCTCTTGTTGTAGAGCGATATTTCACGGGCCTTTACAACTTTTAAGACGGATGGACTTCAGCTCCCAGAATTCCCCAGATTCTGGGAGCTGAAGTCTACACATCTTAAAATTGCTAAGGTTGAAAAACAGCGGTGTAGACATTGATGAACTGGTGAACGAAAAGCGTAGCTCAACTCAAGCTGTACTGTGTATGTAGGAGTTATCTTGACATTGTTGTGATGTTGTTAGAACTTGAATAATGTTGCTGAAGTACCAATGAGGCACATTTGACATCTAGGTCTGCTATAGACTTTGGTTCCTGTATCTGTAGCGTTGAATGTTTGTTATTCTCTGGGATGAGAAGTTATCTTTTTCCCCCCCATCTTAGATTACAGCAGATACAAAAACATCTACAAAAAATCTCCCAATGCTCTTTCTAACTCAATTTATCCAGAGGAGATTCTGCCAGACTTTCAAACATGTTCTTGCCTCCAAGAATGCGTTCAAAAACATCTGTAGCACCCTAGATTTGATCCTTTGTGTAGTCTGTGAAAGATTGTGAAATACGACAAGCGTCCAGGTCACTGAACGTTTCCTCTTGAAACTGAAATAGGATGAGTTTGTGTTAGGACAGGTGTCAGCAATCTGTGGCTCCAGAGCTGCATGCGGCTGTTTGGGACCTCTCCTGTGGCTCCCTGTTGGATGATCCTACCACTGGCTGGCCCCGCCTCTCACCCTCCCCTCCCAGTTACTCCTTGCCTGGCCTGAGAAGGTAAGGGACACGACAGGGGATGGAGAAGTGTCCGGGCAGAGACAGAGAGATACAGGGCGGGGGGAAAGAGAGACAGAGATATAGAGAGGTGGGGAGGGAGAGAGATCCAAAGGATTTTGTGGTTCCTGGCGTTTTTTAACAACCAGTTCTCTGCCCTACTGACCGGCTGGGTTGGCGTGGCTAGCGAGGGGTCATGTGACTGGTGGAAGTGAGTGACGTCGAGTTGGCCACGCCCACCCAGGTTTTGTGGCTCCCGATGTTTTCTTTTCTGTGGGAAATGGGTCCAAATGGCTCTTTTGAGTGTTTAAGGTTGCAGATCCCTGTGTTAGGATAACACACATGATGCAAAACTGGATCGCTTATTTCTTAGTCATTCCTGAGGGTATCTAGAGAGGTTCATGAATCTTCTCCTTATCTGTAACAATGATCTCTCAGAAGCTTTGTAAGACGAGGTCTCAAACCAAGAGCAGAACCTTCAGGTCTCTCTTCTTGGTTTCGTTCTCACAACGGAGCCTTTAATAAGATAATCCGTATTTTTCTATTCAGCCTTGTTACCTTACAGAGCTGCCAGCTGGGCCTACTTAAATCACTGGATATGGTCGTGGCTATAACTTAACCGTACCCGCTCCCTCCCTTCAGCCTGGATCTTATTTCCTTTCCTTAATTTGCTTCGTCTGTGAATGAGAAAGTGGGTCCAGATTTGGAGATAATTGATGCTGTATTCGAAACCATTGAAACCCGCTGGAATTATGTTGGGCGACTCTCGCGTTTCTCCTCGCATTAGAGAAGAAATTCAAGACTGGTTGGACACAAAGGAATGATGAGGTCACAACTTTCACTGTATCCCTCAGGGTTTGAAGCTGGTTAACAAGATACCCTTGTCCTATTCGTCTCTGTTCTTTTAGACTGAGGGAGAAATGGCATAAAACAGGAACAACCATTAGAATAGAATAGAATAACAGAGTTGGAAGGGACCATGGAGGTCTTCTAGTCCAACCCCCTGCCCAGGCAGAAAACCCTACACCACTTCAGACAAATGGGTATCCAACCTCTTCTTAAAAACTTCCAGCGTTGGAGCATTCACAACTTCTGGAGGCAAGTTGTTCCACTGATTAATTGTTCTGTCAGGAAATTCCTCCTTAGTTCTAGGTTGCTTCTCTCCTTGATTAGTTTCCATCCATTGCTCTTTTTCCCCCCCTGCCTTCAAGTGGTTTAGAGAATAGGTTGACCCCCCTCTTCTTTGGGGCAGCCCCTCAAATATTGGAAGACTGCTTATCCCGTCTCCCCTGGTTCTTCTCTTCACTAGACTAGCCAGGCCCAGTTCCTGCAACTGTTTATCGTATGTTTTAGCCTCCAGTCCCCTAATCATCTTTGTTGCTCTTCTCTGCACTCTTTCTAGAGTCTCCACATCTTTTTTACATCGTGGCACCCAGAAACTGGATCAGGGGTGGGTTTCAAAACCCGCCGCTACTGGTTTGCTCATGGGCGCGCGCTTGCATGCACAGAAGCTTCCAGGTGGGTGGCCAGAGCCTCCTGCCGCTACCAGTTCGCCCAATCCAGGGCGAACCAGTAGCGACCCACGACTGAACTGGATGCAGTATTCCAAATGTGGCCTTCCAAAGGAATAGCTTTGGAAGTTTCCTTAGATGTCCTTCAGAAAGCCTCTGGTACCTTCTTCTGACTATCAGATTTGGGGTTGATTTGGAGAGCCATAAAAAACAACAACACCATATCATCATCGAAAATGATGGGGTTTTTAATTGGGGCTTTTAACTGTATTTAAATTTTAGGCCATATATTGAATTAGTTTTTTACACTGTTTTTAATCTGTGTTATATGTATTTCGTATTTTATTGGCTGTGAACCGCCCTGAGTCTTTCGGGAGAAGGGCGGTATACAAATTTAATAAATAATAAATAAATAATAATAATAAAAACCAACTGCCTTCCTAAGTAATACTCTGCTGTTTTTCACTCTCCCTCTTTCTCAAGGGAAGGAACCATTATATACAAGACACAATCATCAAATCTTCTGAGACATCAATGTGATGAAGACATTATGGTTTGTTTATTGGACATGCATTCACTCAGCTGTTGCCTGCCATTAGAAGCCAAAGGAAGCTTTTTAAGAATCATCGGTAGGAATTCATTTTGGAGTTGAAAAGGACAATTAAGCTTATGAATACATAAGGAAGAACTTCGGTCCCGGAGATTGGTTTTTGTAAAAAAAACCACAAAAGCGCTACAGCCAGATGATTATTGTAACGCGCAAAGATGGACAGAATTTTGGAAATCCCCTGCAATGGTTGGCAAAGAGGGCAGAATTTGCCGAGTTGGCAAAACCGACGTGTTTGATTAGGGAAAAGACAAGGACGTTGGCTGGTGGCTAGAAGGGATTTTTTTTTTTGCTGAAAATGGAAAAAATGAACTTGTGATTTATGGTTTTGATGATTACAAAGGGTAGAATATGGAGAGGAGGAAGCTTAGAAGGATGTAATCTTAGAGAGGATAAAACAGAAATGCCTTTATAACTGTTGTAAAAATTAGAAGCCCTTCACCCTTCTTTCCTTTCCTTCCTCCCTTAATCCTACTTCTCCTCCTCCTCCTCCCTCCTTCCCTTCTTTCCCATTTTCTTTTTTCTTTCTCTCTGCTCTTTCTTATTAAGATAACCTTTATTGTCATTTTCCCTCCCTGTGGGCACTCTGGTTCACATTAAAAATGAAATTCTGTTGCCCGCTCTCAAAAGTGTATGCATACATAACACACATATAGATATGTCCCTTCCAACTCTGTTTCCTGCTACATACATAGAACAGAATAGAATAGAATAGAATAGATTTTTTTTTTTATTGGCCAAGTGTGATTGGACACACAAGGAATTTGTCTTGGTGCATATGCTCTCAGTGTACATAAAAGAAAAGATGCGTTCAAGAATTACAAGGTACAACACTTAATGATAGTCATAGAATAGAATAGAATAGAATAGAATAGAATAGAATAGAATAGAATTTTTTTTTTATTGGCCAAGTGTGATTGGACACCCAAGGAATTTGTCTTGCTGCATATACTCTCAGTGTACATAAAAAGACAAGATACATTCGTCAAGGTATACATACATACATACATATATACATCATGCATACATCATACATATGGTATATACTTACACCCTAACATATAAACACATGTAAATAAAAACAAATTTTAAATAATTACATGCTACTTTTATTTTCCTTTTTTAAAAAATGGCACTGCTTTCCAATAAAGGCGAACCTTTGAAGCTCAGGGTTGAAATGTGGGGTCCTCGGTGCTCTCTGAGCTTGCTTGGTTTCTTGCAGATGTTTCATGACCCAACTAGGTAACATCATCAGTGGTAGAAGGGAGTGGGGTTTGGGAGGAGGAAGAGAACTGTGGGGTCCTTAGTGCTCTCTGAGCTTGTGTGTTTTCTTGGAGACGTTTCATGACCCAAACTAGATAATATCATCAGTGCTATAAAAGCAATGCATTGCTTTTGTTTGGTAAAAAGTTCCTTTAATAAAAATAATTTTTTAATAAAGGAAATATTTGTATTTCTATCCTCTTCCTCTTCGTTTGCTCTAAGGAGAAACTTCTCCAATACTATAATTTGTCAAGTTTTCCTACTCTGGTGCCTTTGAGATGATATTCGTATTTCTCGACGCCAACCCCTCCCCTCCAGCTGCATTAAATATACTGAAGCACACTGGAAAAGACCGGTAGATACATTTTTAAACACCATTACCCTCTTTTCCTAACAGTGGATTTTGCACACTGTAATGCAAATTACTTTTGACAGCCATTGCACAGATTTTCAAAATCAGTTTCTTGCATAACCTAGAAGGATCTTTTTTCCCCACAAAGGCAAATTCTTTGGATTTGCGGGTTTGAGGAAGTGCATCCCATAATAAGTAGTAAATCAAAGAGCCAGCGTAATAGCAGAAGCGAGCATGACCGGTGGACTGGGAAAATGTGCAGAAAATTTGGATCTCGGGCTGTCACCAGAATGTCGTCAGACACGTCGCTTCCATAAAGAGCAGCTTATTAATTTACAATCCAGGCAGTCCTCGAGTTACGACCCCAACAGAGTCCAATATTTCTGTTGCTGAGTGAGGCGTTCCTTAAGTGAGCTTTGCTTCATTTTACGACATTTCTTGGCACAATTGTTACGTGAAACATGGCAGTTGTTAAATTAGTAATACGGTTGTTAAGTGAATCTGGCTCCCACGTGGCCTTTTGCTAGTCAGAAGGTCACAAAAAGTGATTACAGGAACACCCCGGACACGGCAATGGTCGTAAGTATGAGACCCTTTCCCTTAAAAAGGACGTTGAGATTTGTTATGCCAGGAAGCGGCATATCCTGCATACGTCAGAATTCTGATCACATGATCCTGGAGATGCTACAACGGTCGTAAGTGTGAAAAAAAAAAAAACTCCGGTCAAACGTCACTTTTCTTACTGCGGTTGTAATTTTGAACGGTCACTCGATGAACCGTTGTTAAGTCAAGGACCGCCTGCATTAACCGTGGACACGAGATCAATCTGGAACAGAAAGTTTGGAAAAAACTCTTTTGCTTGGAAACAGATTTCGATTGTCGAACGTTTGGGTCCCGAGAATGAACCTTTTATGAAGATATCCATTCTGCTATTTATTATTTATTTATTTTGTCACAACAATATATGTAACTATCATACAGAAAGGTTATATAGTATATAAAGTTATAAGCATATATATATATATATATATATATATATGTATGACACTATACTATAGACACTACCTACCTATCCATAGATAAATTCAGCAGCTGGCTAACCCTATTTGGGGGTCAGACGTATATATATATGTAGGAAGAAGAAAAGAAAAACAATAGGACAGGAACGGTAGGCACGTTTGTGCGCTTATGCACGCCCCTTATGGTCCTCTTAGGAATGGGGTGAGGTCAATAGTAGAAAGTTTTTGGTTAAAGCTTTTGGGATTATGGGAAGAGACCACAGAGTCAGGTAAAGTATTCCAAGCACTGATGATTCTGTTACAGAAGTCATATTTTCTGCAATCTAGATTGAAGCGGTTGACATTAAGTTTAAATCTGTCGGTTGCTCTTGTATTATTGCAATTAAAGCTGAAGTAGTCTTTAACAGGAAGGACATTACAATAGATGATTCTGAGTTAAACTTAGGTCTTGTCGAAGGCGACGGAGTTCCAGGTTTTCCAAGCCCAGGATTTCAAGTCTAGTGGGATAAAGAATTCTATTCTGTCAGAAATGGTGTAGGGTCTGCTGCTTGGGCTGGGGCTGGGGGTTGGACTGGATGACCTACAACCGTGATGGCGAACCTATGGCATGCGTGCCACAGGTGGCACACAGAGCCATATTTGTAGGCACGTGTGCGTTGCTCTAGCTGAGCCCCAGTGTGCACTTGTGTGCCAGCCAGCTGATTTTCGGGCCTTCTGGGCCCACTGGGCTCAGCCTCCAGAGGGCTGTGTGTGTGGAAGGCCATTTTCGCCCTCCCCAGGCTCCAAGAAAGGCTCTGGAGCCTGCGGAGGGCAAAAAACGGGCCTACCTTGCCCACCGTGCCAAAAGCGGGGGGAGTGCAGGGGGGTTGTGAATCCATTTGCAAGGGGCAGGGCACATTGAATGATGGGTGTGGGCACGCACGTGTGTGACGCCCCCCCCCCTGCACTCTCCCTGCTTTTGGCACACGACAGCAAAAAGGTTAGCCATCCCTGACGTACAAGGTCCTTTCCAACTCATCTGTTCAATCTGTTGATCTAGGACAGGGGTAGTCAACCTTTTTATGCCTATCGCCTACTTTTGTATCTTTGTTAGTAGTAAAATTTTCTAACCGCTCACCGGTTCCACAGTAATGCGTCGTGTATCGTCGTCTGTGCATGCCTCCCGCACATCGTGGATTGGTTTGGGGTGGGGTGGGGGCACCGGCTACCCGCTCTGCTTGTCTGCTCCAGCTGGGTGGTGTGGGGGGAGATGCGCGAGCTATTCTGGGACGAGGCTCTTTGGTTTGCGGTCGCACTATAGCGCCATTTAGTTTCATTTACGTCACGTGAACTAAACTTATGCGCGGGCGATCCAAATAGTATATTTTCAGAAATTTAAATTGACACGGGGAATTTTATGAAAGCCTAATGAAAATGTTTTTAAATAATGCTATGAAAATTTTTCAAAAAGTCAATTGAATTAAAAAAAAAGGAAAGTGCTTCAGTATCGGACAAAACCCCTACCACCCACCATGAAAGCTGGAACGCCCACTAGTGGGCGGTAAGGACCAGGTTGACTACCACTGGTCTAGGAAGTCTGAAGACTAAAAGCACATTCGGAAAAGGTGGGAGGCCAATTTTTCTCGTCTTTCAAGAGAAATGTTTCAGCGGGCTATTTCCCCAAAAGGATGTGCCTGTGACTTGTTATGGCAGGCAGCAGCAAACCCTACATTTTGCCAGTAGGACAACTCAGTTGAGGTGACCCCACGGAGACCATCGTACTCATCCTCGACTTACGGCCACAACTGAGACAGCCAGAATTTCCATTGCTAAGCGAGGCGGTTCTTAAATGCATCCAATTTTTTACAGCCTTTTTGCTACAGTTGATAAGCAAATCGTGGCGGTTCTTAAATGAATCAGGCAGTCATTAAATGGATCCAGCTTCCCTCTGCTTGTTGATAGCCAGCTGGGAAAGTCACAGATGACCCAAGGAATACTAAAATCATAAATCTATGCCCGTTGCCAAGCACCTGAATTTTTGATCATGTGACCATGGAGAAGTTATCACCATCATTTAACGAACCCATAATCCCTTGCGGGGTGGAGTCTGGGCAACTGAACGGAGTTAACAGGGCATTTAATGGCCGGATGACCTTCCTGTCGCCAATGCGGAGTTTTGTTCAGCAGTTATATTCTCATTGCGCCCAAAAAGAAAATTATCTGCCTCTACCTAGGAGAGGATATGACAGTCATAAAAGTGAGGAACGGTCATAAGTTGCTTTTTTTCCAGTGCCTTGTAAGTTCAAACAGTCGCTAAATGAATGATGACAAGGCGAGGACTAACTGTACATGGTTGTTTTTTTTTTTTTTTTTACCTTTTACGATCACATCCTTCTGGCTAATAAGTATTGTTAGCGTCTCTGGTGCCGAAGTTTTTCAAAACGTCGCAGAGAACCGGAGGAGAAGAGAAACAAAAACCACCTGCAGGTATAAAATTAGCCGAGAAATGGACAGAAGACAAATGACTCAGTTCTAATTATACAGCTAAAAGAAGCAACTGGAGCAAACGTGTTTTCCACTTTGGGAGAAAAAAACCAAAAAAAACCCTCGTTGCCGGTACGGCTCATTCCAACCGAGCAGGTGGAGAGCTTGGAAGTAAAAGGACGAGATGCATTTGGGGCAAGTAAGACGCCGGCCCGAATTCATCATAACACAGGATTCGGCTAGGTTTGGGTTAGAGGGTGGGTGTTCCCATGCACAGCAAACCCTTGTAGTTGAAGCAGTTATTTCTTTATTAGGAGCGCCAGCAGCCTCGGCAAAGAGTTTCTCTCACCGCAGGCTAACAAGTCTGTCGGGCAGGGAGATGAATATTTGTCTGCCACTTGTCTGCCAATAGTTGTCTATTCATAAGGGGCGTGGTGGGCTCAGGCTGTAAGATATCCTGTTATTAAAACACAGCTGCCTGCAATTACTGCAGGTTCTAGTCCCACCAGGCCCAAGGTTGACTCAGCCTTCCATCCTTTATAAGGTAGGTGAAATGAGGACCCAGATTGTTGGGGGGGGGGCAATAAGTTGACTTTGTAGATATACAAATAGAATGAGACTATTGCCTTACACACTGTAAGCCGCCCTGAGTCTTCGGAGAAGGGCGGGATATAAATGTAAATAAATAAAAAATTCTCCGCCCCCTGCCTTTTATCCCCAGAGCTAGGGTGGGGCTTTGCTAGCAGCAGTGGCTGTTCCGTCCCAAGGACCGGCCCATAGATTTCCACTGCTCTCCTCTCCTCTGCCTTCTGTGCATCCGAGCATCAGGCACTGGGCCCAGCTGTTCCTCCTCTTCCTCACCAGCTACCTCCAGACTTGGGGGCTGTTGACTCTCCATCTGAGGACTGACGGACGGCCCAGGCTCCGCCTCTGTCTCTCTCTCTCTGCCAGCTCCATTCCCTCTTCCCCCTCGGAGCCCTCAGGGTGCCTTGATGCAGACCCTGGTTCCCACACCTCCTCGTCTGATTCGGCTCCCGGCTGCTGGCAGCTGACAAGCCACAACAATGGGGGGAAGAGGAGAGAATACAGGTAGTCCTCCACTTACGACCACAGTGGAGCCCCAAATTCATATTGCTACGTGTGAAATTTGTGAAGCGAGTTTTGTCTCATTTTACGACTCTTCTCACCACATCTGTTAAGGGGATCGCCGTGGTTCTTAAATGAGTTTGTTAAGTGAACCTGGTTCCCCCGTCGACTTTGCTTGTCAGAAGGTCTGAAAAGTGAGATCGCATGGGGATGCGGCAACCATCATGAATGTGAGTCAGGTGCCAAGTATCTGAATGTTCAATCCCCCCTGACTGCGCGGAGGCTGCAACAGGTCGTTAAGTGTGACAAATGGTCGTAGGTTACTTTTTTCGGTGCTGTTGTAACTTCGAGTGGTCACTAAATGAACTGTTGTACGTCGAAGGCTGCCTGTATTCTCACAGGGGTGGCCCGATGCGAAATAAATGCGTAGGTGAAGAGTCATTCGCTTATGAAAAATGCATCGTTCTGTTTTTGTTTGTTCGGGGGGGGGGGGGGAAAGCTTAAGAAGGAAGGTCCGTAAAATAGAGTGGAGCGGTGGCCAAGAGGTGGAGGTCTCGCCTCACCATCAGGAGGCTGTGAGTTCGATCCTAGGTAGAGGCAGATATATATCTCTCTGGGCACCTTGAGAATGCATCTGCCGAACAAAACTCCGCACTGGCGACAGGAAGGGCATCTGGCCATTAAAACGCTCTGCTAGCTATATTCAGTTGCCCAGACTCTCCCCCACCTCCGCAAGGGATGATGGGGTCGTTAAAAGGAGTTGATGAAGGAAGGTCCGTAAAATGAGGCAAAGCTCATTTAACAACCTCCTGGCTTATCCAGGGAAGTTTAGGGCTCCGCTATAAGTGGTTCAGTCGACTACTTCCAACTGACCTTGAAAACTTAAAAAGTAGTTAGCTAGGAGATTTTCTCTCTCTCTCTCTCTCTCTCTCCTGCCATTCCCTTTGTTACAAGTAATTAAAAACCCAATTAAGGGTGCTTTGCATTCCTGGCTAAGGTAAATTAAATCTTGCCTCTACCTTAAAAACCCAAGACAAAGCTAACTCTTCTTTGCTGTTCTGAATTAACTATTGGTAATTGTACAGCAGTGGTTGTAAATACAGCCCTTCCCTGGGGGAATCACGCTGGGGCCCCGTTCGACATCAGCCCATTTTTTTAATCCAAAGGCGATCTGCAGGCTTACAAAGTGCAGATCCCTGTACTTTATATCAATTACATCTCTGCCATTGTAATAGAGCAAAATGGATTATTTTCCCCTCGGTTCCCTCCCCGTCTATTTTTAGAGTTGAATGGGAACAAAATCCTTTTTTTTTTGACGGAACGCTTGGCAAAAACATCGTCACGGGAACCCGCCGGTTTCCAAGCGAAGAGTTTTCGGGGTTTGGTTTCAAAAGGCTTTTGTGCGGGTGGCCTATACGAAATATCATCGCCGGAGGTTTTGTACATGAGGGATTCTGGAGATTAACCAGGATAGTGGAGAAGAGATGAAATTAAACCCGAAATGGACATCCTGACCACTAGAACAACTAGACACAAGAAAAGTTTTTCCCCGAATGCCATCGCTCAGCTAAACAAATAATTCCCTCAATCAGGCTGTTCTGTCCCCCAGATATAGGCGTGGGGTCCTTGTGCGCTCTGAGCTTGGTGGTTTTCAGTGCTAGTTGACACTGTCTAGCACTGATGATGTTACCTAGTTGGCTAATGAAACATCTGCAAGAAAACCACCAAGCTCAGAAAGCACCAAGGACATCACAGTCCTCCCCCCCCCTCTTTTCTGCAAACCCCTCTCCCTTCTAGCACTGATCATGTTACCTAGCAGGGTAATGAAATGCCTGTGTTGTGTCTGCGCCCCCCTGCCAGAAAGTGACTTGGAAAGTGAGGGGGAAGGGCCATCAGGACTTACCTCGGGAGCACCGGCTTCCCTGGCTCAGCTCCAGGAGCCAGAGGCAGGTCAGGTGGAGGAGATAATGAGGCCTCTGTCCCCTGACTCTTCCCTCCCCAGGCCAAGCCTCCAGACCCGGCTGATGGCAATCTGGCCTGGCTGGACCCTAGGTTTCGTAGGCAGGAGAGGCGGGAACAACAGAAGCAGGGGTGGGGCAGGCCTAGGAAGTGCTGAGTCATGGAGCCACACCCCACACGATATAAAAGCAGCAAGGGCTGCTATACCTCTTCGTAGCAAGCAAATCAACTGCTTAACTAGAACTGAAGTACTGTTTGTTCCTGGTTGACTCATCGGCATCAAGAGAGATAACAGAGACACTTGGCAGACGCTTGCTAGTTTGCTGCCAGAGCTGATAGTTGCCGGCTAATTAAGTCATCGCTCGGAAGGAGGCAAGGGGGACAGAACAGCCTGCAAGAAAACCACCAAGCTCAGAGAGCTCCAAGGACATCAGAGTCCTCCTTCTCCTCCTCTCCACAAACCCCTCTCCTTTCTAGCACTGAAGATGTCACCTAGTTGGGTTATGAAACATCTGCAAGAAAACCACCAAGTTCAGAGAGCACCAGGGACTCCCGGCTGCTTTGGATAATCTCCAGGGAGACCCAAGTCACCTCAGGTGGTGATACCTGTCTGAAATTGATCTTTTAAAGAAGGGTCAGATCTGGTGAACACAGGTTTGAGGGACTAACAGAACCTCCAAAAAAACCTCGAGTGGGAAGTAAAAAAAAGATTGTTGAACAAGGCAATGGCAAACTGCACCCATCTCCTTGGCCATTTTTACCTGACAAACAGGTGAGCCAATTACACTCCTATAAAGGTTGAAATGGGTGGCTCAGTGGCTAAGACACTGAGCCGGTTGATCGAAAGGTCGGCAGTTCGGCGGTTCGAATCCCCTAGTGCTGCATAACTGGATGAGCTCCCGTGACTTGTCCCAGCTTCTGCCAACCTAGCAGTTCGAAAGCAGGTAAAAAAAATGCAAGTAGAAAAATAGGGGCCACTTTTGGTGGGAAGGGAACAGCGTTCCGTGCGCCTTTGGTGTTGAGTCATGCGTCTTGGGACAGTGCTGGCTCTTCAGCTTTGAAAAGGAGATGCGTACCGCCCCCTAGAGTCGGGAACGACTAGCACTTATGTGTGAGGGGAATCTTTACCTTTAAGATTCAAACCTTCCAATTCTTCCAAGAAGACGGTGCCATTAATATTGTTTGAATTATTTGCCAAAAGTCGGAACCCACCCACCCCCCTGATTTCTCCACCTTGCTTCTCTTGGAAGCTTCTGAAGCATTTTCACCTGCTGCTACCTTTACCTGTGTGCCACAGGTGTTCTTTTATTATTCCCAAGGTGTTAGGGGGGGTGTAGAAAAATGACTCCCCTTTGCATGCCATGAACACTGTGTAAAGCAAACCCTTCTTGGTCCTTCTGAACCACTGGTTCCTCTTCTGTGCCACAAGTAAGAGAGATTTGGGGGTGTAAGTAAAATGCAAGCAGGTCACGGAAGGGGAGACCCCAGGAAAATAAACCTGTGAGGGTGGGGGCATTTGCTGGACTGGCAATCTTCCACCTATTTCTTCTGCAAGCTTTGCAACCCAAGAGGATACTCTCATGTGAGCGCGCCGTCAAACCCCGTTCGGGCTTTTCCTCCGCAAAGCAGGAGGAAAACCTGCAGCTTGGGTGGTCCTGCCACCTAAGGGCATCCATCCCACCCCCCACCTCCTTCCTACCATGCTATGCCGCAAAGGTATCACAGTAGAAACATCCCCTCCCGCGGGTTTTGCAAGTTTGCTAAAAAAAACGGTGCCAAGCTCCTGTTGCAGTGCCTAAGAAAAACTACAAAATTAAATAAAATAGAAAACCCTTCAAAAAGAAAGAAAAAATGGAATTAATATAAAAAAAAATGGAAGAAAATGGAAATACAATGACAAAAAAACCGAACTTGAAATAACATATTAAAAAAACCCCTAAGAATTAAGATAAAATAGGGGGAAAAAAAATAAAATTAGAATAGAACGTGAAATGAAATGGAAAAGGGCCACCCACTGCACCAACCTGAACTCTTCCTCCTTGCAAAAAATGAACTCTTCTTCCCCTCCCCGGCGCCGTCCTGCAAACGCCCCCCCACCCCACCTTGCAATCGTTTTGCACCGCTGGCGCCGCTGCATCTTCATAATTACTATTAATTTCCTTCGAGCAAAGGGCGGGTCTCCTCCTCGCCGTCGCTTCCCTGCCAGCCGGTAGGAGGCGCGCTGGAGCCGACGCCTGGCAAAGCGGGACGGCTTCGGAAAGAAAGAGCCCCTCTAGCAGGGTGGAAGAGAGAGAGAGAGAGAGAGAGTGTAGAGGAGTGCGCAGGCGCACAGGGCTTAGGCGCGCGCGCTATTTCTTCCTTTTTTTTTTTTCCTTCCCCGCTCAGCCGTTAGGCAGGGAAAGAGCGCCGGCTCGTTCCCGCCACGCCCCTCGGGCGCTTGATTGTCCAATCAGCGGGCGAGAAGCGCCCGAGATAGAGCCGGGGCGCGAGCTTTGCGCGGGAAAGAATCTTGCGCTCTTGCCAGTTGGAGGCTGGCAGGCGAGGTGGGCGGACGTGTCGTTCCCGTCTCCCCTCAGTAAAGACAAGAAAAGTGTGTTAAAAAAAAAAAGAAGTCCAAAAACCCACGTACTGTGACACACACAACCATAAGGCTCCCCCTTTATCCCAGATACGTGCCTATATCCATCTATGTGTAGGTCTATAAAAGAGATATATACATGAGGCAAAAAAAAAAGTCCCTTTTACAGGCATGCAGCTAACATGCCTGTATCTCTTAACACGCATGTAGGGTAACATGCACGAACGCAGAGATCAATTTAACTGCGTTTTGTGCACGTGCAAAACTGCACCCAGGGCGAGTCTGCGGGTGTGTTGTCTCTCAATGCTTTTATTTATCCCTGCAGAAATGGAAGCCTATCAAAGCCAATCTGAACACCAGCCGTTGTTTAACTCTTAACTCTATTCACCCACATGAGAGAGATTTTTTTAAAAAATTCATCTCATATTTTAGGCTCTTTTTAGCACCTTTTGAGGCTCTGAGGGGGCTCCCATGTGGGGGGGGGGAGGATTGGAGAGAACCCCCCCACCCCTTAAAATGGTGGAGGGTCTTTCAGGTTGCAACTCATTGCTGAGAAAATAAAACAAATTTTTTTCAGGCTTCTCAAGGGTCTCAGCTTGCCATGGGATTTCCAAGTCTCTTGGTCATTTTATTTTATTTTTTAATTTTCACAATCTCTCTGCAGTTGTAGGATAGGAGGACAGGTGTGTGGGTGTGTATGTGGGGGTCTTCTTTATTTTATTTATTTGTTTATAACATTTGTTCGCGGCCCATCTTTTATCCAACAGCTCTTAGCAAGATGCTAAGGAAAAAAGAGGTTCGGAGATAAAACCAGACCTGGGGGGTGGGGGAAAGGTTGGGAAAGGAAGGCCAGGAGGAAAGAGCACAGGATGAAAATATCAATTTAGGAAATGGAGAGATGGAAGAAAAGAAAGGACCAAAAAGGGGAAAAAAAGGAGCCATTTTGGTCTAGTAGTTAAGGCTAAAAACCAGGAAGTTGTGAGTTCTAGTCCTATCACTTTGTTGAACTGAGAGTTTCTGCTCCCTATACAAATTCCTTGTGTGTCTAATCACACTTGGCCAATAAAGTATTCTGTTCTGGATTATTCTATTCTGCATCCCATCCTATCCTGCATTGTATCCTATCTTATCCTATCCCATCCCATCCTATCCCATCCCATCCCATACTGCATTCTATCCTATCCTGCATCCTATTCTATCCCATCCCATTCTATCCTGCGTTCTATCATATCCTGCATTCTATCCTATCCTATATTGCATCCTATCCTACATCCTATCCCATACTGCATTCTATCCTATCCTATCCCATCCCATCCTATACTGCGTTCTATCCTATCCTATCCTATCCTATCCTATCCTATCCTTTCCTTTCTTTTCCTATCCCATCCCATCCCATCCCAACCCAACCCATACTGCATTTTATCCTATATTATCCCATCCTATCCTGCATTCTATCCTATCCTATATCGCATCCTGTCCTATCCTACATCCTATCCCATACTGCATTCTATCCCATCCCATCCCACCCTATACTGCATCCTATCCTATCCTATCCCGTATTGTATTCTATCCTATCCCATCCCATCCGGTACTGCATTCTATCCTATCCTGCCTTGTCCCATCCTGCATCCTATCCTATCCTATTCTGCATTCTATTCTATTCTGCATCTATGCCCTGCGATCCTTTTTCCACGCAAGCCCCCGGAGCTGCGAGGGATTCTAAACGGGGTGCGCGGGGCTTGGCGACGCGCTGCTGTGACGAGTGTCTCTCTCAATCGCTCTCAAATCTTTCTCTTCTTCTTCTCATCCTGGCAGATTCTTCCAAGGGTTCGCGCACGAGGGACTAAGCCGCCGGAGTCCAGACCGAGGCCGCCTCGAAGCCATCACCCCGGCCGTCGTCCCCTCACCTCCCACCGCCCCTACGACCGGCGGACGCGCTTCCCCCGCCCCGGAGCTGGCGGGGAGGCGAGAGGCGCTTCCCCTCCGCCCGCGTCGCTGCTTCTCCCGCGGGAGGGAAACTCGAGCAGGTCTCCTTTCGCCGCCACCGCCTCCTCTTCCTCCTCCCGCCGGCGGGTCGCTGGTGGCGCAGCTCGCCGGATAGAGCAGCACCAGCGGCTTCTCCTCCTCCTCCTCCTCCAGCTCCAGCCAGGCTGCGCTTCACCTGTAGGCGGCGGGGCTCCTCCAGTCTCCGGAGCCGGGCGAGGCGCCAGCAAGTGGCTCCCCCCGGCGCGCGTGGAAGCAGGGCTGGGGGCTCGTCGAGGCGCAGCAGCTCCGGCAGCAGCAGCAGCAGCAGCCCCGGAGGGTCCGATCCCGGCGGCGCTCTGCCCGGCGCAAAGGACGACTTGGCCAACTTCGCCACCCGCGGAGGACGGAGCAGGCAAGGCTGAAGCCAGGCGGAGGGGAAGGCTGAAGTCCCCGCCGCCGATTCCGCCTCCTCCTCCTCGCCAGGCAGGGCAGTGCCAGCCGCCAGCCGCCGCGTCCTCCAGCCTTGCAGCAGGGAAGGGAGGCGATCGCCGCGGCGGTGGCGGCGGCGCAGGCGGAGGAGATGGAGACGGTGCCGCCGCCGCCGCCACTCCTGCTTGCTTCTGCCGGGTCTGGGGCTCCTCTAGCCGGCGCAACCAGGGAGCAGCTCCGCGCCGGGGCCGCCCGCGCCCGCTCCAGCTAAACTGCCCCTTCGCCGGGACGACGGCGCAGCCCGAGGGACCCCCGCGCTCCGTCTGCCTGCCAGCGGCTCCGTCCGCCCTCAGCCAGGCTGCCATGCGGGCACCAGGCTCTGCCCGGCCGGGGCAACTTCGCCGGGACTCCGCCGACCTCCGACGGGACTCTAAGCGCAGCCCCGCGCCGGCCCGGGACTCTCCCCGGCGGAGCAACGGCCGGGCGCGGATAAAGTTAAACTTCTGCTGCGGAAACCGAAGAGGCGGCGGCGGCACCTTCTCGTCGCCCTCCCGCTTCCCCCGCCGCTGCCCGGGCTGGTGGGCGTTGCTCTGGGTCCAGCTCCACGTGTGGCGCGCCCTGGCGCAAGGTAAGCGGCCGGGGGACCACCTGGCCTCGCCCGCAGCTGCCTCCGCCCCACTTTGCCAACGCCGGGCATGAATCTGCAACCCCCCCCCTCCAGCCCTGGAGCCAGAGGCGGAGCGGGGGGGGGGAGCAGGCAGCCGGGACTGGGGGCTTCGGGGATGCTCGCTCTGGCGCCCCCCCAGCCCAGACGCTGCAGGCGGGCGAGGGGACTGGCCGTGGGGGGCTGGGGCGGAGGCGAGGGGCGCTCCCCGGAGGGCTAAGCCCGGCCTTTCTGCAGCTGGGAGCCTGGTCCCCTCCGAGCCTTGAGAAGCGGGTGGCGGGCAAGCCAGCAAGGCGCCGGGACAAGGGGCGTTGCTGTTGACTGCCGGCGCGCTTCCAGGGCCCGGGAGGTCCGGCCTCGCCCGCTGTTGGCTGCGGGGACTCCGGGAACCGGCCAGGAGCGAAGTCCAGCAGCCAAGCCCCCGCTCCGCCGCCCCCCCCTTGGAGAAGAGGAAGGGAGGGCGAGCTCCGTTGCTCGGCTTGCCAGTCTCTCGCGGAAGTTTCCCGTCCGGGCCTTCGCGCCCAGCTGCTCTCCCCCCCCCCAATTTGAATCTGGCCCCCTCCCTCCCTCCCTTCTTGTCCCGAAAAACGCGAGAGGCCAAGCCAAATATTGGCAAGCTTCCTTCCCAATCCTTTCATAAATCTTCCCTCCAGTGAAAGTGGCCCCTTCTTCCCTTGTATTTTGTATTATCCCTCCCCTCTCCCCCGTCTTTTGGATAAATATCATCATGACCTTTGGGAAGATAAATATTTGAACGGATATTTAAACGAGATTTCTCGCAGTCCGCAATGAAGCCAGTTTTGCATGCACGGGCTTGAATCAATTAAAATGACCTTTCGGATATTGTTTCTCCCCCACCCCTCCCTCTGGTTGAAGAGTGAAAGTAACTTTCCCTAGAGAACGAATTGAGCCTCTTCTCCCTGATTAGCTAATAAGAGCTGAGCATTTGGGAGCAGTCAAGACAAAACAAGTCTGCAGCTTGGTGCAACAATAACTTGGAAATAAGCCTTGTTGGTGTGTTCAGTAGAAATTGCTTTAAAATGTACTTAGGAACTGGATTATGTTGCCAGAAGTTTTTATTTTTTATTTTTGGAAGCTCCCGTGTTCTGCAGCTTTAAGAAAAGAGAGACTTGCTGTTTCTCGGTTATTAAAAGATGTTCCTTTAGTAGTGCAATGTTATGGCTGGGATAATGAGTGACCTTCTGAATACTGTTGAGCGAAGGCCACTCCTTGCGATGTCATATACTTGTAATGGTCAGCGGGCATGCACTGCCAAGCTAGGAAATCACATTTCGAAGGGATAACAATATGAAGCACTTAAAACTCATTGGACCAGGGATTCAGCTGCTAGCATATTTTGACCAGTGCTTAAGTGACCACTTCATTTCTGGAAGTGCTAACAATGTGCTGCTTATTACTGAGCATTTCTTTCAAAGCACTCTCAAAACTATAGGATTGATTGAGGAGAGCATGCAAGCAAACACAACTTGTTCAGATCATGAAGCTGTGATTCCTTGTCCCCTAAAGTTGATTTACATCGGTGACTAGGATTGAATCTCTTAATGAACATAAAGGGCACAATGGAAGTTCGTCTCTTAAAGCGAAAGGATTGGAATTTGGTTGGTACTTCAAAATGCCTGAATTGGTCAGGAGCCCAGGACTCTTATGGGTTTCTTGTAGCAACTCAAAATAAACAGACCAATAACATAGAAAGTCTCGTTCTAAGCTATTAATAAGTCCAGGACAAGCAGCTCTCCTGCCCCATCTTGAAAACTAGAATACTTAAGATATAAACTTTATTTATTGGTGCCTGCAACACCTTGTATGTTTCATTAGTTTTTAAGGGATCAGAAGACTCATTTTAAGTATAGAAACAAGGCCAAGTCCTGGCATTTAGGATGATATGTCACTAAGTTTGATATGTCACTATGAATTATTTTTGAAGGGAAACCAAATGTGTGGATATCACCAAATTGCTCAATGAAATAAAGATGGTGGCTTTGGCAAATAATTCAATATTTCAGAGCTGATGGCCTTTGGCAGTGAAACTGATGTTAATTCAGGGCATTTGGGCAGAAGGAAATGGAAGAGATCCCTTCCAGGGAAAAGTCAAGCATTTTTCAGATTGTGGAGATGGTGATCTGAAGTGAAGTCGCATGGCAAACAGTTTAGAGTTTTCATTCCAATTTGGGGGCATTGGCAACACTGGATAAAACAATTTCGTGCTGCTCTAGATTACGTTATATTGCTTTTTACCTATCCTGTAGATCAGGGGTGTCCAAACTTGGCAACTTCATGGCTTGTGGATTTCAAATCCCAGAATTCCCCAGCCTGCTTGACTTGACTGGCTGGGGAATTCTGGGGGTTGAAATCCACAGGTCTTGAAAGTTCTCACAGTTGGGCAACTTTGCTGTAGATCATTACGATTTGAAGTTTTCAAGACAACTTTGCCCCTCCCGAACAAGGTAGCTCTAGTTATCTTGTTTCATATAAATAACAGAATGACGGAATAAAAGAGTTGGAAGGAACCTTGGAGGTCTTACTTTGGCTTGTTTGCACATCTTGAATTGGCTGCTAATTTACAGGTAGAGACTGAGGTCCTTATTTTTAATGTCTAATAGGATTTCAGAGTTTCTCCCTATTTAAACAGCAACTTTTGTTGTTAGTTGCAAAGTCATGTCTGACCCATCGTGACCCCATGGACAACGTTCCTCCAGGCCTTCCTGTCCTCTACCATCCTCTGGAGTCCATTTAAGCTCACCCCGACTGCTTCAGTGACTCCATCTAGCCATCTCATTCTCTGCCATCCCCTTCTTCTTTTGCCCTCCATCGTTCCCAGCATTCGGCTCTTCTCCAGGGAGTCCTCCCTTCTCATTAGGTGGCCAAAGTATTTGAGTTTCCTCTTTAGGATCTGGCCTTCTAAAGAGCAGTCAGGGTTGATTTCCTCTAGGACTGATTGGTTGGATCGCCTTGCAGTCCAAGGGACTCACAGGAGTCTTCTCCAGCGATAACTGGAGAACAACTATCCCTACCCTATTTGCAATCTGGTTTTGAAATCTTCAGTTTCCAAAGCGATTTAAGAAGAAAACTTGCCTATCTCTAATTGATGCTGTGGATCTTGGGGGTCTACTTGGCTATAATTTTACAATGCTGAAGTTAGTAAATCGTTCATAATTGTTATAATTAGTGGACTGCATGTGAGATTATGTTAATTTCCTATTAGTTAGCATCTGAAAGAGTTTGAGATCCCCCGGACAAAACTTTAGCTGTCAGATATGATGAATAATTTTGAGCTTCCTCTGGTTTTACATGTCTCAAGCAGAGATAGTTCTGCATTTATATTTCCCAGAATATTTACAGTGCGTCGCTCTCTCTTTTTTTTATTAGCACATGTTCTTTACTGGGTTTTTGAATAGTTTTTGCTTTTCAGTATTTTGTTTTCTTGGCACATGTGAGCATATTTTCATACAAAGTAACTTCCTTCCAGAATTTTAATACAAACATACCCAATGTAACAATTCAGCATGGGCCAGTTACAGATTAATCACCTACATAAAAAGCATTAATCACATTGTTACTAAACAAGCTATAAACAAGAAACAAACCCACACACAATTTACCGTACTTTTTGGAGTATAAAGAAGCACTTTCCCATCCCACTAAAAGAGGATAGAAATGTTGGTGCGTCTTATACACTGAATACAGCCATTTAAAAACGGCCCCATTTTTAACCCACATGTTGCGTTTTTGCCCTCCCCGGCCCCCAGGAGCACTCTGCAGGCCTCCCAAACCCTCTGCACATCCCGTTTCTCACAAAAATGAAATGCGCAGAGGGTTTGGGAGGCCTGCAGAGTGCTCCTGGGGGCCGGGGAGGGCAAAAACTATTTTCTTGTTTACCTCTTCAAAATCTTGGTGCGTCTTATACTCCGGTGGATCTTATAGTCCGAAAAATACAATACTTTGGGTGTAATTTGTTAATTGGTCCAAATTTTTTTTTGCCCCCCCCCAAATGGCTGTGCAGATCTCTTTACTGGGTCTACAGCTCAAATTAACTAGAGGCCTTTTGTACCAAGCCTTACAAGGGAGATTATTTGAAGCAGTTTATAAAACGGAGAAGGTAAAGTTTAAAAGTGATTACAAGTGACAGATCATAAAAACTCCCCCCCCCCCGTTACACAAGAATCTTAAACCTTCAACTTTTTCAGAAGTTTTTCTTTTAAGTGGTTCCCCCCCCCGCCCAGTGACCTCATGCCCCTCATATATGACCCAGATATTACAACCCCAGGAAGAGAAAGAGGTGGCCATCCAGTTATAAGTGTACTTGGAAGATGCTGATTATTTAGATTTATTTCAACCCTGATGGAGGATCTTAGCTGAGGGAGATGTTGATTCTCTTGAACTCATGCTAGGTTGTCTGATTTGAGATTGGGAGTGCCATTCCTCCCTGTGCAACCACCCATCAGCGTGGCAACGGTGGTTTGACCCCTAAGATATGAGCTGGGGAAACTCACAAGTTTGTTTGTGTTTTCATTTTCCCCTGCTATTCTGCCTTTACATGGACCTGCTGTAAGCAGTCATCCAGAGACTCCACAAAATGCCATGGTTGTTAGTATTTATGTATCTTTCTATCTATCACAAATACTTTTCTGCTCCCTCAATCATTCCGTTTGAAGCACCTTGCCTGAACAACATATGTTAATCACCTTACAATAATTAACACGTTATCAGTGTTATCAAATAACAAGCAGTCAACAGAAGCTACAACACCACGCTGGTAGTTTGCTAATAAACCACAATAATGCGCTCATAGTTTGCTAATGCTGCTCAACGTTTCTCCCCCCCCCCACATATTATACCTGGATTAAAGTTAAGATAGGTGGGGCGGGTCTTTTGACAGTTGCCTGGGGGAGCTGTGATTTGGGCGAGAGCTGGCAAATCTAAGATAAAGGAGACAAGGTGGTTACAGGCCTGGAAAGTAGGGAGATGGTTTGAACTGGATTTGAAGTGGGACAACCTCTGAAGGATCCAGTGCCTCCACTGGGATCTCTTTAAATTTGCCAATAGTGGCAAGACTCTTCATTAACCCTCTCTCACCTCAGTGACCCTACTAACTTTCCAATATAATTACTGCAACCAACCATGTGTAGAACTACATGGGTCGACACAAGGAGTTGACTCATGAAAGTCTACTCAAGGAATATGCGACCTATGATCTTTTTATTATTTTTCAAAAAACAAAAAAAGAATCTTTAAACCATAGTTTCCTTCCAACAATTTTGCAATGGTTAAACATTTCTTACTTGTCCATTTTTTCTCCCTTATTTCAATGCATCCTTTATGCATACAAGTCTAATATTAATTTATTTACATATAAACAACAGCATACACAATTTCATTTCTACAAACTACATTTTTTCTGTTTCCTCTTATTTGTTGTTACATTTCTACTCCTCTATCTTCCTTATTTGATCTTTCCTTGCCTTTTAGCTCTCTCCCCTAGCCATTCGTACCATTTCTCCCACACTATATAATATTCCGTTTCCTCTTTTTCTTGGATCTCCTTTGTACGTTTATCCATTTCTGCCCGTTCCAAGACTTTTCTAATTAAGTTATCTTTGCCCTATGACCTTTTTTCTTGCAGCATCCCTGTGGTCACATGATCCAAAACTGGACACTTGGCAACTGACTGGTATCGATGACGGTTGCAGTGTCCCGGGGTCACGTGATCGCCTTTTGCAACCTTCTGACAAACAAAGTCAATGGGGAAGCCAGATTCACTTAAAAAACCATGTCATTAACTTAAGAAATGCAGCGATTCACTTAGCAACTGTGGCAAGAAAGGTGGTAAAATTTGGGCTCAGTTGTGTAGTTCTTGGGCAGCTAAATGGGACATCGTAAATGCCACCTACCTGCTCTGAAACCGCTGCCCCCTTTTTCCTGTGAGTCACCAGGCCTAAATAAGGAGCTGACCTTAGCTAATAAATTCTTCCTTCCTTCCTTAAATGCAAATAGAATTATTAAGGGAAAAGGCATATCTTACCAGAGGACATCTTTCAACACACTCTTTTCAATAATAAGCATTATTTCAAGCATTGAAAGATGGCCCAGACAAATTATTTTCTTTGGCACTTAACAACAGGAGCTGAGTTCATAATTTTTTTTTTAGGGAAATAAAAGCACAGGGTATAGCTTTAAGCATTCTTTAATGTAAAAGGGTACTTTAATGTTTCAAGAAAGAGAACTTGCCAGGTTTCCTTAGATTAAAGAGATGTTGGTGCAGCGTTTCATGACACTTGATCAAATCTTTAATTTAAAATCGTATAAAGAGCTGAATACTTAAAGTGAGATTAATGTTCCGTGTGCTTTATTAGAACCCAAACAAACTGATGGAAGGGGAACATATTGTTATGCGACAATGGGGCTTTTAAGACATCAAATACATCACTTGGTAGCACTGGCAAAATGTGCTAATTTTAATAATTTCATAGAATAGAAACAGCATTTAACCTAGAGGGGATGAAGAATTCAAAAATAACGCTCAGTTTACAAACTTGTTATCCATCAAACACAGAGAAATATTTGAGAAGTCACAGTGTAGCCACAGATAGAGTGTAGAAAGACTGCAGAAATTTCCCCTGACAGGTTGCAAATCATCAGATCAGAAATTTTAAGGGGAGGGGGCTTCACAATACACAGCAGAACTACTTTCTTCGTGATTCATTTCAGGTGGTTGCAAAATGCATATTAATTTGCTTCTTTGAGAGATACTGTTGAACCTAAACAGATGTCAGGGTCCAAGTAACACCCCCAATGAAAGACAACTCCAAGACTAAAAGTTCCTCAAAGTTCCATTTTATTAGATATGTCATATTGGCACATCTGGGAAACCCTGAATCTGAACGTTTCCAGGTTTTCCCCACCCAAAAGCAAGTCCAAGTCCCAGCCCAACACCCACATGTCCATCATGTAGTCCAATCAAAGCATCATCCCAAACTGAAGATGCCTCCCAGTCACACCACTCCAGATGCAGGGCAAGATGTCCTTGACTCTGAGAAAGGAATGTTATTATGAGTACATATCACCCTGGCTCCATATAATTCCCCCTCTCAGTTTCCCACAGTTGCAGGCCTGAAGATCCAACAAAAAAGATAGTTTCCAGGCCTGACAACAGAACCAGGTCTTGGTTGACCTTTGGTGCGTAAGAAAGATATTTCTATTCACTCTATTAATAGAAGAATATGGTTATAATTTGGATAGTGAATCCCCCTTCCCTTGTTGTCTTAATTTTAGGTATATATTTGTGTTACACTGGCGGCAACTTTTCTGGAAACCGTATTTTCCAAAATGGCTTGGGATTCTTTCTGTCACCTTGCCAGCATGTTGGAATGACGATGTGTGGGAAGTATCTGATCTCTTGAAATAAGTATCACTGCTGCTACCCCAGGGGTGGCATTGGGGAAGACAGATGGAAATACTTAGCTCCTTGAGGTTGGCCTCTCCATTAAGCATCAGCAGTTTGTTGCCTTGGGAAATGTCAAAATTGGCATCCTTAAAAAAACAAAACAAAAACTAACTTCACACTTGGATTGTAACAAAGAAACTTTTCTCCTTGTAGCCGAAATGAATTTGAAGACCTGGTGGAAAACATATTTCAGCTTTTACTTTGAGGAGAAAGGTGATAATGATATTAAGACGGATGTATTGTCACCGTTGAGAAAGTGCATTAGAATTATTGTCTCACCAAAGATAAGAGCGATAAACTTAGACAGGAAATCCTTTCCCTCTTTTGTTTTCTACTTTAGCACCTCCAGAGGACTTTTACTTCTCCCTGTTTAAGGTCTGTTATGCTTTGCAGCGGCAATCTGCCCTTTATTTTGACTTATGAGCAAGTCGGAAAAAAATGGACTCTGACTTGCACATGATACTAGTACTGAGGGACAGATAAGGGTCAGCCCTGTCTGATAATGAAAAATGAGATAGCGGTTTGGTGACTTGGTACACCAATAACGTAGGAAAACCTTTTGAAGTTTCCACACAAGAGAAGTTCAGGGACACAACTCAGTCGATGATATTTGTTCGCCTGGATTTTATTCTTTCTTTTTTTTTAAAGAGAGAAAATATGCAATAATAGAAAGCGATTCGGCAGGAACAAGCGATCTGATCCACTATTCCGATCATTCATCATTCTGTGAATACAGCATGCTTTTTTCTTTTCTTTTTTTTTAAATTTACAGGTTTTGACAGCTGTGTACTTCTTTTGCAGCTTTGGCTAGAGGCAACATGGTCTATTCTAAAAGGCAAATAATAACATTTCTTGTGAGATCAAAATGAAAAGACATTTGGTATCAGATCTGAGAGAGCAGAGTCAACGGCATTTGGAGAGTCAGCCAATTGCACCAGAGTTCCCTTTCAAAGCTTAGCATAAAACACTTAATTTCACTCAGATACCAACAGATTGTTTTTTTCATTACGCCCCTTCAGAATATTGTGGCTTTCACTACCCACCATTTTAATATTCTTTATGTGCTGCCAATCCATCTGCTAACCGGAATAGACAGAATTATTCATTCTGGTACTGTATTGATGGCCAGGCTCCTATCCCCTGAATCAGGAGAGAGGGTTTGTAACAGAACCATCCTAGAGATGGAATATTGGCCTCAGGACTAGAACAGAACAGAACAGAACAGAACAGAACAGAATAGGAATTCATTATTGGCCAAATGTGATTGGACACACAGGGAATTTGTCTTAGGTGCAGATGCTCTCAGTTTACATAAGGAGAATAAAATACATTCATCAAAAATAAAAAGATGCAACACTTAGTGATAGTCAAGGTTACTAATCAGCTATCAAATTGTACTAGGAAACAAATAAAATCAATATAAATGGAAAGATAAAAACAACACGGTTATAGTCACAAGAGGGAAGAGATAGATACTAGTAAGGAAGCGAAGAATAATAGTAATACCATTAGAGATATACTATAAGAATAATAGTAGTGCAGACTTAGTAACTAGTTTGACAGTGTTGGGGGAATTATTTGTTTAGCAGAGTGATGGCGTTCGGGAAAAAACTGTTCTTTTGTCTAATTGTTCTGGGGTGCAGTGCTCTATAGCGTCATTTTGAGGGTAGGAGTTGAAACAGTTTATGTTTAAGATGTGAGGGATCTATAAATATTTTCACAGCCCTCTTTTTGACTCATGCAGTATACAGGTCCTCAATAGAAGGCAGGTTGGTAGCCATTGTTTTTTCTGCAGTTCTAATGATCCCCTGAAGTCTCTGTCTTTCTTGTTAGGTTGCAGAACCAAACCAGACAGTTCTAGAGATCAGAGAAATACAGGAGAAGAGAAGATGTCCTTTTTCCTCATCCCCATTGAGTTGAATTCAGGCTTGATGTTTGTGCCTCTCTGTCCCATTGATTAGAACTCCAGGACATGGAGGACTAACTGACAAGCCATCCACTTCTGATTCCAGCCCATAATATCTCTACTGCTGCTTTGAAATTGGGAGGGTTTTCACCTGGTCTATTTAGACTCGAGCCTGGCAATGCAGGTAGTCAGGTTGAGGATCGAATGAGCGGATCGTCTTTCCGCTTCACTCTTACTTTCCCAGACATAAAAAAAAATGTGAACTCCCCTAGAAGGGGCTTTGCATATTTTTTTTTCAACAGCCTTGTAAATACATTTAAAAACAAAACAAAACACCCTAGTTCCTTGATGGCGAACTTATGGCATGCGTGCCACAGGTGACAACGCAGAGCCCTCTCTGTGGGCATGCCAGCTGTTGCTGCAGCTCCACCACGCATGCATGGCCAGCTGGTCTTTGGGTCTCTGCTGTGGATGCGTGGGGAGTGGGCGCATGCGGACGACGCATGCACGGGAGGACGGGGGGGCGGGGGACACGCGCGGGTGTGTGTGCAGGTTGGTGTAGGAGGCTTTCCAGGGGCAAGGTGGGGGCAGGGCGCATGCACAGGGAGGTGGGGCACATGTGCTGGGTGGGGTGGGGGGCATTGCATTTTGGGGGTTCTGGCACACGTGTGTGCATTTGTGTGCATGCATGCGCTTTGGGCACCTGGCACCAAAATGGTTAACCATCACTGCCCTAGTCCATAGAAAGTATGACAAACCTACCTCCAACTTGGGCCTCTGTGGCTCAGACTGGTAAGACAGTCTGTTATTAACAGCAGCTGCTTACAATTACTGCAGGTTCGAGTCCCACCAGGCCTTCCATCCTTTATAAGGTAGGTAAAATGAGGACCCAGATTGTTGGGGGCAATAAGTTGACTTTGTATATAATATACAAATGGATGAAGACTATTGCTTGACATAGTGTAAGCCGCCCTGAGTCTTCGGAGAAGGACGGGATATAAATGCAAATAAAATAAAATAAAATAAAAAAACTTCCAGCTCTTATCTTTAAACATTTAGGTACCTTCACACATAAAGATTCTCCATCATCCAGGTCACGATATCCCAAAGCTGCTTTTGATATCCCAAAAGGCAACTGGACTTTCTTGTGTTTTTTTTTCTTTCTTTCTTGAAAACGTTTCGCTTCTTCGTTTTCAAGGGGGGGTAAAAACTCAAGGAAGTCCAGCTGCCTTTTGGAAAAGCACCCTTGGGGCCTGTAATGGAGGGAATGCCACTGATTAAACGGATGTGTCGGCATTATGAACTTTGAATTCCTAACGAGCCCAAGATCCGTAGGAGAAGGAGTGGCAGAAGCTGGAGGCGGAGTGAAAAGAGGAATCAGCCTAGAATCCCTACATAGTCACAAGCGAACTAAGTTCACTTTCCTTATCTAAGGCCAAGCAGGGGCGAACTGTGATGAGAAGATTCCTAGGCATGAATAGCAATAAATCATTTCGATTGGGACCTTCACGTGTAGACCTGATTTTTCCTGCTTGACACGAAGGGTGATAGTTTTTGCTTTAATTACAGAAAAAAGATCCAAGGAACAAGCCACCAGAAAGCTTTTATGGACTGTAAATGTTTTGTCCTGCAACAGACCTTCCTGTGGCCTTCCAGATGCCGAGGGCTCCCACTCCTGTCCTCTATGATTAGTGTACACGCCATCCTTTTCGTTTTCAGTGATGGATGGGTTTATTTATTTATTTATTAAATTTGCTCGCCATCCATCTTGCTGTCACGCAACTCTGGGTGGCTTTACAATCTGATAAAATGACATTAGAAAAGATTAAAGCAGTAAGACCGCAAACACATTAAAATCAACCAAAAGGAGCTAAGGTAGCAGGAGGTATACAACAGAGCAGAGGCGGGATCTTCTCTTGTGATGTATTTATGTACCTTTATATACACACCTGTTGCATATACACCTGTTGTATATACACCTGTTGTATAGTCTTAGGTCCTGTCTACTTTTTGGAATGCAGCACACAAATATCCAGGCTATCTTTTGGCCTGTGCTGCAACCTGATCCATTCTTATTATTACACCTATTTCTATCTCATTGCCGTTTGCCTTGTTCTCTTTTCCATCTGCCCAAGTTCAGGGATCCATTTTACCAAGAGATTTGCTCTACAACCTGGAAGGACTATCCTTTTGTCCATTTGTGTCTCAGTTTCATTCTCCAATCCTTCCTCTTCACTCCCTTCCTCCCTGAAAACATTCCTTAATCTGTCTTTCTTTCTCCATTCTGTGTCTCCATTATATTCGATCATAGATAGAAGTAGTACGTCTTAGCTTCCTTCTGTTCCTCCCAGTGAGTTTTCCTCTGACCAATCTGGAACCTTCCTTTCCTTTCCTTTCCTTTCCTTTCCTTTCCTTTCCTTTCCTTTCCTTTCCTTTCCTTTCCTTTCCTCTCCTCTCCTCTCCTCTCCTCTCCTCTCCTCTCCTCTCCTCTCCTCTCCTCTCACCCCCTCTCCATTCCCCTCTCCCCTCCCCTCCCCTTTTCTTTTTTCTTTTCTCCAGAGCTTAAACCAGACTTTCAAATTAAAGGGCAATTTTCAATGTAAACCGGACAGCTCGTTTCCCTTCAGATCTTCAGAGGGACAGTTGTCAGGTAGCTCTGCGAATGTGTGAGGTTTTTAATCCCCCCACCCTCCGACTAGATATTTCACAATTGAATTCATTTGCTCAAGTGCCTTGACATAAATCATGTGTAAAAACTTTGCAAATGCATGGAAATCAAAGGGAGAGAAAATGCATTCTCCAAAGAGACATGGAAAATATTTCTAAGAGCTGGGCAGGTTGTGCATTCTCCCAGAATTTAATTTCAACACTCTTCCCTCCCACCTTGACAAAGATCACTCCTAAAAAGCAGAAACCATCTGACTGTGTTCCTGTTACCCCGTTGTTGTTTTCTCTCCCCCCACCCTTGCCATCTGCCTTAGCCGCCTCTCCTTGTAGGTGCTAAATTTACAACTTCTAGGAGAGAAGGAGAATTTTTGCAGGTGAAGACAAAGAGAAAGGCATGGGGGAACACCTGTGGTTTCCTTGCAGGCAGTTGTTACTTGCTACAGGTAAGAAGAAAATTACATGGTGGGTTTAGAATCCTCACTTGATGAGGATTGTTGATTTTCGAGATGATGATTATAGACAACCCACATGCTTGAAAGGCTAATAATTTGAAGGCGCCTAATGATCTTGTCGGTTGTTCAAAGCCGGCATTTATTACAGAAGAATTGCCATTAAGATAGGGGCAGAGTTTGCCTCTTCAAGCTTCCAGTTGGATATTTTGCCCTCCCCCACAAAAAAACCCCCTTAGCAAATCTGAGAACTGAGATGGTTTAACTTCTGGCGGCTTCCTAAAAAAAGGAAGTGCTTTATTGGAGACCTTTATCCAGTATAATTTACAGCTCTGATGCTGGGCGTGATCCGTCCAACTTTCAACCTGTTACACCTGACTTAGAGATCCTGTGTAGTCTTTCACGCAGGGGTGAAATCTACTTACCTTCCTTACCGGCTTGGAAGTGCACATGCTACTTGTGCTTGCCTCACTCATGTGTGCAGACCTTCTGCGCACGTGCAAAACCTTCTGCGCATGTGCAGAAGGTAAAAAACACATTACTTCCTGGTTAATTTCACCCCTGCTCTCAAGACTGATGAAGGATGGTCTGGTAAACCCATTTAGTTTTCTTCCTGTTTCTTATTTTTATGATGGACTAGCTGAATATCTGTGCTCCACTACGAAACTGTGTGATTGGGCTTGATAAATCAACACTTACAGCTTGAAAATTAATGAGTAGTTATGATCAGCCTGTCCTCTCCCCTTCTCTCCCTCAGCCTTGCCCCACAGAAGCCTCCCCTATCCTATCCTATCCTATCCTATCCTATCCTATCCTATTCTATCCTATCCCACTTCTCTCCCTCAGCCTTGCCCCATGGAAGCCTCCCCTATTCTATCCCTCTTCTCTCTCTCAGCCTTGCCCCACAGAAGCATATCCTATCCTGTCCTGTCCCGTCCCGTCCCATCCCGTCCCGTCCCATCCCATCCCATCCCATCCTATCCTATCCCCCTTCTCTCCCTCGGACTTGCCTCATAGAAGCCTCCCCTATCCTATCCCCTGCTTGCTGCTGTGAAAGTCAAACTGAAAGTGAAACTCCTCTCCTCTGCTTGTGTTTTGCATTTGGAACAGATTTCTTTTCCGGTAGGGAGGGGAGGGGGAATAGAACTCCTTAGCATCAGAGCATGTTAATAACAATATAGGAAATCCTAATGCTCTGATAGTCATTTCGAAAAATCCTTTTTTAGTGAACACCTAGAAGCCAAGAGGAACATACATGGCAAATTTCAGGTTTGTAGGTTTTACGGTTCTGGAGAGTTCGTGATGATGCATGAGTAGTATTTTGCATATATATACATACATATACATACATACATACATACATACATATATACGCACACACACAGTTGCAGATGATTGGGGTGGTGGTGTTTTTTTGGTTTTAGAACTCTAAAATGATGCCAAAGGTCAAGAAATGTAGGTTTTCTTCTTCCAAGCTTTCCTAGAAACTGGCTGGAATGTCAGCATTTCTCTTTCAGATAAGAAAGCATGAAATGGGGATGTGAAGTTTGATAGAATTTCTCTCCATGTCAGTTAAATGAGAGGAGGGGTGGGGGGGAAATCTGGCTAGGAGCTACTCTGTGCAAACCTATAATGCCCTTCTCTGAAAATTAGTTGTTGTTCCTTCTTCATTTCTACTTTAGTAGCTAAGTCATACTTAATATTTTTTTCTTTTCTTTTCTTAATGTTATTTTATGGTAATGGCAGATCTTTGAGGATTGGAATTGCCCCCCCCTCCCCTTCCCCGCTGCCAGATGTCCTCTCAATGGGAAGCTTTTTTTGAATACCAAAAGCAACAAATGTTCAGCTTTCATTTTTTTTTTACAGAAGACCAGTTCCAGGTGTTAATATTTGGTTTTAAAATTTGAAGCATTGATGGTACTATATGTTATCACCCATTTGCCCAGAATGGTTGCCAATCTAGTGTTTATCACTCTGGGATGCCTACTTTGAACTGCTGTGCAATATTGTAATTTTATTCCGTTCCCTTTTCTATTTGTTTCCTTCTTCATAGAAGCATTTTAATACACACACACACACACACACACACACAACTATCGGTAGGAAACCAGCTTAGTGTTGTAGAAAACAGAGCTTAGGTTAAAATCCGTGCATCGGGGATTTATATGATCTTGTACATCATGCACGTCGCTTCGTCATACTTGTCATGTTTTACCTTTAATTGCTAGCTTAATTATTAAAAATGGATTGTCCTGAGCTGCTCAGAAGGCTGGAAATGGTGACCACATGACCTGTGGATGCCGGAACTGTCTTAAATACACGCTGTTTGTCAAGCACCCAAATTGTGATCATGTGAGCCCCAAGGATGCTGCAGGAGTTGTCAGTATGAGGACCGTTGTGAGCAGGGGTGAGCTTCAAAAAATTTAGCAAGGGGTTCTCTGCCTGGTTGCTGGGTGGGCGTGGCCATGGTGGGTGTGGCCTAGTTGGCTTCCTGCACCATGGCTGGTGGGGGGAGGCGTTTTTTCCCTTCCTGGGCTCTGGAGGCTCTCTGGTGGCCCTCTTCTTGAACTTCTGGTAGTCCCATTTTTCACCTCCGTGCGCACCCTGCACTTACCTGCATCCAAACCAGGCTGCATGGGTAAAGTGACCAGATTTCAGCGATGGCAAAGCGGGACACCATTAACACGGGGGGGGGGGCTGCGCATGTGCGCTGAGTCTCGCCACGTGGCTGAAGGAGGAGGAGCGGCTGCTGCTTCTCGGCTCTTCCAGGCAGGCTCGGCTCTCCTCTCGGTTCTTCCAGGCAGGCTCGGCTCTCCTCTTGGCTCTTCCAGGCAGCCTCCGGCGGGTGAAGTCAAGTGGCATCTCTCGCGAGAGCAGGTGGAGGAGAGACACCGCTTGACGTCTGTAACACCCACTCCGCCTCTGCCTCCTCCTCCTCCTCTTGCGTTGCAAAATCGGGACTTTTTTGCCGCGGGACGCGGGACAAATTATTAAAAAGCGGGACTGTCCCGCCAAAAACGGGACGTCTGGTCACTATATGCATGGGGATTCCTGGGAAGGGCAGGGCGGAGTGGGCAGGGCGAGCCAGGAGTGGGATTTGGGGGTTCTCCAAACTGCACAGAATCTTAGCTGGAGGTTCTCCCGAACTCCTATGAACCCTCAGCAGCCCCCCCCTGTTTTAAGTCTCTTTCTGCAGTGTTGTTGCAACCCTGAACCATCAGTAAACCAATTCTTGTACGTCGAGAACCACCTGTGGGTTTTTTTTTTTTTTTTATGCAATCAAATTTCAGTTGGAATCCCATTTGCTATTGACCGTCCCAGCTCCTTTATTCGAGTCTGTTGTTTGCTCTGGTTCTTTTATTACAACGACGTCTCCTTTTTTTTAACCTGGGAAAAAATGAACACGCTCCATTCATCTGTGGCATGATACATTTGTTGTGATCGCCTAAGTGTTCCACAGGATAGACAACACGGTTGAAGTGATAGCCTCCTTTCACTTCAACAGAACATCACACTCATGTACTTAAAATATTCATGAGCTGAGCTGCTGCATCAAGAAAAAGTATTTAATGGGGCTTACAGTGGTGTACAGCAACTTGAAAATTTGGCAGCTATAATAACTTAAAAAAAAACATTAAGATCTATGGAAGCAGAGCCTAATATTTTGGCTCAGCTGTGCACTGTTTTCTTTTTCTTTTTTCTTTTTAAAAAAGCAAAGTTAGAATTTTCCTAAACCACTGCTACAAACTGCATTAAAAAGTAGTTGTATGGTTGTTGCTATAGAACCTCTGGTTGTCATTCATCTTGACTTAATGGCATGTTCTGTTTACTGCTGAATCACTGCAACCTGAAACAAACAGGCATGATGATGTGATAAATTATGACATATTCCAGCTTTTATTTCCCCATCTGTCAATTTGTACTGATAGGAGGTATCCAGCTGTCAGTCAAAGTTGAGCACAGGGGGTAATGATATTTACCACCGATTCGGATCCAAGATTGATTTCTATCACATATTCATGTAAGCAGATTAGTTCTGAACACACTAACAGAAGAAGCACCCTGTTATTAAGAAAATCAATGTCTTCCTTTGCTTTCTTTTCTTGCAATGGAACTAGGTCCCGAACTCAAAATTCTTCTGGCGGCAGAGGAAAAGTATTGAAAACAAACCAAGTTAATTCCTTAGTTTATCTTAATATGTCTTCATAAAATGTATTTCAAACCTGAAATACATTAAATAGAATAGAATAAAATAGAATAGAATAAAATAGAATTCTTTATCAGCCAAGTGTGATTGGCCAACACAAGGAATTTGTCTTTGGTGCATATGCTCTCAGTGTACTTAAAAAGAAAAAAAAAATACATTCCTCAATAATCATAAGATACAATACTTAGTGATGGTCATAGGTTACTAAATAAGCAATCAAATTATACTAGGAAACATATAGAACAATATAAATCGTAGAGATACAAGCAACAAGGTTATAGTCATAAGTGGGAAGAGATGGCATGATAGGAATGATGAGAAGATTAATAGTAGTGCAGACTTAGTCAATAGTTTGACAGTTTTGAAGGAATTATTTGTTTAGCAGAGTGATGGCGTTCCGGAAAAAACTGTCCTTGTGTCTAGATGTTCTGTTGTGCAGTGCTCTATAGCATCATTTTGAGGGTAGAAGTTGAAACAATTTATGTCCAGGATGTGAGGGGTCTGCAAACACTTTCACTTGACCTAACTTGACCTAGCTAGAAAAAAAAATGAGACCAGCTAAAGTAACTTTAATTATCGTCTGGCATGTTTTGTCCTGCGGTTATTGAAAACGATGGCCTTCCAGATTCAGGGTAACTTGGGGGAACCCTACTCAGAAGGCAGCAACTTTTCAGGAGTTGCCTACAAACGCCTGACACAATTTTCCCGAGTGGAATAGAAGAGAAAGTGGCGCCAACAGCTGGGTGCCAGGAGGGTGAAAATGGTCAGGAAGTTAAGATGCTGAATAGAGTATTTTGCAACCTCGGAGGGCTGCACCGCCTGCGATGTTAACAAGGCCTCCTAGCAGAGCTGTCAGTTTTCATCATATGAACTTGGACAGTTTTCTCCTCCCTATTGCTTATCTCCACTTTGATCCTGGCTTCCAGAATTGCCTCGGAATGAAAAAGCAACCCGAGAAGTCATAGTTTACAATCTCGTCGAACCAGCCCAGGAGACGATAATTACTCTTCCTACTCAAAGCAGGGCTGGCTTTTAGTTGTCGGGGGTGGTTGGGTGGGTGGGATAAAGATCAAATCCCATGAATCCCAGCGCTTGAGGTACCAGCTCATAGGATTTGGGCTACGAATTCTGCTGCCGGCATAAGGAAAACATTTGAGCCGCCGGGAGAACTCGAGCGAGAAACATTTTGCACACACGTCATGTAACTTGAGCGCCTGTAGCATCTTGTGAATTGTGGAAGATGGGATGAATGTCACAAGGCAGGTGTTGCAGACCTGAGTAGGAAGCATCCCTCAAACCTTTGGCTGGTTGACCTGGGCCAGGTTGTACGGAAGGATTTAGTGACACCAACGCTGAGCCCTGTAAGTAGGGATTCCTTTAGGAACAGGCTTATCCGACGCCGTGTAAAATTGGCTCACCGGTTCGGAGTCTGCGTTTAATTTCCTCGAGGGCCCTGGAGTGACGCTGCTTGGGATCCCTCGGGATCCCTCGGTTGCCCTTCTAAGCTGGCAGAACAGAAGGTGTTCGCTAGGGGCGGGCTGGCTGGCATGTGGCCAATTTCCCCTCCCCTCCCCCTCTGCCAATCATTGCAGATCGCTTGTCTCTAATCCCAGGCAAGGGGTATTCGTTTTTTAATCAGCCCATAGAATTGGCAATCCCGATAACACTGGTGAATGGGAGGAGGATGGGTTGGAAAACAACGGATTAAAAATAAATATTTCCTTTAATTGGTTTTAATGTCGGCTTCCCAGAAATGAAAGAGTTTTTAACCACATGTTTTCATTTTAAAACAACTGCTGGTGTCGATTCTTACCTGAGACTCTGTGGGTGTATACACACACATAAGGGCTGTGTAGCTTTAGGGCGTTGAAGGCACAAAAGTGGTTAGAAATATGCTGATGCATTAGCAATAGCAATAGCCATAGAACTTAGACATATAGCAATGGCAATAGCATTTAGACTTATATACCGCTTCACAGTGCTTTTACAGCTCTTTCTAAACGGTTTACAGAGTCAGCCTATCACCCCCAACAATCTGGGTCCTCATTTTACCCACCTTGGAAAGAGGGAAGGCTAAGTCAACCTTGAGCCTGGTGAGATTTGAACTGCCAGATTGCAGGCAGTCGGCAGAAGTAGCCTGCAATATTGCACTCTAACCACTGCACCACTGCAGCTCATATATCACTTCACAATGCTTTATAGTCCTCTCTAAGCAGTTTGCAGAGTGAGCACATTGCCCCCAACAATCTGGGCCCTCATTTTACCGATCTCTGAGGGATGGAAGGCTGAGTCAAACTTGAGCCAGTCAGGATCGAACTCCTGGCAGTGGGCAGAGTCAGCCTGCAATCCTGCATTCTAACCACTGCGCTACCATGTCTCTTAGTACTAACTTAGCAACAGTGGCTTCTGAAAGCAGTTTTGTTTTCCCCTGGGATGAGATGGGGTGATTTGGTTGAAGAAGCTCAAGGAGTTGTGGTGACGTCTCCTAGGACAGGGGTCTCCAACCTTGGTCCCTTTAAGACTTGTGGACTTCAACTCCCAGAGTCCCTCAGCCAGCAAAGCAAAGCTGGCTGAGGAATTCTGGGAGTTGAAGTCCACAAGTCTTAAAGGGACCAAGGTTGGAGACCCCTGTCCTAGGAGACCTTTTTGCCTTTGCGCGGCAAAAATGGATTATTGATTTTATTTATTATCTACGTATTCAAGGCGGCATCCCTCTTCTCGGGTTCCCACAAAATGACAACCCTCCAAGCCAGGCCTACCCCGCTGCAGGGAGGCTGGATCTAAACCTTTAGTGCAGGAGTGTACAACCTTGGCAATGTTAAGACCTGTGGACTTCAATTCCCAGAATTCCCCAGCCAGCACAGGTCTTAATGTTGTCAAGGTTGGATTCCCCCATGTTTTAGTGTCTTTGTTCTCAGTCCAACACCTCTCCAACTAGATCATACCAGTGTAATTTCTTTTCTAAATACAAGGAATTTTCTATCTGTTGAATGTGCATATTCTTGAAAACTAGCCATGTGGTTTATTCCATTCATAGGGCTTAAACATGCGGCAGAACAATGAATGAATCCTGTTTTCTGGTCAGAAAGACTAATTCCTTGGGCTAGCCGTCCTGCTACAGGGACTTAATAACTAGATTTTAATGCAATTGTAACGGGACCCAAAATACTCTGTCATTTTTAAACCTGACTGTGCTCCCTTCCTTTTTATTAATGCAAAAGGTACTTCATTCTCGCCAGTAGTAAAACAATAATATAGTCTAAAGGTTGCTAAGGAAATCTTTGAAGTTAACTCTTCTTCCAGTTGGCTGAAAGATAGCCATGACTCACTTCTACAATTCCCTAGCATTGCTACGTTGCCAGGATACTGGAAAGAACTTTTATGAGCAATACTGTGATCACACATTAAATAATTGTTTCCATTGTTCTGCTTAAAAAAAAAAGAAAGTCCACGAAGCCAAAAAAGATGATGAAATCGTATTCCATTTCCAGAATGGATGTGCAAGCCAAGACCTGAATTTGTAGGTTGTTTCCTGTTTTAAAGGATATGACTAGTTCAGCTTTTAACTATTTGTTTTCCGAGTGGGAATAAGAAGCACCGACTTAAAAATAAATAAATTGCTGAGTCGGTCACTGCAATAAATGTTTGTTAAGCTCAGGCGCATCTGCAAGAGATGGTTTAAAAAAAAAGAAGAAGTTAGAATGACATCTATGGTATGATTGAAGTTCTGTCTGTCTCTAGTATTGTGGCTCCCATCTGAAATGTATTCAAAGAAACAGAAGCACAGAATACTTAAACAGTGTTCTCTACTTCAGTCAAAATATCACGTCTTCAAGTTCATTTATCACCAAGTCTTTTCAAAGGAAGAAACTTTCTCTCGCAGTTCCACCTTGCCTGGCTGAGTAAACTGTCAAAATTCACCAACTAAAAAACAAAAACAAAAACACCTAATCAAACTATGGAAGATAATTTTTTGGGGCCTTCCGGGTTGCAAAATTATTTTTTCCCAAAAAAATATATAACCAATTGCAAGCTCCTGCGTCTCTTAGCAATCATCGTACTTAACAGTTGGCATTTAAGTGTCCATCTGAGCTTTGTCTGTTAAAAATGTTGATGTCTTGGCAGTGTCATAGCAACACTGAGCTGACTGTGTATTTACACACCTGGTGTTAATTATACCTTTTTTAAACATTTGCAGCATCAATAATACTGACTTCCCGCTGAAACAAAATTGTTGTTTCCCCGCCCCCCCTCCACTCCTTCTGAAACCAGGGCCCAACTGTACACCTTGCCTTCAGTTTTCCCTGCAGTTCCTGGATTTCTGCCATCCAAATTTTGCAGGGTAGCCAACTTGCAAGGTGGTTTCTTTCTTTCTTTCTTTCTTTCTTTCTTTCTTTCTTTCTTTCTTTCTTTCTTTCCTTCCTTCCTTCCTTCCTTCCTTCCTTCTTTCCTCCCTCCCTCCCTCCCTTCTTTCTCTTTCTTTCTTTCTTTCTTTCTTTCCTTCCTTCCTTCCTTCCTTCCTTCCTTCCTTCCTTCCTTCCTTCTTTCCACCCTCCTCCCTCCCTCCTCCCTCCCTCCCTCCCTCCTTCCTTCCTCCCTCCTCCCTCCCTCCCTCCCTCCCTCCCTCCCTCCCTCCCTCCCTCCTTTCTTTCTTTCTTTCTTTCTTTCTTTCTTTCTTTCTTTCTTTCTTTCTTTCTTTCTTTCTTTCTTTCTTTCTCCACCGCTGATGCTTTTGTACAAATGCTTTGGCCCATGCCAAATTGCAAGGTGTAGTTTTCAGGCAGAAGCAGAGAGTCTATGTAGAGGTGGCATCTCTTTTGCGCCATAGCTCCAGGTACACCGTAGGCAGTCCTCCGCTCAAAACCAGAGCAGTGCAATGTGCTGGGTTGTTTATTTGACTCCCGCAGCAAAAAATATATAAAAAAATCAGTGTTTATACAGCTGCTGCAGAGATTGGGCTGGGTTCTCCCCCACTTTCCCTCCCCTTTCCCCCCCTTTTCTGAAACAGCCAGGACAAGTAGTAGATACCCCTTTGAATCTAGGTAGAAACTTCGTTCAACTGTTTGGCTGTGTTTATATGATACGTTTAACCCACAGATAACTTAAATGTGGTTTAGTCAGCCAGCTCCAATTTCTAGGTTTACAGAACATTTGTACTGTAGATGTGGGCTGAGGCTGCACATCAGCATACAATGAGGCTGTCTAATTTACGGTTCAGTGCATCCGGTGAATGCAACCTTCCAGTTGAGAGGTCAAACGAGAAAGATCTGGAGATGATTGTGCACCAAATGCAGTTAGAGACAACCAGGGGTACAGCCAGTCCAATAAAATAACCATAAACCTCCCATCCCCCGCTTCCCAAAAGAGCTAACAGCATTGAAAGACATGGAATAGAGGGAGGTATTCAGAATTAAGTAGCTTCTGGATTTTCTGTCCCTTTCGTTAGTCTCTCCTTTTTGAATAATCTCGCTTTAAAAAAAAAAACACATACACCACCTCACCCTTGCCAAGAGTTATGAGTGCCTCTATGAGCCATATGTATATCAAGAAGCCAGAAGCAATTTAGCACAACCACATTTGGCTGGCAAGTAGATAAATTCACTCAATTTGTCTTCTGAGAATGATTTGCAGGAGCTAAACGGGCAAAGCCGTCACTCAGATAAAACAGGAAATATTCTTTCTTTTTTTTTCCTTCCAGAGGTTACTTACTGCAGCTGGGGGAACAGTCCCTAAGATGACTAATTTTACACTGCACAAAACGATCTCTTTTGTAAAAGTCCAGTAGAGGGAGTCTGGATCCAGTGAGGAAACATGAGACAGCTTGCAACTCCCTTGTAGACTCATAAAAATCTATAATAATCCTGCATGGCAACAAGTCCCTAATAACTCACTCAGCTGTGCGCCTAAGGAGCACACTGTTCTCCTATAAATTACTGTAAAGATCACTGCAAATAATCTTTGTGACACACACACACACACACACATATATATACATATTTTCCCCATGGATTAAATGTAAAGAGACAGCACGTAATGAAACGATGGGTAGTTTATGTTCATTGCATTTTTCTAATTATTCTCGCAAGCGCCTTCAGAATATTGATTTCATATTGTTGCCTTGGATTAAAACATAATAAGTTGCTAAATATTTCAGACAAATCAAATGGATGAGTATAGCAGCTAAAACCCTTTAATCTACAAACCTGCAGCTCTTTCAGAAATTAGATTAGTTTTAATGCCGAATCTCTATTTGCCGAATGCTGTTTTTAATTTAAGTAAGTTAAGGCTATATAACTGATTTAAGATTCTCTCTCTCTGCATTTTCATACAGTTTAGAGTGATTTTTGTTAATAAAAGTAACAAAGTGAATGGGGCCTCTTCTAAGTAAATGGCCACTTTAATTATTGCGTAATTAGTGTAAATTCATAATGTGTATATGTTTTATTGTTCGGGTAATATATTGTTGTGCATACCTCAGCAGAAGAAGTAGCATTAGAATCAGCACGGAAATTTGTGACAGTGAATTCTGCCATTTTACTGCATTTCCTGACTGCCAATAACTTTAGTAAAGCATTATAAGAAGGGTTAGAAGTTTGGGGTTAAAAAAAAGAGCTATCCACTAGGTCAGGCCTTAGTAGCTGTCGTTTCAGTTTCAGCTGAAAAACATTTTAATGACAACAGTAAAAAAGGGCCTTCAGTATCTGAATTAGTATTGATTGTATTTGACGCAGGGGTGGGTTCCACTTACCTTCGCTACCGGTTTGCAACGGGAGCCCGTGTGGGCAGGGTGCTTCTGTGCATGCGCAGAGCATCCGTGATGACGTCCAGGTAGGCAGAGCCTCTCGCTGCTGCTACTACCGGTTCGCAAGATACCGGTTCGTAAGATCCAGAGCGAACTGGTAGCAACCCACCACTGATTTGATGGCATTTATAATCATCACTGTACACAAAAAAAGCCATCTCGCATTCAGGTTTTTTTCACGGTCTATTTGATTCCCGAAGAATTATCATATGGAGCTGTATCTTCAATGAAGAATTTTCAGTTTGAAGGATTCCCCTGAATCACCCAGACGTCAAATGATCTGCACAGCTTCCTGTTGATTATGTGTACGCCATTGGAAGATTTGGAGACAGATCATCCCGTAGAACTCTGTATGTGGTCATTAAGAGTCAACCACAGCAACTTGATGGCACATAATCAATTACGAACAGTATTTCTTGGGGCAAATACACTTTACTCTTGTCAATATGAAGAGTTTTCAGAATATTTTTTGTTCCGTATCACAGGGAAGTGCAGAACTGAAGCAAACTGAGTGAAATTTCATATCACTCACGAGCTATGATTTTGCATCAAAGCTCCAGTGAAGATAAAAAAAGGCTTTGCTTTTCGCTAACATTTGAGTAAAATTTTGGACTAAAAGCAGTTCAGTTCCTGTAATAGAATCCTTCCAGTTCCTCATCAATATGCCTGTTGAACAAAACAACAACAACAACTAACAATCGGAACAAACAGCAGGAAATAGGCTTTTACAAGTAAGGATTCAGAAGGCTACCTTACTAATTATCTTACTAATTATCTGTCTAAAACAGAGGTGCCCAACCTTGGCAGCTTTAAGACCTGTGGACATCAACTCCCAGAGTTCCCCCACCAGCATGTTGCTTAAGTTGAAGTCCATAAGTTGAAGTTGCTGAAGTCTACAACGTGCTGTTCTAAAAGCTGAGACAACTGTATGGAAAATGTTGCAAGGTACCCCCCCATCCCCCCATCCTATATATTGCCGGTTGGTGGCCCCGGCCCTATGGAATGAGCTGCCTCCGGGGTTGCACCAACTCCCCGACCTCCGGGCCTTCAACTGTGAACTGAAGACTCTACTATTTCATCGTGCGGGACTAGCCTGTATAATTTTAATTGTAATTTTAAATGGGTTTTAAACCGGTCTTTGACCGTTTTAGCTGATTTGGCCATTAAATATTTGTTTTTAATTTGTTTTTAAATTGTTATTTATATTTGTACTTTTAAGATGGCTGTAAACCACCCTGAGTCCTTCGGGAGAAGGGCGATATAGAAATTAAATTATAAATAAAAATAAAATAAATAAATAAAATTTGGCGGAAGTGCCTTTCTAATGATCAATGGCAAAGATCTCCCAAAGAGATCCCTCTGCGTATACCAGACATATGGTTCTAAACTCAGAAGAAGGGATCTGGATTTTACTTGGCTACAGGAATAAATCACAAACAATGTGTGGATTATACTTCTTATCACTAAGTGTTGTATGTTATGATTCCTGACGAATATATTTTATTTTTTCTGTATGTACACTGAGAGCGTATGCACCAAAGACAAATTCCTTCTGGGTCCAATCACATTTGGCCAATAAAGAATTCTATTCTATTCTATTAAAAAGACACAGACATTGTAACTGGTATGTTTTTGTTGTGACGAACCATTAAAGAATTGAGGAAGTTTGCAAACCCCAGGAAGACTTGGTGATCTTGTCAGGAAAATCTTGATCGCCAGATGTCGGTTATGAGAGTGATGTATTTAGTTTGGCTGGGGAGCCCAAGGCAAATACTGCTCCAGTAACTTACCTCGTTATGAATTGTGCAGAACAGAAAACGAGTGTCTTTTTAGCATTTAGTTTGCCTGTCTATCTCCAGACTGGGTGCTGTGAAATGAATAGGCTATTCCAAACAGTTGGGCAAATGTTTTCTTTAGCTTGTCCCATCGCCACCAAAAACAGCAGCTGAGCAGATGTGAAGGCATGGAAAACAATCATTTCTGCCTGTCTCATCGTCTAAAATAAAGTTTGAGAATGCCTTTAATGGTACGATTATAAACAGTTCCCAAATTTGGAGCAATCTCTCCAAAGAATGCAGTCCATGTTACTCTAAGTTTAGTGTTTTAAGAAACATTCGTCATGTAGATAAGAGGTCAAAAATACCAACAGGACCTTGCCTCTGGACAAGCATGTAACAGTGGTAGATTTCCACTATTAACACACCTTTAACCCATTTCTACGTCTGAAAAAGCATTTTTGTAGGGAAAAGAACAATAATTCATGGTGATACCATTCCGTGTTTGCTAGTGACAGGATTATTTGGCTCATAAATCCCTCGCAAAGACGAAAGCTTTGGCTGTTCACTGCAAGAATTGCAGGAAATCATCAAAGTAATTACTGGCTAGTTTGGTCAGTCAGTCTGAACATTCTTCGTTAAATGTTACAATCATTTAACTCAATTTAACATTAAGTCGTGCAGGTCAGTTTTTTTTTTAATTTAATTTTGTCATAACAGTATACATAAACATTGTCAAAAGTAAAAAACATATCATGAAGAAAATATATATATATATATATATAAGTAAAGAATATGCATTAGCTATATTAATTTGATATAATAAAGGGAACAATAGGACAGGAACGGTAGGCACGTTTGTGCTCTTATGCACGCCCCTTATAGTCCTCTTAGGAATGGGGTGAGGTCAATAGTAGACAGTTTTTGGTTGAAGATTTTGGGATTTTGAGTAGAGATGATGGAGTCAGGTAATGAGTTCCAAGCATTAACAACTCTGTTGCAGAAGTCATATTTTCTGCAATCAAGTTTGAAGCGGTTGACATTAAGCTTGAATCTATTTTTTGCTCTCGTAATATTGCGACTGAAGCTGAAGTAGTCATTTACAGGAAGGATATTGCAATAGATGATTCTCGGGTGAACGTGTATGTGTTGGAAGTGATGTGCTTCCGTGTTTATTTATTTTCAGGGTTGGAAAGTCCTACCGTGGTTGCCATACAAAGTGGACTTTCTTGCAAGAACTCATCTGTGTGATGGAAGAAATAGATTTTTACTTATTTCTATTCACTTCCTTTCCTGTCCCTCTCCCATCCATCCATATTGATAAATACATGTTTTAGTACGGCAGTTTTATTACTGTTTTTAACTTGATTGTAAAGCTGCACTGAAATATTTTATGGGACGCATAGGGTGGTTGATTGCACCATAAAATAGTTGTGTTATTTGACTTGTTGGAGAAGTGCTCCTAAAAGACTAGGGGATTTAAATGTTTTTGAGCAAGATTTAAGTTGTTGTGTATTTAAGCTAATTAAATAAATATCATGCAAAAATATGGAAATTAGAAAAGCACCTTGCTGTTAAGACATTCCGCGAATTTTATCTTCAGGCTGTTAAACCATCATTAGTAACCAAGTTGGGAGCTATTTCGCTATACAGTTTTTGCATTGTTTGCATTAGGAGCAACATTATCTTTCAGAGAATAGCCTGCCCACAGATACAGCCCTTATGAATGCCATTGATAATTAAAACACGTTCAAATACATTTCACAGTTTATTGATAGTGAAAATGAGCATCTTCCCTTCACCTGTTCCAGCCGAGAATTAGGAAGCACCTAGGAATGGCATGAAATGAAAACACCCCGGCCGAGCTTCAGGCAAGTGGGCAGTTTGTTTTCATTATTTTCTAAAGCCCCCTCCTGGGTAGGCGATTTGAAAGCTGTACAATTTTAAAGCAATTAAAATAAAACGAGGCTCGTTGGCCCAGAAAAGCAGACCCATGAAGAAACAATGCAATATGTGTTGTAACTGTCAGAGCTTCAAACTAGCTCTTCTGGAAGATGGTGTTGATGCCCCATAATAGACCCAGAAGGCTGGTTGTGTTTAGGAAGAGTTTAGGAAGAATCAGAACTGGACATCTTTCCATGCCAATGATGGACCGGATCATTCCTGCAAAAATATGTGGCATTCTCCTGGGAATCCTTTTAACATAAAGGCAGGGGTGGGTTTCAAAAATTTTAGCAAGGCATTCTCTGCTTGGTTGCTGGGTGGGTGTGGCCATGGTGGGCGTAGCCTAGTCGGCCTCCTGCACCATGGCAGGGGGTCATTTTTGCCTTCCCTGGGCTCTGGAGGCTTTTCTCAAGCCTCCGGGAGGGCAAAAATGGCCTCCCCAGGCTCTGGAGGCCCTCTTCTCGAACTTCTGGTAGGCCCGTTTTCACCTTCCCCGAGCCCCGTGCGCACCTTGCACTTACCTGCATCCAAAACGGGCCACGTGGGGACTCCTGGGAGAGGTGGGGTGGGGTGGGCGGGGAGTGGGATTTGGGGGTTCTCCGAACTGTACAGAATCTTAGGTAGAGGTTCTCCTGAACCCCGAGCAGCCTACCCCCTGCATAAAGGATAGATACATTATGCTTTCTTTTTGGCATCTCCCAGGCTTTGAGTTTCTCATATAGATGGTTGGTCACTCAGCGGTTCGTCCAACCTTGTATGAAATGCATATTCTCTATGAAGAAGACGCTCAGGTGAATGTTTGTTCCGCTTTGTGGTATGTGGCTCATAAAAGTGAAGTACCAAACAGGCTGTAAACCACGCCACAGCATTAGATTCTTGGTAGAGTTTTACCTCTTTTATATTGATATTCAGCCAGTGTCTACTGACGTGAATATGCACCAACCGGCAAAATGTATTGTACTGGTAATCTTCTCTTCTGCAGGGACCAGTTCTGGCTGACTTGCGAGCTCTTCTTTGTCCCCAGACTGGAATGCGAGCGCATTTCTCTTATTAGATGTAACCAGCATGTAATTTTACATTTGTGGCTGATGCTAATTTCAGGAAATAGCTAGTTTCAGACGTGATGCTATGGCCTAGGAGTAAATAATTTAGTCTGTCCAACGATTTAGGGAAGTGTTTTGTTTTATCCGTTTAAGATCATTTCCATTGCAAAAGGGGGCAATCCGCATGATAACAGGATTAAAAATAACGGTGCAATAGTAAAAAACAAATAGCGACATCATTCTCGCAGTATATTGGGGGAAGAGCAAACCAATAATAAAAAAAAGATCTAACGAATCCATGGAAGGGGTGGAGCTTTACATAAATAATAATAATAATAACAACAGAGTTGGAAGGGACCTTGGAGGCCTTCTAGTCCAACCCCCTGCCCAGGCAGGAAAACTTACACCATCTCAGACAGATGGTTATCCAAGATCCTTCTTAAAAATTTCCAGTGTTGGAGCATTCACAACTTGTAAGTGCCCCAACACTGGAAATTTTTAAAAAGATGTTGGATAACCATCTGTCTGAGATGGTGTAAGGTTTCCTGCCTGGGTGCCCCCTGTAATGTCCTTTGCTGTTTCCTCGCAGACATTTCATTACCCAGATAGGTAACACTATCAGTGCTAGAAGGGAGTGGAATTCGGGACGGGGAGGAAGAAGAAAAAGAAAAAGAAAAAGGAAGGAGGAGGAGGAGGAGAACCATGGTGCCCTTGGCAATTTCTGAGCTTGGTTGTTTTCTTGAATACATTTCATTACCCAACTAGGTAACATCATCAGTGCTAGAAGGGAGAGGTTTGCAAAGAGGAGGAGGAGGTGAAACAGGAACTGTTGGGTCATTGGGGTCCTACTCTCTGAGCTTGGTTGTTTTCTTGAAGACAATTTCATTACCCAACTAGGTAACATCATCAGTGCTAGGAGGAAGTGGGATTTCTCTCATTTTATAAGCCACAGTGGCTTGCCCTGTCAGTGTCAATGGGAGTATTCTTGGTGGCTCCTTGAGTAGCCTGACATCTACTGTTAGTTTGTTTGTCTGAGTCGGCACTTCCTATTGTTTACTTCTTGATGGTTGCTCTAGTCTTAATCTTGGTATTAATCTCTGCTCCTCTGGGTGTTGATGGCTGGCCAGGAAGTTCCCAGTCTTGGCTCTGAAATCATAATTCTCTCTCACTAACCTTCAAAGAGACAGCCAGCCCCAGGGTCCAGGCGATAACTTCCTAAATCATCATTGCAAAAGGAACGGAAAAAGAATTAACTGGCAAATGAAACCTTTGCGGAGAAGAAGAAAAAAAAGAATCTCGGCATTAGGTATTATTTTGCGTCAATTTGAATCCATCAAGAGTGATTTCTTGCAAAGTGTGACGTGCCAGTGTAGGCAAAGCAAGCCGAAACACCGATGTTTATGCAGGAGCAATCGAAACGGAATCTGCACTTGGACATTATAAATCCAGATAAACGAATCACTCCAGTTATACCCTGCTCGTAGTATATTTTAATTTCCCTCCATGTGTTTCATGGTATTTAGAATTTTCTCACTATTAAGGGTTCCCCCCCTCCAAAAAAAAGTATGCAGTATTGATCCTGATTGGTTTATATTAATCACCGTGACAGAATGCAGATTAGATGTGCATCAGGTTGTATTGAACTGATTCGAAAATACCAGGAAGAAGCTATTAGGGCAAGATAGTAATTGGACAAACTGATTGAAGATGGTATCCCACAGAAGATATGATCTATCTATGATTCCTCCCCTCCCTCCCCTCCCCCAGTAATCCTGTAAGTTGGAACAGTATCACCAGTGGGTAGATCTCTTCATTAGTCAACCTGTTCTTAGAAGTACAGAGGAGAGGTTTGTACTATTATTACTATTATTATTATTATTATTATTATTATTATTATTATTATTATTATTATTATTATTATTATTATAATATTTACACAAAATGACAGTATACACAGCAAACGAGATAACTATGCTGGATTTCGTATCACAGATCACTAGTCGAACGCTTCCCATGCGTTTAGGACCGTGTGATGTATCGGCGAATTATGCGAGCAGATCCCAGTAAGGTGGCCTTCTGCAGCTGACCAATGGTGATCTTATCAGCGCCAATTGCTTTTAAGTGCTTGCCTAGGTCTTTAGGCACAGCTCCCAGTGTGCCGAGTACCACTGGAACCACCTGCACTGGTTTATGCCAGAGTCTCTGCAATTCGATTCTCAAATCTTGATATCTGGTGACTTTTTCAAGTTGTTTCTCATTGATTCTGCTGTCCCCGGGCATAGCAATGTCGACTATCCACACTTTTTTCTTTTCCACAATTGTGATATCCGGGATATTGTGTTCCAAAACTTTATCAGTCTGTATTCAGAAATCCCACAGTAGTTTTGCACGCTCATTTTCAATCACTTTTTCAGGCTTATGATCCCACCAGTTCTTTGCTACAGGCAGATGGTAGTTGTGACACAAGTTCCAGTGGACCATCTGAGCGACTGTGTTGTGATGTTGTTTGTAGTCGGTCTGAGCTATTGTCTTACAACAGCTCAGTATGCGATCAATGGTTTCATCCGCTTCTTTACAGAGTCTGGATTTGGGGTCATCAGCAGATTTTTCTATTCTGGCTTTGATTACATTTGTTCTAATGGCTTGTTCTTGGGCCGCAAGAATTAGGCCTTCGGTTTCTTTCTTCAATGTTCCATTGGTCAGCCATAACTAGGTCTTTTTTATTATTATTATTATTATTCAGATCCGTGTGGTTAAAAAGGAATGAAGCTCTCTAAGCAAAATATCATATTGTTATTGACATCTGAATAGATTAAGATGGAAGAGGTTTTTAACCTAGTCCTGTGATGGCGAACCTATGGCACATGGACCTATGGCAGAGCCCTCTCTTTGTGATGGCGAACCTATGGCAGAGCCCTCTCTTTGGGTTCGCACACTGGCCAGCTGGTCTTTGCGGGCATCGGAGTGCCAGAAAACAGCCAGAAAGTGGCCCTAAAAATGCCCCCCAAAATGGCCTGAAATGCCCCCAAAATGGTCTTAAAAGCACCCCAAAATGCCCTGAAAAAGGCCCGAAAAATGGCCAAAAAGGCCCAAAAAAACAGGCATGTGTGTGCCAGATTTCCACATGCACGCATGTTCCGGTTTGGGGACTCAGTGTCGAAAAGGTTCGTCATCACTGACCTAGTCAAACGCATCCTGTCGTAGATAACTTAAAAAACACTGCTCTCTTCCCAAATTGTCACCACGATACACCTTCCCCAAAGCTTTCTCTCCAGCAAATTGAAGAAATTAGCATAGCCTTATAAAAGGTTAATGGCTGCAAAGCACATTTGATGACAAAAAAACCAGTAATAAAAATGAGTACAATCTAGAAGTGTCTGAATCATTTGTGCAACCAGAAATTTACATGGGACAAATGGGAATGATCTAAAGAACAAAAAGCAAAATGAGTTGGTTTCTTGATCTCATTTAAACATATTTTTATTTTACTTTATACCTTGCAATCTCACTGGTTGGTGGAATAGAATAGAATAGAATAGAATAGAATAGAATAGAATAGAATAGAATAGAATAGAATAGAACAGAACAACAGAGTTGGAAGGGACCTTGGAGGCCTTCTAGTCCAACCCCCTGCGCAGCAGGAAACCCTACACCACTTCAGACAAATGGTTATCCAACATCATCTTAAAAACTTCCAGTGTTGGAGCATTCACAACTTCTGGAGGCAAGTGGTTCCACTGATGAATTGTTCTAACTGTCAGGAAATTTCTCCTTAGTTCCAGGTTGCTTTTCTCCTTGGTTAGTTTCTACCCGTTGCTTCTTGTTCTGCCCTCTGGTGTTTTGGAGAACAGCTTGACTCCCTCTTCTTTGGGGCAGCCCCTGAGATACTGGAACACTGCTATCATATCTCCCCTAGACCTTCTTTTCATCAGACTAGACATACCCAGTTCCTGCAACCGTTCTTCATATGTTTTAGCCTCCAGTCCCCTAATCTTCTTGGTTGCTCTTCTCTGTGCTCTTTCTAGAGTCTCCACATCTTTTTTACATCGTGGTGACCAAAACTGGATGCAGTAGGATAAGTGCTTTTTTCCCTATCTCTAGTTCCAGGAGTTCCAACTTCCAAGATCAGGCATTTAGAAAAGTTGAGAGGACCAGAAACTTGCATCGAGTAATCCAGTTGTCCATGCATCCTTCCTAGTGCAGCTATCCAGTAGGAATTTCCTTTAAACAATGCAGAGGCATTCCGCAGTTAACTCTTGAAATATATGCCTCCCCTTTGACAGATTTCAGTTCTATTCTCTTGAAGTACCTTGTTTTCCCCAAAGGTCTTTTGCAAATCCCAGTGTGACAGGAAATAAAAAATATTGATGGTAGCATTTTGTTTTGTTTTTTTGCCTTTCTGTGTAGAGCAACAGAGGGAAGCTTTTAAAGTCAATGCAAATGGTGCAATGCACGATACTTGAATAACATCACAGAATAGGCAAAGGGCTTTTTTTGGGGGGTAATAAAATGATACAGAAATCCTTTGGAAGAGAGGGCTGTTATACCTACAGGTGAACGTTAAGGGGGCCAATGCAATTATTTGCAAGTGTTGCAGGCTTTTGGCCCTGCTAGTTGGAAATTATGCACTTTTGTTTTATTTATTTATCTGTTAAATTTATGTGCTGCTCTGCACCCCGAGTTCTCTGGGCAGCTTTATGGAGGAGAAAGAGCAGCCGTGACAAGAATGTGCTGCAAAGATCCTTTCCGTGCCCTTTTTAAACATCTCCGTGCAAACCTCTTTACCTGTTTAAAAACCACGTTTTGGAAATAAGTTCATTGGCAGTTTCTCATTATTTGTTTCTTGCATTTCTTTTCATTCTCCCATTTCCCCCGTCCCCTCCTCATTCCTGTCATGTTTCGCCTGAATAAACTGAGATTCCAAAATCATATTTGGTTGGAAGGGAATTACAAAACACATTTTCATTTTCTTGATAGCTTACAAATAAGATATGTCAATCGGAATCTCCAACCAAGACTAGTATTTGGGCAGAAATATAACCCCTGCCTGTTTGAGAGGAATACCTGCATATCTGAACGAAAAACTCTTAGCTGAAACGGACATGTCTGATTCAGAGCGGCAACCGCTCGCCTAAATCACTGGTTGAGTTCCTGCCATCTGTTAAGTTATGGTTTATGATGATGTCTAGGTTCACACAACCTGATAAACCACAATCAAACCATGTTATAACAATGGGTAAACACAGCATATTCTACTTTTGAGCATGATATTTCTCTTATGGGCCAAACAGAAATTGTTTGTTGTTGTTGTTAGTTGCGAAGTCGTGTCTGACCCTTCGTGATCCCATGGACAACGTTCCTCCAGGCCTCCCTGTCCTCTACCATCCTCTGGAGTCCATTTAAGCTCATGCCGACTGCTTCAGTGACTCCATCCAGCCACCTCGTTCTCTGTCGTCCCCTTCTTCTTTTGCCCTCCATCGTTCCCAGCATGAGGCTCTTCTCCAGTGATTCCCTCCTTCTCATTAGGTGCCCAAAGTCTTTGAGTTTCCTCTTCAGGATCTGGCCTTCTAAAGAGCAGTCAGGGTTGATCTCCTCTAGGACTGACCGGTTGGATCACCTTGCAGTCCAAGGGGATCGCAGGAGTCTTCTCCAGCACCAGAGTTCAAAGGCCTCAATTCTTTGATGCTCAGCCTTCCTTATGGTCCAACTTTCACAGCCATACGTTGCAACTGGGAAAACCATGGCCTTGACTATACACTCTTTTATTGTTTGTAACTTGTTTGTAAGTTGTAAATTGCTTGTAACTACACACAATAGAGTGAATGTTGATACAAGCCAGAAGCCTTCTGAACATCTCTTTCCTTCTTGGTCTACATGACGGTAGATCACTAGATCTACCACTTAGGTTGCTATCTCCTAATTCATCCTCTAAAACTGAGGTTTGGTCCAGCTTTTTTCACCTCAAATAATAATTGAAGTATGAAATTGCAAGAGGGGTTCCTACCCCACCAATATAATGCCCACCCCAACTCCAAGCCAAATGATACCTTAATTTTTCCACAATGTGTTTTCAATGGGATTTATTAAAATCAAGAACAGCTACCAATGCAAAATGTAATTCATCAGAAAGTATGCGGTCAAACCCTTCATAGTCAGCTCTGTTTTATAACTAGGATTGGAGATTTTGATAAAGTCTAGAGATAGTCTAACATACATTTCCCATACAACTAAGGATTTTTCTCCTGGCTTACTTATATCACTTAATGGTTTACCACAGAAACATGCCAATTTGCCTTTCATCCTAATAGGAAGTCAGATTGATAAACCCTCCGTGTTCATTAACTTCCCGTTGTAATGAAGCATCTAATGTAACGTGGGTGATTGTCATTCATAGTAACGTTTGGCTTTTTATCCAACTGTGCGTGAATAGTACAATTAAACATTTGGTATATCCCTCATTTAGAAAAACTGGCCTTTTAGGGACCACTGATTGAACAAATTTCTAATTTTCCATTCAAAAGGTTTGGCTGGCAGGCGAGTTCTTTTATTTGTCCTTCATGGAAAATAAAAAAAATGTCTAATGTTAATTTGCCCACCCTAATAGTAGACGCAATTAGTCCCAAGTATGTAAAATGAACGAATGCAGTATAATGGGGGGAACAAGAGCGCTCGTGTTAAATGGATATAAAAAGTAAGCTTTGCAGAACGACTAATTTTAATTTACTGGGCCATAGCAGGAATGGACAGGAGCTGGAATGTTTGTTTTTGGAAATTTAATTGCCATCTGACAACATATTTCTCTCAACCAGGTTTCCTACTGCTGCTATTTATTTATTTCCCCCCCACCATTCAGTTTATATCCCACTTTCCACTCAAAAGCAGCTTAAAACATTTTTTTTTTTAAATCCCGAAAGTTCAAAAAACACGAAGATTAGAAAGGGCTTTAAAAAAAGATTCTGCTCGGCCTTTGAAGGGATAGCAGAGCAGACCTAGCTGCCCTCTTCAGCCGAGACGAGTGAGCCTCCAACCGCAGAGGGACCTCAAAGGTCCTCTTTCCGGGCTCTTCATAGGTTTGTAATGGAAAGAGAAGTCCTAGCAATTCCCAGAGTATACCTGTAGTTATGCAAATAGTTGCTTTAAGAAAGCTGCATCAGACTGGACTGTGGACACCTGTTGTAAAATATGAATGTTAAGCCGTTCAGTGCTTGTCAAGATTACATTCTTAAGAAAGTTTCCATAACGTAAAACTATATATTACCAATGAATGGGTTGTGTTCATTCTCTCGTAGATCTGTAGCTTGCTGATCTGGTGCCAACCCAGATGGTATTTAACAGATAAGCTATGTGCATTTAAAAAAAAAAAACACGTTATACTAATAAGCTGGGAAACAGAAGCAAAGAGTATACTTCTCAATGCAACAGATCAGGCACAAGTGAAATTCCTTGCACCAGATGGAACTGAATCGATTAAAAAAAAAACTTAAAGTAATTATATAGGACGTGCAAACAGCTGACAAGTTTAAGTGAAATGCTTAAGGTTTATGTAATGAATATTCATTTAAGCTTATAGTTTAGTGAGAACCGTTTTAACAAGTGCTTAATTGTGAAGCTCCCAGGGGCTTTTTTAATCCTATCGCGATATTCCCCTTCCTTGCTTGTCTTTCTTCTCAGCTAGTAAACATAGAAGGAATCTCTTCTCCAAGATCTCTGGAAGGTACCCCCCACCCCCCTTCTATTCAGTCATGTCTGATTCTTGGAGGAATCCCTGCAGTTTTCCTGACAAGTTTTTCAGAAGGGATTTGCCATTGCCTCCTTCCTAGGGCTGAGAGAGAGTGACTGGCTCAAGGCCACTCAGCTGGCTTTCATGCCCAAAGCGGGATTTGAACTCAGGGTCTCTGTTTTCTAGCCTGATGCTTAACTGCTAGATGACACTGGCTCTCGTACTGCGCTTGTTAATAAAGGCACTTTACAGCCGTGCAAACGCTACATTTTGTAGATTTCCTACCACACATTTGTTTAATGCTTTAGTTCACACCCAGCCATTTTTGCCTTTCTTGTATTATGTTCTGGCAACAGGGAAGAGGGACAAGGTTGGCTTCTTAAATGAGGATATCATTTATTTAAAAAGCAGATGGTAGTTCGCAGTAGCGCTCAGTTACAACTTGTGGAGAAAACAAGTGGGTTTTTTTTTTGCACTTTCCTTGACAGTCCCTCATTGACCTTAATACTTCCAAAGACCTACTCTAAGCTTGCTATCTTTACCTCTTTTTTTATTTACATCTCATCTTTTCTGTGTCTTGGAATTAAAAAAAAAACACCCCAAGAAATTATAGTTAGCACGTCCCCTGAAGAACTAAAACGTAATCATTCCAGTCACTGAATATGCCAAAATTATAGTTGTGATAATATGCCATCTGCAATGAAGAGGAAAATCAGTTTAAATCAGCCCCTGTGAGCTTTAGTAATGTTTCCAAAAAAAAATCCTGAAGATTGAATCTGTAGGGGACTTTGCTGGCAAAAGTCCTTCATTAAAAAAATGGGCAGTTGAATGTGCCACAACAAATACAGTCTAGAGCATGGAGTGAGATCCTTGGTGCTCTCTGACCTTAGCTGTTCAGACATTTCATTACCTAAGTAGGAAACATCATCAGTGCTAGAAGGGAGTGGGATTGTTTCAACGAAGCCTCATTCGTCATCTTCAGGCTTCAGCTTCGTGCTTCTGGGAGCAATGTGTGATCGCAGCTGTTTCTTCCTTTTAACTGCTAGTGGGGGTTTGAACTGATTGGGTGGGAGCTTGGCTGTGCTCTGATTGGATGGGTTTTTTTTGTGTGCTCTGATTGGATAGGGGTGTGTCCTGTTTGGGTGGGGGCTTGGTTGTGCTCAGTTTAGTCTGTGTTGCAGGGGGATTTGAGCTGGTGAGCTGCATAGCTGTTGTTTGGCTTTGTGATCGTGCTACATCTTCATAGTGGGTGTCAGTCTGCTGCATGTACATATATATATAAATATTGCCATATATCAAATGAGAGCAAACCTCACTCTCTTCCAGTACTGATGATGTTACCTAGTTGGATCATGAAACATCTGCAAAGAAACAACCAAGCTTAGAGAGCACGAAGGACTCCACAGTCATCTTCCTCCTCCTCCTCCTCCTCCTCCTCCTCCTCCTCCTCCTCCTCCTCCTCCTCCTCCTCCTCCTCCTCCTCCTCCTCCTCCTCCAAACCTGACAACCCTATGATGGCAATACCTAGTTGGGTCATGAAACATCTGCAAGAAAACAGCCATGCTCAAGAGACCACCAAAAATCCCACAGCATTACATGGATTGGCACCAAGTTTTAACTGGTTTTAAAGTTTTCTTCTTTTAACTGGTTGTATTTTATACTTTTTAAAATGAACTTCCCCAGCGTCGACTCCTTTCTGGCCAGATTCGTATGGCCAGATTCGTATAATGGGATGGAACCAGTCATCCGTTCCCGTGCTTCAGCACAGCAGAGGAAACCCAAAAGGAGAAGAAAATCTTGTGGCACAACTGATGCTATTCTGAACAGCTTGGAGTCACCCGTTCCTTCCCAATCAGCAACTCAGTGGGCGTCCCAGGAATGCTCCTAAAAGACAAAAGACTTGTTTGCTCTTAGCAAAGGAATCTCCCTTTTGACTCCCACCCACCCGCTCACACAAAAACAAAAAGAGTTTTTTTCCCCCTCCCCTGATGGAATATCCTGTCTCTGTTCCTCGCCTTCCCGTTTGGTTTCGGTATAAACATCTGAAGTTCAAAATGGGACTTGATGTAGAGGGCAGAAGATAAAGGTCAGGCTTTTGGCTAGTTTGCAGACAACAATCCCTGGACTGTGGCCAGTGAAGGGGGAAAAAAACAACAACACCAAGCTGTTCATCAATAGGAATTTATTTCTTTTGTTCCTTTAGGTTCTGGCAGTAGCACTGCCTGCTTTTAAAGCTAAGCAGGGCCAGGTCTGGTTAGCTTTTGGATGGGAGGCCGCTAAAAAGATCAGAGCTAGCTTGGCAAACCATTCCCACATTGCTGCTATGGTAGGAAGGTTAGATGGATAGGTCACTAGGAGCCAAGAGGGACTCAAAGAAAATGGATGGAAACTTATCAAGGAGAGATTCAACCTAGAATTAAGGAGAAATCTTCTGGCAGGGAGAATAATTAATCAGTGGAACGGCTTGCCTTCAGAAAGTGTGGGTACTCTTTTCAAGAAGAGACTGAGCAGCTATTTGTCTGGTATAGTATAGGGCAGGGGTCTGCAAACTTGGCTCTTTTAAGATTTGTGGACTTCAACTCCCAGAGTTCCTTAGCAAAGCAAAGCTGGCTGAGGAACTCTGGGAGTTGAAGTCCACAAGTCTTAAAAGAGCCAAGTTTGCAGACCCCTGGTATAGACTCTATACTATAGAGTCTCCTGCTTAAGCAGTGGGTTGGACTAGGAGACCTCCAAGGTCTTTTCTAACTCTTTTATTCTCTAATTCTGTAAGACATACCTTTAAAATGAAGTTTCGTGACACACTTGTTGAAAATGCGCCGTGAAATAAGGATGAACCTGAGTCAATATAACTTGGTGTTACCTTTAAATTCTTGGAAATACAAGGTGAAGGTGAATGAGACAGGTGCGGTTTCTTTTCTTCTTCTTTTTTTTAAATTTGCATTTATATCCCTCCCTTCTCCGAAGACTCAGGGCGGCTTACACTATGTTAGCAATAGTCTTCATTCTATTTGTATATTTATATACAAAGTCAACTTATTGCCCCCAACAATCTGGGTCCTCATTTTACCTACCTTATAAAGGATGGAAGGCTGAGTCAACCTTGGGCCTGGTGGGACTAGAACCTGCAGTAATTGCAGGCAGCAGCTGTTAATAACAGACTGCATTAGCAGTCTGAGCCTGATATGTTTTTTGCTGAAGGGGAACACCCCCACTTCTACTTGGTCTCAAGGCCCTTTCATTTTGCAATCAATCTGTTTCCCAATATTCTTATATTTAAGGGAGGTTCCACTTCTTTGGGCCAGTCTCAGTAATTATTGTGTGTCTCTCTGTGTGTATAAAAATGCTACCCTGCCGAGTAGCTGCAGGTCCTCCTGTAAACTTAAAAATGCTATTACTGCAGGCTTTAGCCGGAGGCAATAAAAAGCTGTGTGTTTTAATTGTGCTGATTCATCAGGAACCAAGCAATTTTAGGTTTAGCGATGTTTTTAGAGGAACGTGATTCCCCACCCCCCATATTAAAAATGGGCCATTAAAACTGAAAATCAAATGCAATGTAGCAACGATGCTTTATGCTTAAACACACAAGCATACCGACACAAAATTCTTAGGAACACTTTCGTTTACTATTTCTGTCCATAACTCAACATCCACATTAATATTAATAATGTTATGTAGGGCGTTTTTTTTAACAACCTGACTTATGTAGTTCAGAAATTTAAGCCCAATAGTATATGGCCTTTCCTCCTGATGACACTCTTGGGGGAGTGTGGATAACCTGTTGATTAATTTGTTGACTAGCCGGAAGTCAGTTAACTTGGTCACAAAAATAATTCCTATGTGAAGCCTTATTGGACGCATCAAGCTTGGGATGAAGGTATAATACAGGAGTGCAATGCTACCGATTCGCCTGAACCGGTAGTAATAATTTCTACCATTCGCCCGAACCGGTAGTAAAAAAAATGCTTTAAAAAGTACGACAATCAGTTATACCGTGCGATCGTTGGAACTTTTAAAAAACTTTTTTAAAGCATTTTTTTAACTACCTATTCGCCCAAACCATAGTAAATGCTAAAATGCTAAAAAAAGTAAAAAAAAAGTTCCAAAGATCAGCTGTGCGACAATCAGCTGTGCCGGGCAATATCGGAGCTTTTTTTTTTACTCTTTTTTTTTTAGCATTTTTTTTTACTACCAATCAGCTGTGAGAAAATCAACGGTGCCTGATTGTCTGTGAGGTTCCTGCTTGTTGCAGGGGCCATTTTGTGTGAAGTCCAGCTGCTTTTACATTGTGTGTGAGTCAGTTGTGCAGCCAGGTCCGCCTGGTCACATAACCACCAAGACACGCCCACCTGGTCACATGACCACCAAGCCATGCCCACAGAACCGGTAGGGATTTTTTTTTTTAATTGAAAAAGTTTTTACAAAATTTCCCCCCCCTTTTTTCCTCCTCCTCCCCCTCCATCCCTCCCTCCTCCAAACCCCCTCCTCCCCCCGACTTCCCAGAACAAACACAAGGTATAGTTCAAAAGAAAAAACAATCGCTAAATTTTCCCTAACACAAATTATAATCCTCCCCTTCTTCTCAAATCCTAACTTCCCCCATACAAATCAAAGATAAAGGTAGGGAAAATTTTTGAATTTCACCACTGGTATAATACCAAGTGTGTCGAACCTTGGCAGCTTTAAGACTTCTGGACTCCCAATCCATCCAAGACGGAGTGGCTGTGGATGCCGGCATCCCGGTACAGTCAGCTGCAACCGCGGCTGACTGTTGGGGGCGAATCATTGGCCCCAATGGAAAGGGTGCGCAACTTGGGCGTTCTCCTGGATGGACGGCTGTCGTTTGAAGACCATTTGGCGGCCGTCTCCAGGAGAGCTTTTTACCAGGTCCGCTTGGTTCGCCAGTTGCGCCCCTTTCTTGACTGGGATGCCCTATGCACGGTCACTCACGCTCTTGTCACTTCCCGTCTGGATTATTGCAATGCTCTCTACATGGGGCTTCCCTTGAAGTGCACTCGGAGGCTTCAGTTAGTCCAGAATGCAGCTGCGCGGGTGATTGAGGGAGCCATACGTGGCTCCCGTGTAACACCGCTCCTGCGCAGTCTGCACTGGCTACCTGTGGTCTTTCGGGTGCGCTTCAAGGTGTTGGTTACTACCTTTAAAGCGCTCCATGGCTTAGGGGCCGGGTACTTACGGGACCGCCTGCTGTTACCCTATGCCTCCCACCGACCCGTACGCTCACACAGAGAGGGTCTTCTCAGGGTGCCGTCCACCAAGCAATGTTGGCTGGCGGCCCCCAGGGGAAGGGCCTTCTCTGTTGGAGCTCCGACGCTCTGGAACGAATTTCCCCCTGGTTTGCGTCAATTACCTGACCTTTAGACCTTTCGCCGTGAATTGAAAACACATTTGTTTATCCAAGCGGGACTGGCTTAATTTTTTGAATTTTAATAATTTTAATTGGGGTATTTTAATTATGGGTCAAATTTGATGGTTTTAAATTTCTCGGCCGCTAATATAATATGTTATTTAAATTGTTGTTTTAATCTGTATATTGTTTTGTTTTAAATCTGGCTGTACACCGCCCTGAGTCCTTCGGGAGAAGGGCGGTATAAAAATCTAAATAAATAAATAAATAAATAAATAAATAAAAAATAAATAAATAAATAAATAAATAAATAAATAAATAAATAAATAAATAAACAAACAAACTCCCAGAATTCCCCAGCCAGCATGGGGAATTCTGGGAGTTGGTAACTCCCTGGTATATAAACCCTCCGTCTTTATTTCCGAAAAAAAACATTGTGGAGTAGGTGTTTACAAAGAAGCTTTCTAGCTAATGCATAAAAATGGTCCCTGCCATTATAACCATTTATTTAAAGTAAGCTTCTAGTGATGGCTTTGAATATAAATCTCGCACTAGGTACACAGTTTTGTAAGTCTGTATGGATGAGCTTCTTCCATTCCCTCTTTCTGAATTAAATGTATTTGCTTTCCATTAGAACCATCTAACCAAACTGCGGATCCTGGATGTTTATCTGCTTTTCGTGATGATTTAGCATATTAAGTTTTTCAGAAATGGAATATTGTACTGTTTTGTTGTTAACATGTTCTATTGAGTGGAACCAAAAGAAAAGAAAATCTAATTCCTCACTTCAAAAGGAACTCCGCCATCCATTGCAAGTAATAATAGAAATAGATGGTGCTCTCTTATTTTATTTTATTTTCCCCCAGCAAATCACTCCATTGTTAATACTTCTGCAGTTTGTAACTCTGAGCTTATTGTTACTGTTTTTTAAATATTCATTTCTACACAACCCCAGACAAAAACCTTCACAGCTCGAAGGAGTTTCATGCTGCAATTTTTGTCTGCTGACTCCTCGGATCTTAACTGGAGCACAGTTCAGAGTCCTATTTTGTGTTTCCCTTCCCATCAACATCCCCCCTCCACAAAAAAAACCCAGGAAAGTGTTCCACGAAAAGCAAGATTAGAAATTGTACTTTTTAAGCTGGAGAAGGTGTGATCCTTCTCTCCCCCACCCACCCGAAATGAAAGAACTCTGCCTATCAGTAAGCTCAAACTGCCCAAGGAGCTGCTGATTCAGTTCTACAGAGGAATTATTGAGTCTGTCATTTGCACCTCTATAACTGTCTGGTTCGGTTCTGCAACCCAACAAGAAAAACACAGACTTCAGAGGATAATTAGAACTGCAGAAAAAATAATTGCTACCAACCTGCCTTCCATTGAGGACCTGTATACTGCACGAATCAAGAAGAGGGCCGTGAAAATATTTACAGATTCCTCGCATCCTGGACATAAACTGTTTCAACTCCTACCCTCAAAACAACGCTATAGAGCACCGCACACCAGAACAACTAGACACAAGAACAGTTTTTTCCCGAAGGCCATCACTCTGCTAAACAAATAATTCCCTCAAAACTGTCAAACTATTTACTAAATCTGCACTACTATTAATCTTCTCATCTTTCCCATCGCCAATCTCTTTCCACTTATGACTGTATGACTATAACTTGTTGCTGGCAATCCTTATGATTTATATTGATATATTGACCATCATTTGTGTTGTAAATGTTGTACCTTGATGAACGTATCTTTTCTTTTATGTACACTGAGAGCATATGCACCAAGATAAATTCCTTGTGTGTCCAATCACACTTGGCCAATAAAAATTCTATTCTATTCAAAGTGTTTGTTACAACTAAAGATAGTTCCCAAGGTGACAGCGGGTGACAGACACAATAACGCTCCCCCCGGACTTTAAAGTTTTCTCATTTCAACTTTGTGTAGCTCTTTGCTTTTCGAAAAGTGACAAAACTCTGCCTGTGTCTTTGATGTCACTTTGAAGAGGAAGCTTGATTGTGAGCCAGGATTTCAAAGATAAATCGGGGTATGCAGCAAAATGTACACAAACTATTATTTCTGCTTTCTGCCAACTCGCCAACTTCCATTGTTGTGCCATTTAGCAGGTGAAGAACCTGCTATTGTGGATAGGAATGCTTGCTTCTGACTAATGCAGGGAGGGATTTCAAAGCCTTAAATTTGTTTAGGAAAAATATGCCTGAGCTCCTAATGGAACTAAAGATTTTTCTTTTTTCTTCTTTTAATACTTTCACCAAGAGAACTGAATGTACCTATTCTTTCCTGCTGCATAAAATCTCTGGGAAATGTGATCGTTTCATGTTACGGTAGAGGCGTGGACATATTCTTAGCAATGTTTGAGACGCCAAATCTTTTGCAGGCTGGCATTTTCGTTAGGCAGGATGTTCGGATTACCTCAGATGGCATCTCCACGTATTCTGCCCGGGCAGGACCGAGCTATGAACACTTCAGTAGTGGTATTCAATTTTTTTTTTTACTACCGGTTCTGTGGGTGTAGCTTGGTGGGCGTGGTGTGGTTTGGTGGGCGTGGCAGGGGAAGGATACTGCAAAGTCCCCTTTCCCTCCCCACTCCTGAAGGAAGGATTCTGCAAAAACCCCATTCCCGCCCCACTCTTGGGGGAAAGATACTGCAAAATCTCCATTCCCACTCCACTCTTGGGGCCAGACAGAGGTGGTATTTGCTGGTTCTCCAAACTACTCAAAATTTCTGCTACTGGTTCTCCAGAACCTGTCAGAACCTGCTGAATTTCACCCCTGGAATACTTGTCTTCATCCCCTTAAAGTAACTTACATGTTGCAGAAAAAAATCTTGTCTTGTTGCCAGCACTGAAGTAAGTGTCTAGTTTTCATGTCTGGTTTAATGAAAAGAAGGACGAGGGGAGACATGATAGCAGTGTTCCAATATCTCAGGGGTTGCCACAAAGAAGAGGGAGTCAAACTATTCTCCAAAGCACCTGAGGGTAGAACAAGAAGCAATGGGTGGAAACCTAATCAAGGAGAGAAGCAACTGAGAACTAAGGAGAAATTTCCTGACAGTCAGAACAATTAATCAATGGAACAACTTGCCTCTAGAAGTTGTGAATGCCCCAACATAGGAAGGTTTAAGATGTTGGATAGCCATTTGTCTGAAATGGTGTAGAGTTTCCTGCCTCGGCAGGGGGTTGGACTAGAAGACCTCCAAGGTCCACTCCATCTCTGTTATTATATTATATTATAAGTGAGGTCCTTGGTGGTCTCTGAGCTTGGTTGTTTTCTTGCAGATGTTTCTTTACCAAACTAGGTAACATCATCAGTGCTAGTAGAGGGTGGGGTTTGCTCTCTGTTTATTTTCTAATGATTCCACCGACACTGACAGGGCAAGCCACTAAAATATAAAATGACAGCAAGCCCTATCCCACCAATGATGATGCCTAGTCTGGTAATGAACCGTCTGCAAGAAAACCACCAAGTTCAGAGACCATCAAAGACCCCTCCCCTCCATCCGACTCCGAACTACAAATAGAACCTTTTAATGATACTGAAATAAGTTTCGGTTACCAGTTCAGTTGGTTGGGCTAAACCATGAGGAAAGATTCCATTATATGTTTTGTCTTGTCACATTTTGGGTGTAATAGTTGGAATTTTGAGCCACAAGTTTTCATAATTGCCCTGATTAACATGTTTCCTGTTTCTCAAACTTGCTGCATGCGGTAACTTGGTGGATGAGAAATAATCTATAATTGGGGTGAATTTTAAAGCCGGAGAACCTGTTTGGCTTCTCTTCCATTTTCGCTGGACTTCATTACGGGAAACGGTATCATTTAATTAACCTGTCATTTTCTTCGGTGTATAATTGCCAAGTTATTTATGGCTGTTATAACAAACTGATCCTTTATTTGTTTCTGCACATTTTCTTACCTTGGTTCCACCTCTAAATAGGAGATCCTTCCTGTAACCATTACACTTCTGAGAATAGAATAGAATAGAATTTTTATTGGCCAAGTGTGATTGGACACACAAGGAATTTGTCTTGGTGCATATGCTCTCAGTGTACATAAAAGAAAAGATACGTTCATCAAGGTACAACATTTACAACACAATTGATGGTCAATATATCAATATAAATCATAAGGATTGCCAGCAACAAAGTTACAGTCATACAGTCATAAGTGGAAAGAGATTGGTGATGGGAACTATGAGAAGATTAATAGTAGTGCAGATTTAGTAAATGGTTTGACAGTGTTGAGGGAATTATTTGTTTAGCAGAGTGATGGCCTTCGGGAAAAAACTGTTCTTGTGTCTAGTTGCTCTGTTGTGCAGTGCTCTATAGCGTCGTTTTGAGGGTAGGAGTTGAAACAGTTTATGTCCAGGATGCGAGGGATCTGCAAATATTTTCACAGCCCTCTTCTTGATTCGTGCAGTATACAGGTCCTCAATGGAAGGCAGGTTGGTAGAATTATTTTTTCTGCAGTTCTAATTATCCTCTGAAGTCTGTGTCTGTCTTGTTGGGTTGCAGAACCGAACCAGACAGTTATAGAGGTGCAAATGACAGACTCAATAATTCCTCTGTAGAACTGAATCAGCAGCTCCTTGGGCAGTTTGAGCTTACTGAGTTGGCACAGAAAGAACATTCTTTGTTGTCCTTTTTTGATGATGTTTTTGATGTTAGCTGTCCATTTTAGATCTTGCGATTCTACTGTTTCTACTGTTTCTACTGTTGATACTGTGTTGTCTAGTATTGTGAGAGGTTGAAGTATGGAAGAGTTTCTCCTAAAGTCTACCACCATTTCTACGGTTTTGAGTGTGTTCAGTTCCAGATTGTTTTGGTTGCACCACACGGCTACACTTCTGAGCGCGTTCTGGATATATAAATTGCGGCCCTACTTTTGAAATCCAACAGAACCTACAGTACTTGTTTTACAAGGGACTATTCAAAGAATTGTATATATGTAGCTTCTGGACTGGGATTTTAATTTCCTTTCCAAGTACTGCATAAATAAGTATGTGCCTCATAATATTTTTCCCTTATACAATATTTCTCCTCCTAATATTCTGAAAGAATAGCATTGGTTCCAGCACCACCAGAAGAAATAAGATAGTTCGGTTCTATAACAAGCCTTCCTCTATTAGATAACTTATCTGCAGCTAAATTTGGCTCTGGTGGGATTAAAAACCTGTAAGGGAATTCCAGATGAATTCTTATAAATCAGGGGTCTCCAACCTTGGTCCCTTTAAGACTTGTGGACTTCAACTCCCAGAGTCCCTCAGCCAGCTGCCTTGAAAGCTGCCTTGGCTGATATTAAGTATTTTAAGATGCACAAATTTAGGTTTCACTTCAGCTAGGCATTTTAATGTCTTTCTGGTGAGTACATCTGAAACTCTAATAACAATTTATACTTTGTGAATTTATTGAAGATAATGAATGTCATCACCTTGCACTAGGCATCCAATTACTTATTTTATATATTGTCTAAATCGTCAGATAACTAAAATAGTAAAAAGCTTACATAAAACCAATAGCTCCCCAAAGGTCCTAGAAACCAAGATGCTAAAATATTTATCTGTGTCTTTAAAATTACCAATTAAAGAGGAGTTTTGGATCCAGGGAACAGTATTGGTCCAGGATTTCCTTTAACAAGATAACTTCGTGATGAAAAGGTTTCTTTCATGAAAAAAGGACTACATTGCAAAAATCAGCTGAGGTACGAATTAAATGATTCATTAACAACCTATTAAAAATACTGCAAAAGATTTCAGCAATAGATTTGAAATATTCATAGTCCTTTATGCTTAGTACAGATAGCTTAGAACCTTTGGCGGAAATGAGAAATAAGCGCTGCAAAAGATCACCTGTGTGAGGATTTTATAATATGAGAAAGATCTTGGGAGAAAGAATGACGTGATGCTGTCTATGGAATGGTCAGATAAGAGACAGTGTAGTTCCTGGGGAGGAAAGCCATGGCAAATCTAGACACCATACTAAAAAGCAGAGATCTCACCCTGCCAACAAAAGTGCGTATAGTCCAGGCTATGGTTTTCCCAGTTGCAATGTTTGGCTGTGAAAGTTGGACCATTAGGAAGGCTAAGCACCAAAGAATGGAGGCTTTTGAACTCTGGTGCTGGAGAAGACTTGTCTACGAGTCCCTTGGACCGCAAGGTGAACAAACAAGTCAGTCCTAGAGGAGATCAACCCTGACTGCTCTTTAGAAGGCCAGATCCTGAAGATGAAACTCAAATACTTTGGCCACTTAATAAGAAGGAAGGACTCACTGGAGAAGAGCCGAATGCTGGGAACGATTGACGGCAAAAGAAGAAGGGGACGGCGGAGAAGGAGGTGGCTGGATGGAGTCACTGAAGCAGTAGGCATGAGCTTAAATGGACTCCGGGGGATGGTAGAGGACAGGAAGACCTGGAGGAACATTGTCCATGGGGTCATGAAGGATCGAACACCATTTCGCAACCAGCAACAACAAGCCCAGCGTTGGATAATGGGCAAAGAAAGAGGCTAAAAAAATGACCCTCTCTAGTTTCTTGGGATGTAAAAGGGAGGAGGGAGAATTGTACTTTCAGACTTAAAAGATTAATGTCGGTTTTATGAGCGAGACCGAACAGGAAATGTATCGAGATGAGCTATTTCTATTTTGGTAAATAAACAGAATCTTGCAAGTTTGAATGTACAATTTCCCCTCTCTACCCCTGGCCCAGTCTTTTTGTTTGTTTGTTTTTTTCTTTTTGGTGCCCTAGGAACCCCCACCCACATGGGATCTTCAAGGGTGAAGTTCGTCTTGAAGGCAGCTGGACTTTCAGATATAAAAATGACTAAAACTTTTCTTATGCCACAGCTAACAGGAGAGAATAAACACAACCATTAGGGAAAGATTTTGAATATCCTGCCTCTGCTTTAACCATTTATCATTCATTCTTTTACATTATTTTTGGGTGACTATCCTGTAATCTGTGTTTTGTTCCTTCAGAGTATGATCAATAACAACATGTCCACCCCAAATTGGAGAAAAGATGGATGTCTTATATAAACTGCTGGGAATGATGGTTTTATCATTTTTTTTTAGGCTTTCTGACTGACAGTTTAGCGTAAGAAAAATGACATTACAGTTGGATTTCTGTAAAATTTGAGCATTGCCTGATTGAAGGCTTTATCTGGATTTAAATTAACTTTGATGATGGATGGCTAAAGAAGTCTGCAGGGTTTCCATATTTCTGTTTCGGTGTGCATCTTTACGTCCATATCTATAAACTATTACGTTTGTAAGATTAAAGTAATAGCTTTCAGAAAAATAGATTATATTTTAATTATGTGATCTATGATAGCAAGATAATGAACCATCTGATTTAAAGATTAGAATGCAGCTATAAAGTCATGCTCTAATACCTACTTGGCCAGCTAACATTTTAATTATGTAAGGGAGAAGCATTTGTTTAGCTCTCTTCTTTATGTCATCCAAGTACTTATGTTCATTTAGGGAGCAAAAAGTGTTTCTCACTAAGTCTCATGTTGCAATTTTTTTAATGACTAGACTTCCTTAATAATTCAATAACAAAGTCGATGCATGATTAAAGCCATCATATGTTGGGTTTGATCCAGCAGAATGGGCAGTCAACCTGGTTTCTAGTTTGAGGGGGTGAATCATTCTAGCCAATTGAGGCTTATTCAACAACTGTGGTTAAAAACTGAGCTTTTTCAGGGTCTTTGGGAATTGATCTCTGGGCTTGATGCCCTTGCAGAGCCTTATTCCAAAACATACAATGTTTTGGCAGTTTTGGCCAATCATTCTTGTGATCAATTTTTAAGCACATTTTGTAGATTTTATATTCTCTACCTGCAATTCTATATTCCCAGAGGACAGAAGAGTCGTCTTCTTTTTCGCCAACCTTCAACATGGACACGGATGAGATATTTTTATCTTCAAAAAAATGAACTCAAGATGAAAAGCAAATGGAATTCTTGCTAGTTTTCAAGACAAGTAGGGTTGGCTTTGACATTCACCATCCATGTGTCAAGGCTCCAACTAATGGAACCCAAGTAGTTGACGCCATGACTATTAAACTCCCCACCATTGCCAGGCAGGGTGATCCCCGGATTAAGAACTGGGTTTCTTTGGGGCAAAGCCATTCCATCCAGAACCAAATGTAGGAGATGACCAGGCTGAGTCTGAGGGAGGGGTCAAGCATGTCATCAGTCTCAAATCGTCTCCACAAGGGATCTAAGCCCTGCCCACCTTGAATTCCATTGACTCTTAACTACCACCAGTTTGCTTTGAACGTTAGTAGTTCAGATTCCTGTAATGAGCTTTAGCATGTAATAAAGCCTCTATTCATTTGAATTGCCCTGGCTCCTGATTTCCTGCACTTGACACCAAAGATGGTCAGACCCTAGAATCAAGAGATCCCCCTCAAATCTAAAGCCACCAACTCAGAGGTGCTATTCAGCAGGTTCTGACCAGTTCTGGAGAACCGGTAGCGGAAATTTTGAGTAGTTCGGAGAACCGGTAAATACCACCTCTGACTGGCCCTGCCCCCACCTATTCTTTGCCTCCTGAGTCCCAGCTGATCAGGAAGAAATGGGGATTTTGCAGTAACCTTCCCCTGGAGTGGGGTGGGAATGGAGATTTTACAGTATCCTTCCCCTGCCATGCCACCAAGCCATGCCACGCCCACCAAGCCACGCCCACAGAACCAGTAGTAAAAAAATTATGAATCACACCACTGCACCGACTCTTGTCAAGGTTCAGTCAATCTGTTGTTCCCCATCTGGACCCCAACAGCCCCCAGATACCAGGTTCAGACCCCCAACAGCATCACGTAATTCACCAGCAATATGTTAAATTGTGTAATAAGAATATCTGATGGCTATTTCCTCACAGACCATTAGAAGCCTGTGTTAATTTTAGCCTACTACAGCTTAATGCTACCAATTAGAACAGAACAATGTTAAATTTATGCCCAAACAGCTATCTTTTATTCAGTCATGAGAAAAATGAGTGAGGTCCAAGTGTCCTATTAATTCATTTCATTCAAGTCTAGAAAATTTCTTATAATTGGTTTGGCAAGTAGCTGGCATAAGATGAGCTGTTAATGAGAAGATAAGTATAGTAATTTTTGCATGTTGTAAAACTGCGATTGTTAGTAGGGAGCAATAAGGATTTAGATTATTTTTCAAAGGGCCTCACTTCTTTGTGTGAGTTCATTAACATCTTCAAACATTGTAAATTGAGTTATTTCACACCTGTATTTTTATCTCCAGGAGTTACCTCCCCCATCCCAGTCACAAATACTGACAAGTCTGACTAATTAAGGCATCATTAAAGTACTCTGATATAAACAATCAATTATGACTTGGTCTAGTATTCAAAAAACAACAACAACAACAACCCAACAACCCTAATAACAGAGAAAAAGTTCCAATTCTTTTCTGCGATAATATAATTCACAAAGTATACTCACAATCTTAGTTAAAAAGAGTGTTTTTAGAAAACACTTGTGCTAATACCGATAATACCGACACATGAGGAGAGAGACCAATATTTCCCATGTACATATTTAAGTATTTTTATTCAAAACTAAGATTTGTGGTCAGGAAGAATATTAGAAAAAAGTTGTTCATATGGCTAATTGGTAGTAACGAAACTGCAAGAATTTGTCATCCATTGTGGGTTTTTTTTCCTTTCTTTCTCAAAGCTCTTGAGTTTTTGGTTAATTTTAGGGCCAGAGCAATTTCCTGCACAATTTAATGCCATGGAGGCAATGAAAGATATGTTTTAACAGTGCTTTCATTGTTTTCCAATTAAAAGAGGCTAGTGACTAACAGTGGAAATGGAATCACTTTCTTGTACCACGTCAATTTATATATATTAGAAACTGCAGACAGTAAACCGACCTCAGCTTTCATCCTAAAGGATTGTTAGATGCCGTTCTCAGTTTTTCAAAAAGCACTTACTAATTGGACTGTGCCATCAAAGATGATAATATGTACCATTTGTCTACCTCACTACCACACAATCTGGAAAAACTGCACTTAATACTATTTACCGTTTTTTTTCGGAGTATCAGATACTCCGGAATATAAAACGCACCAACCTTTTTTGGTGAGGAAAAGAAGAAAAAAAAAACTGCCTCTGCCTCCAAGCAATTTTGCCTTGTTGCAGCAAACAGCCTACTTTACTTTCATTTTTGTTTTCAGCATAGCTTGATTAGCACAAGAAAAAGAAAATCTGCTCCCAGCAATTTACCTCCTTGCAGCAAGCAGCAGAGCAATAGGCCATGGCAATCCCTGCAGCCTGGAACAGCTGAGAGTCGGGGACAATCAACTTGTGCTAATCAGGCTGTGTTGAAGCTGAAATGGGCTCTTTCTTCTTGCTGCTTGCTGCAAGAAGTGCTCGGAGTCAGGGGCCAAAGGATGGGGGGGAGGGCTACATTCAGTGTATAAGATGCACCCAAATTTTCACCCCCTTTTGGGTGGGGGGGAAAAGTGCGTCTTATACTCCGAAAAATATGGTATGTATTTACTCTTATGGTCCATTTTTGGATGCCTCACCAAAGTAGGAATTCTCTGGGCCACAAAAACTTCAGTGAAATTTATCCAGTTCGTTAACCTGACACCGTACATGGTCTTGATTTCTGCGTGTTCCCTCTTTTCAAAACTGACTCATTGGAACTCAAGAAGCAACAGGTGCTTTTTACAAAACGTATTTTGGGTTTTATTGATTTGTTTATGGTCCTGAGAGAGTTTCACAGATTTGTGTTTTTTTTTTTAAAAAAACGCAGCACGCCATTAGTAATTTCTATCTTTCTCTGTATCATTGCACACCCATACATATGTAATCCTACAAAGCTAATATTGCATTGTACACTGGATTGCTAGAGACAGTTTAATTCTATTAAAGGCAAATTCTTCCAATACCTTGAACTAATTTGCCATCAAGGTTGACTCAGCCTTCTATCCTTCTGAAGTGGGTAAAATGAGGAGCCAAATTGTTGGGGGCAAGAGGCTGACTCTCTAAACTGCTTAGAGAGGGCCGTCAAGCACTGTGAAACGGTATATAAGTTTAAGTGCTATTGCTATGTTATTAATTTGGGAGAGGAAATTAAAAAAGACAGATCAGGAACTTGGGGATCTGCTGCTCACCCCAATGATGCCATTATGACAAAATGCAGGAATGACACTCATTGAAACAAAGACCACAATCCCAATACAAGCGCCATCCTCTGGTACTTGAGTCAAAGGGCCACTTAAATGGACAGAAGGACCAGAGATGCAAGTTGACATTTCAAAAGACTCCCATGGATATTTCAGTCAATGAAATGTCCTCCTCCATGTTCCATCTCTCTGTTTTCTTTCTTGACAAGAGAGGCCTCTATTGATGAACGCATTGTGAATTTGTTCCCGCCCGATAAGAGATGGATATAATAATCAATACAACTGACACGCTGAACAGTCGGTTTCTCCCGCAAAAGACTCAAGACTTGGGCATTATCTAAGCATGTGCTATTTGAACGCTGGCTTTGCTTTTTTGAGAAGCTGCTAGTGGTTGTGGAGACATGGAATATGTGGAAGCCTCTTGAAAATGACATCTCAAACAGCTTTGTGAATAACTAGCTTTGATTGGCTCCCATATGGCTAGCTATCAAATCCAGCCTGGCTCCAAGACACCAATTAACCGGAAATAAATCTGTCTTTTGGTGAATTACCACAAGCATGGTATGGTGTGATTCCATGTTCATGGTAATTTAATCCTGTAACTGCCATGGTCTTTCGTCCACTAGACAAGTCATTTTAACATCAATAATGGATTACTAAATTGTCCCTTAAGTGATCGATAGGCTAACAAATCATTTTGGACATATTTAGGTTAATGGTTCTTGTTGTGGATGAGAATTAAAGAGGAAAGAACGACCATTTACCCTTAATAGTTCTGGAAAGGGTCTCTTTAAAAAAAAAATTGGGGAGAAAAAAATGATGGTAAACTCCAAGCCATGTTGAGACGACATGGCTCATTAATTCTTCATAATGGCGTTATTGTGTTTTCTTGGTTTTTCTGTAACTGTAAAAGATTAAAGTTTCTTTTTTTGTAGAACTCTTCTGAAGAAGTTAGCTGTTTTCCTCTGGATTACTGACATGAATTTGGTTCTGTTTGGCTTTAATCTTTTTCAGGAATATTACTTCTATTAAAGACAAGATTGCAAAAAACCAGAGAATGCTTATAAAGAGGCAAACTAAATTAAGATTGCTCAATGTGGCAGATCAGAAACTCTGGGTGCGTCATTTGTAGGACCAAAACCGAGGGTGGCATTTCGTCAGAACCTCATTGACTTTCTGACAAATGCTCTCACAGAAAGGAGGATAATTTAAGAAAAGAATCCAATGACAAACGGCTTTTGTGTGTCTAAACATGCCGAGGGTAAACGTAATATATACACTTGTTGCAAAGTGCTGAAAATCAGTTATTTTCCAGTACAGATATAACTCCCATTGAGCTCATGATTTATATTTGGGAATGCACTGCAAATACTGAAACTATAGATTCATGATTAAGGATATCATTTCAAAAGCCATTTGCAGACATATAAGTGGAACTCCTTAAATTAATTTTCTTTCTCGTCCTGCCCCCATAATACATAGTGTCACAGTTTTTTTAGCTGAAGGCATTATTTCTTTGGAAGGAAAGGAGAACTTTGTTATTTACAAGTAGGTTGTCATAGCAGGGCTGCAAAAAAAGAAAAGAAAAAAAGAAAAGAAAAGAAACTAGAAATGCAGAAAATGTTTGTTTGCAATCTTATTGGTAGTTTGAATGTTCACAGCCTGGAGTCTTCCTCTTTTAGGAGTACGAACGAGCAGGAAAATGTGTTTGACTTGAAGACAGGAATAAAAGACCACGTTGCGGTTCAAAACTGTGTATTTGGATTGTTCAGGATTTGGGCCAAAAATATTCTTGAAGATCTGGGTGGCATCAGGTTGAGGATAAATGCAATATATGACCTCAGCCCAAAAGCTGAGAAGTAATGCTAATCGCCAGCCCCGATGATGTCACCTAGTTGAGTAATGAAACATCTGGAAGAAAACAACCAAGCTCAGAGAACATCAAGGATTCCACAGTTGTTCCTCCTCCTCCTCCTCTTCCTCCTCCTCCCTGCACATCCCACTCCCTTCTAGCACTAATGATATTACTTCATGGATTAATGAAACATCTGCAAGAAAACAACCAAGCCCAGAGAGCACCAAGGATCATCTTCTTCTTCTTCTTCTTCTTCTTCTTCTTCTTCTTCTTCTTCTTCTTCTTCTTCTTCTTCTTCTTCTTCTTCTTCTTCTTCTTCTTCTTCTTCTTCTTCTTCTTCTTCTTCTTCTTCTTCTTCTCCTCCTCCTCCTCCTCCTCCTCTTCTTCTTCTTCTCCACCTCCTCCTCTTCCTCTCTCTTCTTCTTCTTCTTCTTCTTCTTCTTCTTCTTCTTCTTCTTCTTCTTCTTCTTCTTCTTCTTCTTCTTCTTCTTCTTCTCCTCCTCCTTCTCCTTCTTCTTCCTCTCTTCCTCCTCTTCCTCCTCCTCTTCCTCCTCCTCTCCTCCTCCTCCTCTTCTTCTTCTTCTTCTTCTTCTTCTTCTTCTTCTTCTTCTTCTTCTTCTTCTTCTTCTTCTTCTTCTTCTTCTTCTTCTTCTTCTTCTTCTTCTCCTTTTTCCTCTCCTCCTCCTCCTCCTTCTTCCTCTCCTCCTCCTCCTCCTCCTCAGTGGCTCATTGGCTAAGACACTGAGCTTGTTGATCAGAAAGTTCGGCGGTTCGAATCCCTACTACAGATCTCCTGCGTCAGCAGGGGGTTGGATTAGATGATCCCTTCCAACTCTGTTACTGTTACTCCTCCTCCTCCCTGCACATCCCACTCCCTTCTGCCACTAATGATATCAGTTAGCTGAGCAATGAAACATCCATAAGAAAACAACCAAGCTCAGAGAGCACCAAACACCCCACAGCATTTACTTGGGTTGGCGCCAAGTTTTTTTTTTCTTTTCGTATTTTATGTTTTAACTTGGTTGAACATTATAGTTTTTAAAATGCTTTTATGCGTCTTTTTCTTTTCGAATGGCAGCCGCTCAGAGTTAGTTGAAAGAAGGGCAGCTAGGTCCGTGATTTAGTTACTGTAAATAAATCAATAAAATATAATAATGCATTAAAACGGTCTGATCATAGGAGAAACGTAGTTCGGGGGCATTTTGTGAATGATCTAGAATTGATTCCATTCTAATTAGGCCCGATTTCCCAATATGCTTTAAAGAAGAAGTGTCCCATTAGTAGCAGGAAAAGACAGGTTTTATTGTACATGTGGAAAGACATATTATTTTTCTCTTCTCTTTTCTACAGTGCATGCCAAGCTGGAAATGGGAAGGGAGATTAAGCGGTCGGGTCTAGAGGGCTAAAAGTCCTCTGTAATTCTTTTTTTTTTTTTCCAAGGCAAGAGAAAGGTTGGCTTAAGCTACACGTGAGGTTGGTAGCAGCGACTCCGAGTTGGATTTCTGCTATTAATAATTCAGTAATGCATTTCACACTGTTATCAATTATCCTTCCCAGGGATCTCCTGAAGTTGCGGATGGAGAAACCCATTGTGGTGGTAAAAATTCTATATACGGTTCTTTGAAACCAGTAATCTTCCTCTCCGCGTTCATAAATAACCAAAATAACTTCGGTATTCAGCTTTGAAAACGCTGACGGTTAAACAAACATTTCATCATTCTAGACATTTTGACTTTTGGGAATCTAATGAAGCATACTTTTCTTCTTCTTCTCCTTCTTCTTCTTCTTTTTGCAATACTTATGGAACAGTGAGAGGCTGCTAAATAGATGCAGCAAACCATGAAAATGTGACATTTGTTCCCGGCATGAAAACATGGCATTCCTCCCTATGGATAAAGTGTATTTTAAGCTCCTTGAACGTACGTGTTATGGATCCATGTGGAAAATGAAAGTCACGTTCCCAGTTTTAATATGGCCTAGCAGGGTTCCACATACTGTATTATCCTCCCTTTCAATTTACCTTGTATCGGTGCCTATTTTTACATTTTTTCAAAAAAAAAAAAATCTCTCCCAATCCCCTCCCACCCACCCACCCTCTCTCTTTCTCTGTCTTCTTTGCTGCTTCTCCTAAATTAGCAACTCTGGAGTCAGTATGACATTAATAAAGGGAAAGCAAATGAGACCTGTAAAATTCCCACTGGTATAATTAGAGAGCATGGCAGCCCTTGAAAGAAATCATTCTGTTGATAGGTATGGAGGCAAAAAGTTTGCCTACAGTGGCTTTGCAATTTCTCTAACAAGGCAAAAATGCATTTAAAAAAAAAATATGAAAAAAAAAACACAGTTCGTAATGAAAACGCAGGGCATCTGGTAGTAGATGCTTTCGCCCATCTTTATCCGACTTCTGTGGCTTTAATGGGGCTGGGTTGCTAAATGAGCAGGTTTAATTGTTGCTGCTTTGTTCGGGTGTCTGATAGGCGACACCTGGTGACTTTGTGGAGCACCATTGCTAGGCCGCATCACAATTGGTTTTGAATGACTGTTGAGTTGAGTAAACTTGCAGAAACCGGCGCTGTTGTGCCTCGCCCGCCCCCCTCTCCGCAGCCAGGCCCCTCCCATCTCCTGTTATCTGAGCCAGAGACTGATAGTGAAGAAGAATGGCCTGGCATGCCTCCAACCCCCAGCCCTGGCACCATGCCCGGACAGACTGAGCAAATAAACCTCCCCCCCACAGCGTGTGAGCAAGAAGCCACCCACGAGCTAGAATTGCCGGCAGCTGACAAAACGTGGACAGATCCCCACTTCCGGAGAATGGAGAGGCGACGTCAGCAAAAGGAAGGGAGGGGCAGGCCTGGATAAGTGCTGAGTCATGGAGCCACACCCCATGGCCTATATAAAGGATCTGCTTTTTGGCATTCCTTGAGTCAGGCAAAGTCTCATCTGGTTGCTGAAGTCACACCTTGGATTCCTGCCTGCTCTGAGAACTCTGACAGGAACTTGGCAAAGCTGCAGAGGCTTTGTGGCCATGCTTGATACAGACTTCCCAGACCTGGCCATCAGAGGAGGAGTGGGACACGACAGGCGCCTTGGCAAGTTATGTACGTTGAGGAAGTTACTGGTTGTAGCTAAGAATTCTTGCATACCGCCCATCGTTTATGTAAATGATCTGATAGAAGAGAATATTTATAGCTCAGGGCAGCGGTGAAATCTGAACCGGTTTACGAACGACTAGCCTTGTGGTGCAACCAAAACAATCTGGAACTGAACACACTCAAAACCGTAGAAATGGTGGTAGACTTTAGGAAAAACCCCTCCATACTTCCACCTCTCACAATACTTGACAACACAGTATCAACAGTAGAAACCTTCAAATTTCTGGGTTCTATCATATCGCAAGATCTCAAATGGACAGCTAACATCAAAAACATCATTAAAAAAGGACAACAAAGAATGTTCTTTCTGCGCCAACTCAGTAAGCTCAAACTGCCCAAGGAGCTGCTGATCCAATTCTACAGAGGAATTATTGAGTCTGTCATTTGCACCTCTATAACTGTCTGGTTCGGTTCTGCAACCCAACAAGAAAAACACAGACTTCAGAGGATAATTAGAACTGCAGAAAAAATAATTGCTACCAACTTGCCTTCCATTGAGGACCTGTATACTGCACGAATCAAGAAGAATATTTACAGATCCCTCACATCCTGGACATAAACTGTTTCAACTCCTACCCTCAAAACGACGCTATAGAGCACTGCACACCAGAACAACTAGACACAAGAACAGTTTTTTCCCGAAGGCCATCACTCTGCTAAACAAATAATTCCCTCAACACTGTCAGACTATTTACTGAATCTGCACTACTATTAATCTTCTCATAGTTCCCATCACCCATCTCTTTCCACTTATGACTGTATGACTATAACTTGTTGCTGGCAATCCTTATGATTTATATTGATATATTGATCATCAATTGTGTTGTAAATGTTGTACCTTGATGAACGTATCTTTTCTTTTATGTACACTGAGAGCATATGCACCAAGACAAATTCCTTGTGTGTCCAATCACACTTGGCCAATAAAATTCTATTCTATTCTATTCTATCGGTTTGCTGGCTGTGCATGCGTGGACGCATGTGCATTGCACACCATGCACCAAATGCGAGGTGGGTGCATACGCAGTGCATGCCAAAAGGAGGCATGGGGGAAGTAGAACAGTGCGCCCGCAGGGGGGTGATCACCTGTAGCACGCACTCTTTTTTTATACCTTTTAAAAGCATTTTTTTTACAACCTGTTCAGCTGAAGTGGTTGTAGAAAAAATGCTTTTAAAAGTAAAAATAAAAGCCTCTAACAATCATGTGGCTTAGCTGGGCATGGGCAGGGCAGGGATTTTTGCTACCAGTTTTCCGAACCACCCACCACCATCTCTGCCGGATTGCTCAATCCGGTCTGAACCGGGAGCATTTCACCACATGCTCAGGGTTGAACTGTGGGGTCCTCGGTGCTCTCTGAGCTTGGTGGCTTTCTTGCAGACGTTTCGTAACCCAACTAGGTAACATCATTAGTACTAGAAAACATCGTCTAGACAGATGCATTTGCAAGAAAACCACCAAGCTAGAGAGCACCAAGCCCCCCCCCCCCATAAATGATCCTCAGTGACGTAGATAGCAGGGCATCATTTTTGCATCTCATATTTACAAACCCAGAGAATATATCTAACAATTTCCAATCTAATTTTTTTTTACCATTCTTTTTATAAATAATATAAGAAAAGTGAATGATCAAATTCGGATTGGTTAACAATTTAAACTCTTTGCTGCGTCTATCCTATCTGAACATAAAATCCCATTTCAACATTGGCAACGGCAAACTCTCCCCCGCCCCCGCTTGGAAGAAGCAGGTAACTTCTTTACCAAGCTTACTAATATTTGATTAATTGCAACTCTGGTTCATGTGGATGGGTGTCAGTTTTGGAAGGCAAAACTGACACCCATCTTCTTAACTGCCACATATTTTAGCTGGGGAAGTTGGGAGGGGGTTGTTGTTGGAGTGGTAGAAAGTTAGCCATAACAACATTCCATATTCAAGGACTTTTGCCTGCGTCTGATGGAGACAGCCTGAAGACTGTATCCAATTGAGTGTGAAGAGTTGATTGGACAGTGTGATGAACTTGTGGGTGTGGGGCAGGGCTGTGAACTGCCAACTGGGTGTGGAAAACCTGGAAGCTTTCAGTTTCGGGTTTTCCTAGCTGTGCCAACATGACATCTCTAATAAATTGGAACTTTGAGGAACCTCAAGTCTCAGAGCTTTATTGCGTTGCAGCTGCTGGGTGAGCAGTTGAATTGATCCTTCCTTTAGCTCGGCTTGGTGAGAAAGGAAGGCCCAAAGCAGTGGTCTATGGGAAGAGGCCATTGTTTGGAGCATTACTTTTGCTTTGTTGTAGTTTTAGATGCCATTATATTTCCATATAATTTTAGGGTTTACATTAGGCTGCATCCTGTTATCTCACTAGCTACTAGTTAGGTCATTTTGCAAATGTATTTGAATCCTCTTGTAAATTTCATTTTGTTCAGTATCTGCCCTGGTCTTTGACTGCAATAAATTGAATTGGAGCATTTGGTAGCTGGCTGGGAATTGTAGTATTATTTCCTGCAGCTCATGTTTGTCAGATTAAAATTTTATTTTATTGGCTCATGAGTTTGCAAATACGAACGGGGCATTTTCCATTTGAATTAGTTAACGGGAAACATGCCCTCTGTAGTATACAATGAAAGTGCCATAATTCCTTCTTTTTCTTGAGGCTTTTTTTTTTAGAGAACACTTTTCTTTTTAATGTTTTATGTAGGATAATTCACATAAATGAAAAATCTACTCTTCATTCTATTTTAAACCATGTGAAGTGTTGCAGTCAAATGATTGAATATGCAGTGGTTCTGAAATAAAATGCATTGACGGGTATTAAACAACCTTACTAATTCAGGATCCTTTCTGGAGAACTCTGCCTCACTGACAAAGTGTGGTCAGGAATTGAAATATTAATGTAGCGATAGCTCCAGGAACAACATCTTAAAGTTTTTGAGCAAGCATCCATAATACCGTGTTTTCCCGAAAATAAGCCCTCCCTGGATAATAAGCCCTTCCCTGAATATATTTAAACACATATGCAGCTGATCCCCGCCATTTCCTCTGGCTAGGGAGACAGGGCTGGAAGTCAGGTAAGATGGCAAGAGGAGCCCCGTCTTGCTCCATGTGCCCCAAAATAATAAGACCTCCCCAAAACTAAGGCCAAGCGCTTATTTCAGGGTTCAAAAAAATATAAGACGGGGTCTTATTTTCGGGGAAACACGGTATATACTGTCCTAAGGAGAACAACGAAAGGAAACTAGATGTCCCTGCACCTTTCTTGAAGGTGTCCTTTTCTGTTTTATTGTAGCAAGCGCCTTAAAGGCAGGTGTCTCCCCCCCCGTCCCCCGTCCCCCTGTTTCCCTACAGGAGTGTATGATTGATTCATTCGAACTCTCATTTTATAATGACAAAGATTGCAGCTGTTTTATGGTGAAGGAAATGTCTAATGTTCTGAAGTGAGTTTCCGAAACAGCAGGAGTCGACACGGTTCTTGCGAATGGCAATACAATATTAGGTATGAAAGAGTCCGAAGTTGTAGCAGCTGGTTTTCCAGAAATGACAGTGCTACTCTACTCTAGGTAATCTGGTATTCAGTCCTGGGTATTTTATGGTTATACAGTTGATGGGAAAGTACCTCAGTTTGTTAATAAAACGTCCGCAAGAAACCAACCAAGCTCAGATGTCTATGGAGCAGTGGTGGGATTCAAATTTTTTTACTACCGGTTCTGTGGGCATGGCTTGGTGGGCGTGGCAGGGGAAGGTTACTGCAAAATCCCCATTCCCTCCTGATCAGCTGGGACTCGGGAGGCAGAGAATAGACGGGGACGGGGCCAGCCAGAGGTGGTATTTGCCAGTTCTCCCAACTACTCAAAATTTCCGCTACCGGATCTCCAGAACTCGTCAGAACCTGATGAATATCACCTCTGCTATGGAGATTCTCAGCCACCCAGGTCATGGTTGTCCCAAAGGTGCTTTTTCAAACAGCACCTGGAGTTCTCTTAGTTTTCCTTGAAGAACTGAAGTAGCTTCTTGGATGAGAAGTGAAACGTCTTCAAAGAAAACAAAAGAAGTCCAGTTGTGCTTTTGGGGCAACCAAGCTGAGAGAGCACCAGAGTTCATTCCTGAGCTACAAATATTCTCTTCCCTCAAGTCACATTTCTCTGGAACAATTTTGCAAACAGCTACAATCCCTTGGGATCTGCTTCACTGTTTGCACCTCTTGTTTTCCCCCCTTAAACTTTTAGTCCATTACCGTAGCCAAATGACTTGGGGAGAAAAAAAAAATAATTTCGACTGCTGGATTGAACCGAACTAAATATATTCCGATGGTCTTTTGTACAGATTTGAAATAAAACCTGCAGCCCCTGCTTAACTTAATAATTTCCTGATCTCTTCTGCCAACCGTCTCTGCAATAAAATACTTTTATGGTGCTAACATCATATTTCATTTAATCCATTGCGTAGAGAATTGTCTCCTGGCCTAGGAATATAATTAGCAGAATGTCAGCAACCTGCTGTTTCAATGAACTGAAATAAAAGAGTCTTTTTTGCTTCTGGATTTGCATATCTGTTTGTAGTCAGAGAAGCAAAAAATAAACACACAGAAGCGTGTGAGATGCGAAAGCTGTTAAAATGATGCTATAGGATGAGTGTGAGTCAAAACTGTGGCACGTTATTGGTTAGGAGGGTTTTTTTCCCCAGAGTCCGATTGGCTAGAATTTTTCATTGCTCTTTTGGTTTTTGATTTTCTACACTTTGAAAAAAAAAAATGTTCTAAAATGGCACTCAGACCTTTTTGAAATCAGGCTGATGGGTATGAATGGCAGTTGTCACCTCCCCTACTCAGAAGCCAAACTCAACAAAAGTCAAGTCCCTATTTCCGTTTTTTCCCCCCCTTGGATTTCCCCTTGGATTGCCATGAGTTCATTTGCAGAAATGTTGTTGAGTCCTACGAAGAAACTTTTGCATTTCATTTATTTATTTATGGTCTAAAGGCTGAGTCAGCATGGATTGTTCAAGAGCTGCAGAATATGTTTTGCCCCAGGACAATGTCAACCTTTCCTGTCTTTAGGCATTGAATATTTCCCCATCCCCACCCCTTCTGTTTTCACAATATTTTTATTCTTGTGCTGGTTTTCATATTTTCAACTAAGTTTGAATGTTAAAATAGTCAGCAAAACCGTATTATGAAGTTTCAATATGTAACGATGCAAATGTATGTATTTTTTAAAAAGTTTTATGTATTGGCTCAACTGGAATTTGTTCAGAACCACAAGAGAATATCTCTTAACCAGGATTGTTTTATTACTGTTTTTAAGCTAAGCGTTTTAGAATGATAAAGATTGGATATTTCTTGACAGATCTCTAGCCTCTTTGCAGCTACTCACAGAAAATCATTCAAGTAATTCTGTAGCAGAATTTAAATCTTAAAATATTACATTAGATAATTGCTTTCTGTAAGTATGCTACACTTCTATGGCTTCATGAACATCTAATGTTCCAGTGTCAAATTTTATTCTTAGAAACAATATTCACCAAAATTCATGCTAAAAAAAAAAAAAGAACAGCATTCATGGAAAAACAAGAGGCCCAGATAGTGCTAAGCCCATTGTTTTCCTCCAGTACTTGCAAGTTGATAACCCAAAGAAAACCACACATTTTGCTTGCTAGTTCTAAATTTCTGGAGCATTATTCTGCTAAAATGCCAGGCTACCATTTACTGCGAGGTTAATACTTGGAGAACTGGGTGGAGGAGGGTATGGACTGGCAGAGTATGTACCACGCCAGGGTTTTGTTTCTTATCGTTGTGAACAAATGAGAACCTCTGGGTGGAGTCAAAAGAGGGATCAGCCTAGAATCCCTACATAGCCAAAAGCAAACTATGGCCAACCCTTCTTGACAGGTGCTGACCGTTACTTGAGAAGATTGCATACGTGGTTTTGCAATAAATCAGTTCCCATCCTGCCCCATTCATGGCAGAGGCACCTTTTAAGGTGCTTCAGGGTTGAAAGGATTAGCTGGTGACATCACCATTGTCAAGGGGACACCCATAGGGGCTCTTTTCATATCCCCACCAAGGAGCTGGAGCGAATGACAGGAGCTCGCCCTATCAGGCAGCAGGACTCGAACATGAACTTGCTAACTGCCAGCCCAGCTCCTAACCACATGAGCCACCATGCTCCTTAATAAATCAGTTAGATTGGAGCTTCGAGATGGATCTGGTCTTTCGCACATGATGGTCCATTGTAATAAGGTCAATCTATCAATTGTGAGAAGAAGGAAGGAAGGAAGAAAGGAAGGAAGGAAGGAAGGAAGGAAGGAAAGCCAGAATTCCACAACTGGCTCCATATTTGATATAATATGCATTTTATATGTGCTCTTATTATTTAGTATAAGTTTCATGTCCTTCCAGAGTACCAATGGTCCAAATTAGGACCATCTGTATTTCCTCTATTTATAGCCTTGGACCTCATGGGATGGTAATTTCAGTTCGACTGATCTCCCACAGAATGGAGAACATGTTAATTCAACATTAGCAATTCATGTTTTCCAGAATATGTTACCCACCTCCAGTGGTGGGTTTCAAATTTTTTTTACTACCGGTTCTGTGGGCGTGGCTTGGTGGGCGTGGCAGGGGAAAGATACTGTAAAATCTCCATTCCCACCCCACTCCAGGGGAAGGATACTGCAAAATCCCCATTTCCTCCCAATCAGCTGGGACTCGGGAGGCAGAGAATAGATGGGGGCGGGGCCAGTCAGAATTTTTACTACCGGTTCTCCGAACGACTCAAAATTTCCGCTACCGGTTCTCCAGAACTGGTCAGAACCTGCTGAAACCCACCTCTGCCCACCTCTTAAAAAGTTGAAGAAAATCTGGTACAGTAATTTTTGAAGATATGAAATTAAAAAATTTAAAATGATATTGGGGATGCTCGACTGTCATTTCAGGAAGAAAAGGAGAGAGGAGTAGAAGGAGGGAAGAAAGTAGGTAGGAAAGTGTAGAGAAGGAGGAGGGGAATAAGAGGGTTAGATAGGGTGGAAGAAGGGAAGAGTGGAGAAGGAGGAGAGGAAATAGTAAAGTGAAGGAGATGAAGGATGGGAAAGTAGTAGAGGGTAGAGAGGGAGATTGTGTAGTAAGGAAGTGGCAGTCGTGCAGGCCTGAATCAGTAATAAATAAAAATTAATGATTAATGATGGATAATAATTTGTACATAAATATGATGTTGAAAAATGGAAATAAAAAAATATTTTTAAAAAAAAAAAAGTTGAAGAAAATCTGGTTGGTGTAATGGTGCGCCTTTGTTGGGAGTGAAGTCTCTGCTAGAAGTTAGTGCCCCAAACAGGAAAAAAAATTGTCTGTGCGTACGTCTGTGGCGATTGGTCTGAACCACAAAAACCACAGCAGACCATTGATGAGTTGGTGCATTTTTGTGCTGCAGCTCTGATCCGGTTCCATATTTGTACATCGGAGCACCTCTTTGAACTCAGCTACGCCAAGAAGTAAATAATAAAAAAACCTTGTTCGTTTCCCCCCGCCCCCCCACTCCAGCAGAGTATTAATGGTAAGCAGCGAAAGAATACGGAAAATATATACAGCAAAGAGGCCATTAATTCAAATACCTGATAGACTATACGCTATTCCTTTGGGAGAATAAGAAATAGTGGAAGAAAACTCTTATTTGCTTTAATTCATCGTATCCTTTTACAACAAAGATTGTGTTTTAGCTGGATTTGAGCAATCCATGATGTTGTACTGAATTCCTAGGGGGCCTCCATAAGCACATCAGCGAGTGTTTGATTTTCTATGGAGATAAGATATGATTACCGTGCAGAAATTGCAAGCCGCATTTAGATTGGTTATAATATCGGTTACAAGCGCTCTTTGGGCCTGAAATTTCACTTTGGAGCAAGGGGTCCCTAAGGACTGGTTAACATTTATTTAATTACGCTGTACAAGACTTCAGTAATAGTATTAGATCAAAGTATAAAAATCTACTTCAACCCAAATTTATAACCTAATTCAAAGAGGTTGATTGCCTAGTTTTTCAAAATTTGCTCTTCTGGCTGATTAAGACAAAGACAGTTAGCAGTCGTGAATGAAAACTACACAGATGCCGGTATTATATCAAAGTAATAAACTCAATCAGGGGTACTTTTTATTTATTTAACTTAGAACACTTAGTGGTACCTCAGAACTAATTAGGGTCTGGAAAGATGCCACTTCTTCCCTCTTCACCTGGGTCTTTTTCTGAGAAATTAAGCTTCCTGAAATTATTTTTTTGATTGTCTAAGCAGCCATGATGAAAACTGTTTAACATTTAATTCTGTTCAACGTATTTCTATTGTTTCATTCTTGTACGAGCGCAGAGGTTTTTCCCCTGATGAAGTCTGGGAAAAGAATCCAGTGTCCCTAGGACATCTGTGAGTCGGTGAGAGGAGACTAAATAGCATCCAAGGTGATAGTTACGATGATGTGACAGAGGCCATCAAGTTGACTTTATGATGCCTCCTAAGCTTCATTGACTGCAACAGGTGTTGTGGCCTGCCAGTGGCCAGCTGTCCGACAGTTATCAGCTACCTTTGGAGTCGGAGATAAGTGGGGCGGAAGAACAGCTGGAGCCTGTTCCCGATGTGCGCATTCGCAGAGCTGTCAGGAGAAGGGAATAATTAAGGAACAGAGGTCAACTCAGGACTAAAGGCACAACGGGATGCTGAATGGCCCCTTCCATAGGGAATACATAGGAGCAAAAGGGGAGTGGTGTTTGCAGGAGGCGATTAGTTCGTTAGTGTGAAGATTTGCTTATCTGAGAGACTCCTGTCCAAGTATTTCCTTGTTCAGCCTTGCCTCTGGAAGCTATCAGCCTGGCAACTATCCAAGGACTGATAAGGTCTGTGGTTGCAATTCATCCTTGAAAGACTGTTTGCTGGGACTTTGCTGGATGTGAATGCTAGGAATTCACATTAGCCAAATAAAAATGTTTTTTTTTTCCAGGACAAGGAATCTGTTTTGTGATTTGGTGAAGCCTAGGTCAGAACAACAAGCTTCTTGTAGGAGGAGGACAGGCAGGGCCTGTGGTCGGAGTCAAGAGAGGAACCAGACTGGAATCATTACGTTTCCACAAGTGATTTAAGTCCAACCCCTCTTGAATTCCATTGGCTCTTTCTAGCGCCAATTTATTGCTGGCCGTTAGCTGACCAGATTCTTGTATATAGGCATGAGCATATAAATGGTGACAATCTTTAAAGCGCTCCATGGCATAGGGCCGGGCTATTTACGGGACCGCCTACTGCTACCAAATACCTCCCACCGACCCGTGCGCTCTCACAGAGAGGGACTCCTCAGGGTGCCGTCAGCTAGGCAGTGCCGTCTGGCGACACCCAGGGGAAGGGCCTTCTCTGTGGGGGCTCCCACCCTCTGGAACGAACTCCCTCCAGGACTTCATCAACTTCCGGACCTCCGAACCTTTCGTCGCGAGCTTAAAACACACTTATTCATCTGCGCGGGACTGGATTAGATTTTAAAGTTATGGATTTTAAGGGGTTTTTATTATTTATACTATTTTAAATTTGGGCAATAGAATAAGTTTTTTAATTGTTGTTTTTAATCTGTACTTATATGTATTTTAACTGCCTGTGAACCGCCCTGAGTCCTTAGGGAGATAGGGCGGTATATAAATTTGAATAAATAAATAAATAAATAAATAAAATAAATCAACCAAGCTGGAATATAATGTGTAGCCCTGATTCTTTGTGCCTGACACTTATTTATAAACAGCTGCTAAAGAAAGCTACAGCTGTTGAGTAACTGACTAAATATCTTCATTGACTTTGGAGGATTGTATATGTTGCAGTTCTTTCCTTTAAAACAGCACATTGCAGAATATCTTCTGCTTAGATTCTCTTGCTTGGATCTTGCCTTGATTTAACTCTCTTTACCTTAGAGACTTCAAAATGGCCTCAACCGGTGTAGAGCTTCTTCGCAGTATGGCACTTGAAAAATCTCCTTAATTTCAGGAAACATGGCCCCATTACACTCAGGGCATCACAACAATCGTGGCCTTTTTGCTCCTTCTGTTCCACGTAGCGTTCGGTGATACAACACCCCATTTTAGTCTTTTAAAATAGAAGTCGAATCTACCTGGAGCACCTACCCGGTGCTGCATGTCAGTGCCGTTTTTATGAATCTAACATCGCCCCAAGCCATCTAATGAGGACATATGCCAACGCTAATGTTAGTAACATGTCACAGGTTTTTGCACAAGCATAGAAATGGGCTTGTTAGAAACAGTTTCCATATAAAAAAGGCCCTTCATCTGAAGCTCATCGCATTTGCAAAGAAAGCTAATTTCCAAGCTGCTGTTGGGGCATCCATGAAGTCAATTAGTATTAGCTAAATAGAGGTATTATTTCAAATTAAATTTAAAATTAAAATCTCTTGTCCTGATTTCCTCCTCCTCCACCTCCACCACCTCCTCCTCCTCCTCCCTTTCTTCTTCTTCTTCTTCTTCTTCTTCTTCTTCTTCTTCTTCTTCTTCTTCTTCTTCTTCTTCTTCTTCTTCTTCTTCTTCTTCTTCTTCTTCTTCTTCTTCTTCTTCTTCTTCTTCTTCTTCCTTCTTCCTCCTCCCTCTTCCTCCTCCTCCCATTCTCCTCCTCCTCCTCCTCCTTCCTTCCTTCCTTCTTCTTTCTTCTTCCTTCTCCCTCTCCTCCTCCCTTTCTTCTTCTTCTTCTTCTTCTTCTTCTTCTTCTTCTTCTTCTTCTTCTTCCCCTCCTCCTCCTCCTCCCTTTCTTCTTCTTCTTCTTCTTCTTCTTCTTCTTCTTCTTCTTCTTCTTCTTCTTCTTCTTCTTCTTCTTCTTCTTCTTCTTCTTCTTCTTCTTCTTCTTCCTCTTCCTCCTCCTTCTTCTTCCTCTCCTCCTCCTCCTCCATTTCTTCTTCTTCTTCTTCTTCTTCTTCTTCTTCTTCTTCTTCTTCTTCTTCTTCTTCTTCTTCTTCTTCTTCTTCTTCTCCTCCTCCTCCTCCTCCTCCTCCTCCTCCTCCTCCTCCTCCTCTTCCTCCTCCTCCTGAGATTCTCAATCATCCAGGTCATGGTTGTCCCAAAGGTGCTTTTAAGAAGACAACTGGATTTTTGAATCTTTGAATTCAAAGATTTGACTTTGAAATGTATAAGCTGATGTATAAGCTGATCCCCAACATTGGCAAACATAGCCATCCCCTTGCTGAACTCTTTTATTCATCCATATGCCTTACTACCAATTGGAAGCTGTTTCTCTCCTAAGAGATGTCTGCTTCCCTTGCTGTCTCCTTCCTTATTACTGCAAAGATCAAATCCCAGGAAGAAGCTGGCTTTGAGATGGACACTTCTCCAAAGCTTTTGACTCTATAAAATGGGTCTCGTTCTCAACCTTGGAAAGTAAAAAAAAAAAAAAATTCTTGCAATTTCTAATAACCTGTCATGGAAAGGGGAAAAAAAAAAGCGGAAAGAAAGGGAAAGAAAAGAGAACGGTGAGGATAGTCCAATTAGATAAATATATATTGACGTTTTCAATTTCTCTCCATTCACTACACCTGTGAGTGAAAATTTCTGTTAATAACAGGCAAAGGAACTCAAGTCAAACTACAGAATATTATCGGAGAACAAAACGATATGTCTCCCCTCATTTGCAGCTCAGCTTCAGATGTCAAACTAATAACTTTTCACTTGTAAGGAAAGACACATAAGTGTTTCATATTCTGCCCTAGCCATAATCATTATATTTTAATATGCCCATCAGAGCAAAAAAAAAAAGAACAAAAGCAAACATTGACAAAACTAAAATTCTTGCCTTTATTTTGAATAGAGTCCCATCAAGGACGTGCAGACTGAACGACCTCTATAAATTTCACCACACAATAACGATTCAGAGATTTTAATATTTCTAAAGCAGCGAATCCGTTACGTCAAAAGGGCTAAAGCTAAAGAAATCCAGATTTTAAATACTGTAATAAACCCATTAAGGGAGCTGAGAAAATGTCTAGCGAGTCAGTTTCATAAAGCCAGAATTAGTGGACTTATGAATCAAATGAGATACCCCAAATGTAACACGCAATTTTACATAATGCACTAAAAGAACTGAATGGAAAAACTAAAGTTTCTGTCCCTTCACAAGCTATTTTGCCATTTCTCCTGCCCCCAGTCTCCATATTTGAGGAGAAACCCTCCGCAGTCTGCCTAGGCCAGGGGTCTGCAAACTTGGCTCTTTTCAGACTTGTGGACTTCAACTCCCAGAGCTCCTCAGCCAGCTTTGTCAGGTAAAGTATTCCAAGCACTGATGATTCTGTTACAGAAGTCATATTTTCTGCAATCTAGATTAAAGCGGTTAACATTAAGTTTAAATCTATTGGTTGCTCTTGTATTATTGCAATTAAAGCTGAAGTAGTCTTTGACAGGAAGGACATTACAATAGATGATTCTGTGAGTTAAGCTTAGGTCTTGTCGAAGGCGACGGAGTTCCAAGTTTTCTAAGCCTAGGATTTCAAGTCTGGTGGGATAGGGTATTTTGTTGTTTTCAGAGGAATGGAGAACTCTTCTTGTAAAATATTTCTGGACACGTTCAATTGTATTGATGTCAGAGATGTGGTGAGGGTTCCAAACAGGCGAGCTGTATTCTAGAATTGGTCTAGCAAATGTTTTATATGCTCTGGTTAGTAGTGTGGTGTTTTTGGAAAAGAAGCTACAAGATTAGGTTTACAACTCTTAGAGCTTTTTTGCTATGTAGTTGCAGTGGGCTTTGGCACTTAGATCATTTGACATGAAAACTCCAAGGTCTTTAACGGGATGGGGTCGTCTGTAAGGTAATGTCCATCTAGTATGTACTTAGTTTTGGGTTCTTTTTCCTATATGTAAGACTGAGCATTTGCTGGTTGAAATTTGAGCTGCCAATTTTAGACCAAGCGTTAGATGATCAAGGTCGTTTTGAATGATAGAAGTATTGTCTGTGGTGTTAAATAGTTTGACATCATCAGCAAAGAGAACACAATTACTTGAGATGTGGTCACAGAGATCATTAATGTATAGTGTAAAGAGTGTTGGTCCAAGGACGCTGCCTTGAGGAACACCGCTCTTGACAGGAACAGGATTTGATAAAGCATTGCCAATTTTGACCACTTGTTGTCTGTTAGACAGAAAAGCAGATATCCATTTGTGGAGGGGTCCTGAGATGCCATAGGATGTTAGTTTTAGGAGAAGTTTATCGTGTACTACTGAGTCAAAGCTGTTTGTTGGTCTCAATCCTTGCTTGCTGCCTAGAATCCGTGCACGAGAAGATGGGCAGCTTTATTGCATTGTAGAAATAAATACATATTAAAAAAATTACATGGCAGCATAAAAGAGAACTCTCAACGTCTATGAGAAATACCACCAATGTGGGTATCTTGTAATTTGTCATTGGAATCTAGTGGCATTAAAATCAGGCAAAAGTATTACATGGTAGTACAGTATTATTTTCCAGCTTGCACTTGACAACACGATAATTCACAGTCCAGCCCTTTTTTTGATTGGCTGCTATTAATGGTGTCACTGGAGGTTAGCATGTTGCTGACAGTTCCTGTCAACCCTTGTTTGAGCAGGGGAAGAGACTGCCGAAATAAGATGTCTTGATCCGCATATGCATGGCAAATGCGACCGTTTCATTTATTTTGGAAAAGAAAGGATAATAGCAATGAACGTGTGAGCTTGGGCTAAGTATGGTGGGGGAGCCTGGATGCTTAAAAATGCAGCGAGTGCATGGATAGAGAATTTCAATAAGCCCCCCAAAAGTTTTTTTGGGGGGTTGCGATGCAAAACTTATGGCAAATTCCACGGAAGAAAATCAGGGTTCAGAATGCATTGTGGATTGAGGAGTCTGCAAACCAGTGATGAAATCCTACTGGTTCGCACCGGTTCAGGAGAACCGGTAGTGATAAAAACTACCAGTTTGGGCAAACTGGTAGTAACAAAAACAACAAACCTACCGGCAAACCAGTGGCAAACCTGTTCAGATTTCACCACTGCTACAAACTTTGGACTTACAAATTAAGTTTTGGAAGCATCCCATCTGTATAAGTAGGGAACTGAGAAAAGGTATTTCTGGGTAAATCTCCTTCATTATTTCTGGGTCTTGGAGAAGCACACCTGTGGCTTGTTTGCTGGGCTACAAGAAATAGGCTAATTCTGCTGACTTCTGTGTCATCAATCAGATCTACTTTTCTGAAGTACTTTTCTGAAGGGGATCACGTTAGAGAAGAAAGGTCAGAGTTCCCATCCTGTCGCATTCTGTCCCATCCTATCCCATCCTGTCCCATTCGTGTCAGAGGCACCTTTTAAGGTGCTTCTGGGTTGAAAGGATTAGCTGGTGACATCACCATTGCCCAGGGGAGACCCAGGGGGGCTCTTTTCATATCCCCACCAAGGAACTGGAGCAAATGACGGGAGCTCACCCCATCTGGCAGGAGGACTTGAATCTCGAACATGAGTTTGCTAATTGTCAGCCCAGCATCCTAACCACATGAGCTACCATGCTCCTTAATAAATTTAAGGGTGAATTGGAGCTACAAGGTGGACCTGGTTTTGACAGTCCAGCATAATAAGGAAGAGGTGCCCAGGTCAGTCCATCAGTGGCAGCAGAGAGGTGAGTGAGAGGAGGGAGGGAGGGAGGGACTTCTGTATCATGAATCAGATCTACTTTTCTGCACTCTGAAGGGGATCAGGTTAGATCAGTGGTTCTCAACCTTTACAGTGCCGCGACCCCTTTAATACAATTCCCCACGATGTGGCGACCCCAACCATAAAATTATTTTCGTTTTGAATTTATCGCGCCTGAAGCCGTATTGGCTAGCGATCTGAACTGCTTGCGATTGCCTTGAGGACGGAGGCATTAAAGCGGAGACTCCTCCCCTATTAAGTTTATCGCGCCTGAAGCCAGATTAGGCTAGCGATTGGGAGTGATTGCAGCTGGCTTGAGAGGGAGACATCAGAGCAAAGATTTCTCTCTTTTTTAATTCATTGTGCCTGAAGCCGAATTCGGCTAGTGATTTGAAGAGCCTGCAGCTGGCTTGTGGAGTCAACCATTGGAGCGCGATTCTTCGACTCGCAAGTATACTTCCCTTATTTCCGATGGTCTTAGGCGACCCCTGGCAGATCGTCCTTCGACCCCCAATGGGGTCGCGACCCACAGGTTGAGAACCGCTGAGTTAGAGAAAGATGGTCAAAGAATCCATACCAGCTGCTTCCACCGTTATCTTTATAACTGGAATAAAGGTACTCCTCAATTTACAACAGTTCATTTAGTGACCACTCAAAGTTACCACGCCACTGAGAAAAGTGGCTTATGACCGTTTTTCACACTTGCGACCTTTGCAGCATCCCCTCCCATGGTCAAAATTCAGATGCTTGGCAAGGGGGTTCATATTTATGACCGTTGCCGTGTCCCAAGGTCACATGATCCTCTTTTGCGACCTTCTGACCAGCCAAGTCAATGGAGATGCCAGATTCACTTAACAACCGTTATCAACACTTAACAGTGCTTCACTTAACAACTGAGGCAAGAGAGGTCATAAAATGGGGCAAAACTCAGTTAACAAGAGACCTTTTGGGCTCAGTGTCAAGGTTCCAGAAAAACCTCTTCTGCATAAAGAAAACTCAGAAGCCATTGTCTTTAAGAGTTCTTTACTAGCATGAGGAAACTGGCACACGATGAGTGAAATTCCAAAACTGAACTTCCGGATTCTTTTCCCAGTTATACAAACCCCAAGAGTCCCACCCCCCTGACCCCTTTGCTGGTCACATGGTCCCACGTTCTCCCAGTTCATTCGAATATCTTCTCGCCACTCTTCCTGCAGATGTGAACACCATCCGACCTTGACCGCCTGAAGAATGTTACCATACCCCTCAACCCCCCTTCTTCCCCTCAGGGGAAAAATGTGGCAGCGTCTGGAAACCTAAGGCCTAGTATGGTTTCCAGGCCTGACACTCAGTTGTGGTCGTAAGTCGAGAACCACCTGCGCTAGAGGGAAGGAAATGGGAAAAACCAAATCGGATACCGGGAAGAACGATGACTAAAAGTTGCATTTTGCCCGGTCTTTCCTTCCCTTCTCCCTCATCTGACAGAATTGCCAACGGTTGCCAGTGGTTCTTGCCTCAATTGTTAAACGGAGCCAACAGTAATTTGCATTTTATTTTGTAATCTGTGTAGAGAACAGTCTATTGTGGGATATTTTGCTGGCTGAGGAGACCAAAATTGTTAGCACTGGGCAGCGTTTTCATCCAACGTTGTTCCAAGACCGAAGTCAATATTGCAAACGCAGGATTCATGAAGTCGATTGGGCTGGCCTAAATGGAAAAATGTCAATGCCTCTTTCTGTATCGTAAGAGGGGAGGTGTCAAGGTTCCAGAAATACCTCTTCTGCGTAAAAGAAACTCAGAGACATTTCTTTTCCAGAGTTCTTTACTAGCATGAGGAGACTGACAGGAGGAGGACAGGATGGGATGTCTGATCAAAACGCTACGTGGGTCCCTGGTTTGTTTTGGGCAACCTTGGGTGAGACGCCAAATTTTCTGGAAGATTAATTCCCTCCCCCACCCCTTCAAATAAAACCGATAGCCTCATTTCCTTACATTGTGATGGGAAATCTGTATGGGCAAATGAGCTTCTGGTGGGAGTTTTCGTTTGAATCCCTTTTAAACAGAATTTTGATTCGCTCCAAATATCAATGAAGCTTTTGAGACTTTAGTGCTTCTGCATTTCTCTCATGTAAATGCTTCCCCCCCACCCCACCCCACCCGTTTTCAATTTTCCTTGATAAAGGAGTATTTTTATAACAACGTCGGCAGTTATTTTATATGAAAAAAATCATTTTTAAATCTCTCTTGAGAGGTGCTTAACATTCTCGAGCCCACTTTCCAAAGAACACATCAACTTAAAAAGCCAAATGTATTTCTATCTACTTAAAAAAAAAAGAAAAAGACAACTGCATTTTCTAGAGTATATTTAAATACAGTGCATATCCAAATATAAGTATGGCTACTTGCTTGTTATCAGATACAATTGCTTTTTCTTTTTTTTGTTCAAAATCAAGCATAATTTATATCTTTATTCAAATTTGTTAGCTGCTCAATTCCAAAAAACCCAGTGTATTTTTTTAGCCAATTTCTAACTATAATATCCACATTTTTATTAGTACCTGCCAGTTATTAAAGCAGTTAATAGATCTGATGCAGATAGGGCAGCCGAGTGGATATATTGTTATGTTTACTTTATTCCTCTGATATTTTCTTTTTGTCCGTGTGCCAGTAATTTAGACAAAGTTGATTTTGATATTTATCATCCAGGCTAGGCTAGATCTATGCAAATGAATGCATTGTTGACAAATGCTGCAAGCTATTGAGAAATGCATGTAAAAAATGTCTGTAATACTTATTAATTTGATGGGTTTGCCTTTAATTTGAAAATGCTTCTGCTTTGCTGTTAGCCTTCTGAATTGGCTTTTGTCCAGCAAATGTTTTCTGTAATCATGAAACATGCTAATTTAATCTATTTGCACCTGAAACCAATTTTGGAATTAGCACCTGTTAAGCGTTGCCTGAGGTTGTTCAGCAAACAACACAAAATGCAACTAATTTGCTTTTTAATGAGCAAATAATAGTATGCTATTATTTTAATCCATTTTACATCAGTCAAGGTTTGTGGTTAAGGATGTACTTTCAATGATATGTGTAACTACAGTGGCACAGCTTAATGATGTACTAGTTTGTTATGTGTGAAAACAAGAACGTGTAAACAGATGGCACTGGGTGAATTCTTCTTCTATTTAAAAGAGGGGTTGGGTTGGGTTTTTTTTTGCACAACATAGCAAGTATTAGTACCGTTAAATGCCAGTTATGGTATCTAACGCTAATATTTAAATCCAGTCACAACCAGTGTAAATAAAGCACTTAAAAACATTCAGATATAAGAACAATCTCCAAAGACCCAGCAACCCGAGAAGAAAAAACAGGAGTCATCTGCGGCATATAATGTAAGAACTGCAGCCACCACTATGTAGGACAAACAGGCAGAAGACTGGCAGAAGGCATCCATGAACAGCAACTGGCAGTCAGAAGGCGTGACAGAAATTCTTTAATTTCACAGCACATAGACAGATTTAGCCCTAGATTCCATTGGGAAAATGTGACAATCAGAGACCAAACCAAATCCCCAAATGCCAGGGAATTTCTAGAAACCTGGCACTCAGAGGAATCAGCCATCAACAGACACATAGACGTTAACAACATCTACAGACTACGCAAAAGAGACAACCAACCAGCCCAAAAGAGAACAAAAAGACTCCAGCGTTTCTCCACCAGCAATCAGCACCCAGGTCAGCATAGATGAACTCCAAGGTCAACTTCAGAGCAACAATCAAGTAAGCAGCAGCCCAGTCAAGAAACTACCAAAGAGCCATTAGTAAACGGAAAGTGGAGCAAAAGTTTCTCAAACCTTCCTTGTGGTTTAATTTAATTAGATTTTTATATTGTTTTTAATTTATTTATGACTATTGTGAATTCTGTTTTTATGCTGGCTGTGAACCGCCCTGAGTCCTTCGGGAGAAGGGCGGTACAGAAATCTAATAAACCTAAACCTAACCTAAACCTAACCTGGTCATTTTAGGAGAGCTAGGTGGTTAAGGGGCCTGGTGGCTCAGTGGCTAAGACGCTGAGCTTGTCGATTGAAAAGTCGGCAGTTCAGCGGTTCGAATCCCTAGTGCTGCCGTGTAACGGGATGAGCTCCCGTGACTTGTCCCGGCTTCTGCCAACCTAGCAGTTCGAAAGCACGTAAAAAATGCAAGTAGAAAAAATAGGAGCCACCTTTGGTGGGAAGGTAACAGCGTTTCGTGCGTCTTTGGCATTGAGTCATGCTGGCCACATGACCACGGAGACGTCTTCGGACAGCGCTGGCTCTTCGGCTTTGAAACGGAGTCAGGAACAACTAGCACATATGTGTGAGGGGAACCTTTACCTTAAAAGCTCATTCACAAAATGCTAACTATGATTTAGCATTTTTTTTTACATCCAGTATTACCAGCATTAGTCTTGGGTGAAGAAAGCTACTTAGAAATGTGAATAAATGAATACTTATCTAGAGTTTATCTTGGGATGTTTAAATTGCAGTTCCAATCTCTAATATCTCACACGTGCGATTAAAACACACTTAGGCTATATTGTGGCAAGTTAAATGTCTTACTTTCTGCTGCACCCCAGGGATACCCCAGGAAACGGGCCTGGTGGTTTTTTTTTTGCATCACGGAGAGTTACAGAGAAGGTTGATGTTCAAGTAGGTTACCAAGAGGTATTTTTTAAAAAGTTTCTTGCCTTCGGGATCAGCCGATATTTATTGGAAGCAATTATTTTTCTCACCTTGGTTGTCTCTTAGCTTCGAAACCAGGACTGGCCCTAATTCTACTTCAAGTCTACACGCTAAGTCCTCTTAATGCCAAACACGTTATCTATCCTGTTTGTAACATTGCGGAATGGGATTTATGTAGAAGGCTTAGCTGAAAGGCACAACATCTGTGAACATCTGTCTATGAAATAGATTTGTGACACATTTGTTCTTAAAGGATGCAAGGACTGGTTATGAAGATCTCCTCAAACACACCTCGCCAAAGGAGAATGAAGAGTCACTTCAAGTTCACCCAGATATTTTGTAAGGTGTTGCTTAAAATACAACATGGACCTCCCTCCCTTCCTCCTACCTACCCCTCCCTCCCCTCCCCTTAGTTTTCAAACCATACCCTTTAGATTATTAATAGTTTTTGCTCTTAGAAAACATATTTGCGAATTTGAGTTAGACATCCATCTGGTCCAATTTCTGAATTGTCATTTAAATTATATATTATGCAATAGAAACAGATGACTGGAGGCGCTTGTGAGATGTAGTCGAGAGTTTGAAAAAAAAATGAGCAGCAGAAATGGCTTTTTCCCATTGAGCAATTTCGCTGAATCGGGGTTTACACTCTGAGCACAGCCTCAGTGGGACGGAAGGATTCCTCAGGAGCCCCAACAAAGAGTTTATTCAATGTTGGCTCAATCTGGACATGACTCCAGCTGTTTCAAGGCACAAATGAAATATGAATGATGATAAACGCTGCCATTCAGCATTTTCCTCAGGATAGCAAGTACCAGACTGGTCAAGGGAATCGGCTTCTGACAAAACATCTAACAGAAAAAGATTAAATGTTTCACATCTGGATGAACAGAATGAAACAGAGGTCCTAGAAGCATTTAAGATCTACTATCTCCGGCTCTCCCATTGGACAGCAGGTACCAGAGTACTGGAAGGCCATGGATGGTACCGAGCTAGGCTTTGGGGTCGCCCCCAACTCATCATCTGTCCTCAACTACCCACCAGACAACTTCTGGACTATGGCTTGGGTGGTTTGTGTGAATGCATGAGTCTCCTCTTGTCTTGTTCCTTGGATGAGATCCTATTTCAGGTCAGTTCCTTTTAAGGAAAATAAATAGAAGCTATTCTTGGAACATAGAACATCATCAGAGTTGGAAGGGACCTTGGAGGTCTTCTAGTTCAACTCCCAACTCTAGCAGGAGACCCTATGCCAGTGGTCTGCAACCTTACACACTCAAAGAGCCATTTGGATCCGTTTCCCACAGAGAAGAAAACACCAGGAGTCACAAAACATGGCTGGGTGTGGCCAACTTGACGTCACTCACTTCCACCAGTCACATGACACCCTAGCCATGCCTATTAAGCAGGTCATTAGGGCAGAGAACAGGTTGTTAAAAAACACTGGGAACCACAAAACACTTTTGATCTCTCTCTCTCTCTCTGTCTCCCTCCCTCCCTCCCCCTCTCCCCCCTCTCTGTATCTCTCTCTGTCTCTGTCTCTCTCTCTCCCTCTCTCTTCCTCTCTCTCTGTATCTCTCTATGTCTTTCTGTCTCACCCTCCCCCCCCTCTGTATCTTTCTCTCTCTCTCTCCCTCTCTCTCTGTATCTCTCTATGTCTCTCTCTTTCTCCCCCCTCTCTGTATCTTTCTCTGTCTCTCTCCCTCTCTCTCTGTACCTCTCTGTCTCTGCCCCGGCCGCTTCTCCATCCCCCGCTGTCACCCTTACCTTTTCAGACCAGGCGAGGAGTGACTGGGAGGGGAGGGTGAGGGGCGGAGCCAGCCAGTGGTGGGAATCACCCGACAGGGAGCCACAGCACAGGGCCCAAAGAGCCGCATGCGGCTCCAGAGCCACAGGTTGCTGACACCCGCCCTATACCATTTCAACAAATGCATCTTGTACGTAGTGGCACTTCAGCGAATTAACAGAGAATCGAGTTTCAAAGAATCCCTGTGACTTTTTTGAATGGAAGCTCTTTCCACAGACATTTTAGATGGGGGGGAAAAAAGGTGGGGGGGGAGAAATTGCATCGTGCATTGTGTTGCTCATTAAAGCAGAGGCTGTTACAAGTCCAGAGAATGACTGATTCTGTTTACTCATCTGAATCTGTATAATACCAGTTTGGGAAAAACTCCAATCTTTGTATTTATGTGCGTTGTAAGGTTTCCCACTGAAAATTCTGCCCGTTGTGTTTCTCTTCCAGGGAGTGACGCAATCTTTCTTGCTCATCTTTTTTTTCCCCCCGGTTGAACTCTTAGCAGCTGTTACAAACAGACACAATTAAACAATAATGAGTTTTCTGGGCATAATTCTCCACCACCACCACCCCCAGTTTGCCATTCCATCTCTGCTCTGTCAGTGTGCTTGCCTCCTGAAAACACAGGCAAGAGGCAGAAGGTTTTCTTGGTTTTCCTTTGGATCATTTTAAAGAGTATTCAGGTGCAAGCATTCGTTTAGTGACTGTTTGACGTTACGACGGTCCCAAGAAAAGTGTCGTGTCCCACTCCTCCGCTGACGGCCGGGTCAGGGAAATCCGAATCAGGCGTGCCTCTGCAGCTCTGCCAAAGTCCTAGCAAAGTCCTCAGGGCAGGCAGGAGACCAGAAAGTGACTTCAGCAAGATATGTTTGACTTTGCCTGACTCAGAGAATGCCAGAAAGCAGGTCCTTTATATAGGCCATGGGGTGTGGCTCCATGACTCAGAACTTATCCAGGCCTGCCCCTCCCTTCCTTCTGTTGACGCCGCTTATCAATTCTCCTGAAGCGAGGGTCACTCCAGTCTGCAGCTGTTGGTAATTGATCTTCCTCAGGCTCACATGCTGTGGAGGAGGGGGAGGGGTCTAGTTGCTCCGTTTGCTTGGGCATGGAATCAGGGCTGGGGGCTGGAGGTGCTTCTTCTTCCTCAGCCTGTCTGGGCATGGAGCCAGGGCTGGGGCCGGGAGGCATGCTAGGACATTCCTCAGCGTTCGGAAGCAGATAAGAAGGCCCCGGCTGAGGGGAAAGCGGACGAGGCACAACAAAAAGGAACTTATGACTGTTTTTCACGCAGCCATTGCGTGCCCACGGTCACGTGATCAAAATTCGGGCATATGGCAACTGGCATGTATTTAAGACGGTTGCAGTTTCTCCAACATCTCACGTTCACCTTTTGAGAACGTCCGACAAGCGAAGTCAATGGTCACGTGATCCCCTTCTGACAAGCCAACCCGATGAGGACGCCAGATTCACTTAACAACCACGTTACTAACTTAACAACTGCACTGATTCACTTAACAGCTGTGGCTGGAAAGGTCGTAAAACGGGGCAAAACTCATTGAACAACTGCCATGCTTAGCGACGGAAATGTTGGGCTCAAGTCACGGACTCCCATTGGCCTCCTTGTTCCTTCTGCCTTTCCCCCTGGATTCGCACCTTCTGTTCTGACCTGGGCTTCCTGAGTCAGTAAAACACACGAGTAGTCCCGAAAACCTCTTTTAGTGCAACAGCTGTGAATTCTTCACAGATGAGTCCCAATTAGCTATAAAGAGTCCTTCTGGATAATCACCCACTTTTATCTCCCTTGGCATGGTGCCAAAGACCTAATTGGCAAAGCCACACAGAGTCCAGAATCAAGCAGAGCTGCAGAGTATAAGTCGACCAGAACAAACAAAGTTGTTTCCTGCAAAGGCTCATGTCCCTTTGCTCCACCTTTATGTTTTATGGGAGGGGCCAATCATCTCCAAGCCTTACTCCCAAGTCGTCCCTTTCGTTTTAACTGTTCTTGCCTTCTGGCAGTTCTGCGCATGCACACACTGGGAAAAGGCTCCCCCTGTTCCTCTGCCTCGCTGCTCTGGAGGCAGCACATAACTCCCAGATGGCCCTGGCCCCATCTCTGCCTCTGATGCAGAGCCCTTGTCCGAGCCTTCCCCAGACTCCAGGACTGGCCCACCTTCCTCCCCAACCTCTTCACTATCCGATTCTGCTGGCTGCTGGCAGACCACAACACCTTTATATAAAAACATGAACTGCCCAAGTCCCTGCACTGAATAAAAGAAAAAATGTTCACACACAAGGAAGGCTGTACAAAAATGGTAGCGCGTGCTAAATAAAACGTTGACTATTCCCCAACTGATTTTTGACCTGCACTGCTGGTGGCCTTTTTTTTTTTTTTGAGTTTTTTGGTAATCACGGCCATCTCTGGAAAGAAAATATCAGAAAGGAGCTGAATATTTATTTTACCTTTAATGACTAAAGATGATTGATCTCTCTGACGGGCTTAGCTATGCCTTTTGATGTGACTACATTATATCCTCAAAGTTCAAAACCGTTTTGATAATGCTTTTTCTTTTTTTTTTTAGATTTCATGTCTACATTCCCTTTCTAGAAGCGCATCTCATTTTATTTCCATATTAAAGATTCAGGGACTGGAGCTCTTCCTATCAAATGAGCTAAGGTGATTTTTTTTCCCCTCCCTCCTCCCCTCTGGAGGAGAGAGTTCTGATTTCAAAGTTGATTGATGTCACTTTGTTTAATCTAAATCCCTTTGCCCCGTCTCCAGTTCTCCAGTTATTTTAAAAGACAAGCCCTACTAACCTATGCTGATGGCAAAAGACGGTGGACCGGAAGACTTCCAAGTGGAGAAAATGGAAATGACAAATTCCCAGTGACTCAGTCTCTAATACAGATAGTCCTTGATGTACAAGAGTTTTGTTTAGTGACTGTTCCAAGTCACACCAGCATTGAAAAAAGTGATTCACAACTGTTGCAACATCCCCATGGTCACACAAAGCTTAGCCTCCCCTTTTCAATGAAAACATTTCTGTTACGATGAAACGAATCGGCCTAGCAGTATCATTTATCCCTGCCCCTTAATAATTGAAAGACTTCTCTACTCTCTGGTTGGGCCCTACACTTTGGCAACTAATCCCCCAGGAAGATCTGGCATCATGTGCCAATCTCTTTAAGGTCTGTTTATTGAAGGATTAGAAAATTAGAAAATTTAGAACTCCGCCGCCTTCGACATGACCTGAGTTTAACCCATAGAATCATCTGTTACAACGTCCTTCCTGTCAAAGACTACTTCAGCTTCAATTGCAACAATACACGAGCACACAATAGATTTAAGCTTAATGTGAACCGCTCCAATCTTGATTGCAGAAAATATGACTTCAGTAACAGAGTTGTTAATGCCTGGAATGCACTATCTGACTCTGTGGTCTCTACTCAAAACCCCCAAAGCTTTAACCAGAAACTATCTACTATTGACCTCACCCCATTCCTAAGAGGTCTGTAAGGGGTGTGCATAAGAGCACAAGCGTGCCTACCGCTCCTGTCCTATTGTTTCCTTTCGTTATATCCAATTAATATAGTTATTACGTACTCATACTCATATATATGCTTATATATCGTATAGTTATTTCATGCTTATGCTTATATATACTGTTGTGACAAATAAATAAAATAAAAAATAACGATTTTTGGACAACCGTGTCCAACCTTATCAAAGGATCTCCAAATTGCTTTTCTTCTCTTCGCTTTCAGAGTAACACGGGCTAGGCAAAGTGGCTTTGAGCGGTTCCAGCTTTTAATTAACAGCACGACTGAAACGGTGCCAAATGAACGGATAGCATATTAGCCTGTAATTTTGTAATAATATACATTGCGTCTTCCATAAAGGGAATAATTAAACCCTATGTTGGCTCCTTCGCTGTGGTTGATCATTGGCAGGGGGGGAGGGACTTTCCAGTTAGATGAAAACGGCTCCTGTTTTTCCACGTGTCAAAGTTTGCCTCTGATTCATTCAGTCTCTTTCTGAAGCAGTGGTGTGGAGAGCAAGACGCACAATTTTTTATTCTTCGCACTTGCCCTTGTTTATTAAAACACAAACAGCAGTCCCGACGAGAGAGCTCAAGAGTTATCTTGGGACTCAATAAAGCTAGAAGACGATAATATATATATATCTATATATGTCTATATTCTTTGCTTACTGCACAGTTTTCAAACGCAAAGCTCCATTGGCAAAACACTCTGTTGATAACCTAAGCAAGTCCAGCCCTTTTTTAGGAATCTAATTCATAAACGAGATAAATCGAAGATTTCATGGGTTGCAGGCAATTAACCTTGCATTTACAGGCCTGTAAGCAATGTCTAGAGTCCAGATTCTCCAATGAGTAGAAAATATACCTGGGACAACCCTGAGAGACTAAATAAAATCTTCCACTTTTCTTCTTCTTCTTCTTCTTCTTTTTTTTTTTAGTGTTACTGCATCTCATCAGTCTGCTGAGGTCTAAATGCCTGGTGATGTATTACTAAATTCCTCTGGCCCTACCTTTGCCAGAATCCATAAATCAATGTGAAAAGGAAAATGAGATTATTAGACTGTGATTCTGGAAGGTGACTTCTGCATAGATGTGATAAAGATACCAGGCTTCATCTAAAGGTTTTCTGAGCTCTTTTCTTAGATGCGGAGATTACTTGGATCTCTCCATTACTGGGGATTGTCTGGACTGTAGTGGGAATCCTGTCAGAGCATACAAACTACAGCCTTCTTCCAGCAGAGTTTTCCCTTCTCACAACTCCTGGGTTCGTCTGACTTCTGTGATTGTCTGAGTCACATTTAGCTGCTGATGGGTTTTATTACATTCATCCACCCTGGAAGGCAGACTGGGCTTCTCCCCGCTAAAATTATCTATAAAAATAAGAGAGTCGTTTCAGATTTGCTGAGCATGCGGTAATAGAAGCATAAAATATATACATTTCCCCTCTATCTTTTGGAAGGTTTGTCGAAAATTCAGGACCATCATCTGTTTTGGTAAATAGGATACAGTAATTACCATTTAGAATATATTGGTGTTAGCTATCTTGAGCCACTGCTGCTTTCTTGAACATCCTTAGGGGTGTGTGAGTTACAGTGTACTTTACAGCTCATAAATTTGAATACTATAAGTCATACCGTCTTTTTCACTTTGGGTATATGTTCTGAGGGCTTTGAATCTCAGCTGCAGGAGTGCCTGTTAAACAAAGACCTTCAGGTGAAGTAATAAACCTAGGAGGAAGAAAACCTTGTTAGTTTCAGAGAGTCTTCTACAGAGGAACGATTGAGTCTGTCATCTGCACCTCCAGAACTGTCTGGTTTGGTTCTGCAACCCAACAAGACAGACACAGACTTCAGAGGATCATTAGAACTGCAGGGAAAAAAATGACTACCAACCTGCCTTCCATGGAGGACCTGTATACTGCACGAGTCAAAAAGAGGGCTGTGAAAATATTTACAGACCCCTCACATCCTGGACATAAACTATTTAAACTCCTACCCTCAAAACGACGCTATAGACCACAGCACACCAGAACAACTAGACGCAAGAAGTTTTTTCCCGAACGCCATCACTCTGCTAAACAAATAATTCCCTCAACACTGTCAAACTATTCACTAAGTCTGCACTACTATTAATCTTCTCATCGTTCCTATCACCCATCTCCTCCCACTTATGACTGTACGACTGTAACCTTGTTGCTTGTAACCTTACAATTTATATTGATATTGATTGTTTCCTGATTGCTTATTTGTACCCTATGACTATCATTAAGTATCATACCTTATGATTCTTGATGAATGTATCTTGTCTTTTTATGTACACTGAGAGCGTATGCACCAAAGACAAATTCCTTGTGTGTCCAATCGCACTTGGCCAATAAAGAATTCCATAGTATTCTATTCTATCTACTGGTGGCACCGTGGTTAGACCAGGGTGGAAAATCCAGAGGAAAAATGCATCTTTTGATTGCTTTCTTCCGCACGTTGTAGCATTTTGCCCTTGTTTTTATAAGCCCTGAAGTTTAAGAAACTTTAGCTAAAGAACAAAGCTCATTCTAGAGAGTTCCATAGATTTGGGATGCAGGTTCAAAGAATGAGTTTGTTGGACTCTGCACTAGCTGGGCTTTCTCTTTGGGATGTAGCACAATGGATAGAGAGGAGAATTTGTCAGGAGCAGCTGAATATCAGCTTCATAAACTGAAATACTTATGAGAGCCCCTGGCAACCTAATCCAATTGCTTGGCACGTGTACAAATAAGCCCAGAACCTTTTGTGCATGATAACTTCTAGTTGTATCCAGACCAGGAAAAAAAATACGATTAGAGGTTTCTTGAAGGAAATTGTGTTATGGAATCAAGTTTTTGTTTTCCGGATGATTTGGAAAGTATTTACTATATTTTGCATAGGACATGATCATATATAACCTCAAGTTGTATCCTGGCTTGTTCTTTTATACTCAAAAGGGAAAACAGTAACGCAAGAATTGCCCAAAGCTCATGGGGAGCTTTGGCTAAGTCATGCCCAGGATAGATTTGTGGAATTGTTGTGGTTCTGAAGCCACTGCAAGATCATAATTAGTGTCTCCCCTGTTGTTCAATAGTGTAACGTTTCATCTCTTGTATTTCCCATTTGGGAAAAATAAAATGTACTTTCAGAAGCTCTTCTGGTAGTTAATGTGTGTCCATTTTGGCTGTAGGTGCAAATATATGGGAACATTGTTTGGAAAAAAAGGCAACTACGTGATCAACTCTAAACATCAAATCAAGTAAAAAAAAAGTAGCAAGAATGATGCAAATTTGCATTGGAATCCTTAGTTACAATGAGGTTTTGTCTAGGATTATATTTTAATTTTGTTTCAAACAAATGTTACCCTGCACTGCTTATTTAGCTCAATGAAAGATATTTGCATAATATGTAAACAAAAAGTTGGAACGAATGTCTTTTTTTTTTTAATGGGCTCAAATAAATCTTGCAGAACATTGGCCTGTTTTATAAATCATGCTGTTTTATAAATCATGCTTTTCAGACTGTTCTGATCTGCTAATTTTAAGTTCTAAAAATACCCGAGTTTGATGATTTTCTTATAATCTTGCTTGAATAGACCTTTAATGTTGCTCATAAGCATTTATTCAGCAACTTACAGCTGTTGAATTCCCAGGCACGATAAGAAATACAGTTTATGGGAGTAGACCGGGCTACTTCGGGTTTAGATTATTGCTATGACCTGTTCCAGTTGGGAAGTTGTCCCATAGTGAAAGACCAAGATCATGGCTCATCAAACTTCTTGAACGTAGGACATTCAAGATCTTGCTTGCTTCGGTTTCCTTAAGTTTGGAAAGCCAAATTTGATCCCCAAATTTGCTTTTTCAGTTCTTAACATATGCAGTAGGCCTGTCTAGCTGAGACCTCACACTGCTTGTCAAACAAACAAACTGGTGGTGTATAAAAAGCAATTTCTTTCTTAAGACTCGGAGCATCACAAAGTTAATAAAAACAAACAAACATCCAGCTTCTAATGTCCATCCTCAGATTCTCACATCAAGTCCTGGGGACCCGGGCATTGTCGCTTGTAGGTAATTCATTTGCAGACCCACTTAATCGAAGAATGATGATTTTAATCTGCAGACAATCATTTAGCATCTATTTTATTATTCATTGGCTGTACAGAGGCCAGTGCTCATAACTGCTAGCCACCACTTTTTAAGCAGATACAAACCATTGGGTCAGGCCCAGGAAAGGAAATGGAGACACGGCTATGCCAGAGAGAAGCAACAAGGAGGTTCCCCAGTGTCGCATTAGTTTCCTGTTAATTTGCGTGTCGATTGTAAACAAATGAAAATGGGTACAAAGAGCTAATTAGGGTAACTAGTTTTTAGACATGGCTTCACTGGATGGCTCTGCTCAATAGTTCCCAAGGAAAAGGAAAGTGGATTAGTCAATTTTAATCCACAGCTGCTTTTGTCACATGGTGGCAATTTTAATTGATAGATGAAAACCCTGGAGGAAAGCTTTGCTTGCTTGCTTATGGTCTGAAAACATGCAAAGCTTTCACAATTATACAGAACTCTTCTGACTTTTCCTCCGTAGTTTGGAAATGTATTTTGTGGGTTTGGTTAAAAAAAAAAATACCCTGGCAGTTTTACAAAAAAAAAAAAAAAATGTTACAGAGGTTCTCTGATATCAATGCAATTTTTGCCATAGGCTTCAGCGGAACTTGAATCTATTGCAGAATGTACCCATCCTTGAGGAACCTCTTCCTCCTATTTATTGCCGTCTCCTATGTTTTATTTCAAAGAAAGCACTTATAAATTTCGGCTGCTCCATGGAATCGTTGCAGGAATTATTCTAAAGGGCAACTTGGTTTTTGTTGTCTCTTCAAAGGGAAGCAGGCTTTGACGGGTTCCCGCCTTGCCTTCTTGAGGGTGACCAACGATGGGCGGGGGCAGCTTAGAAGCTCGGTTCCCGTATTAAGCATAATGTCGTTGATTGAATTTAATTAAAAAAAGATTGAATTTAATTTAAAAAAGATTGAATTTAATTAAAAAAAGATGTGGAGACTCTAGAAAGAGTGCAGAGAAGAGCAACAAAGATGAGGAGGGGACTGGAGGCTAAAACATATGAAGAACAGTTGCAGGAACTGAATATATCTAGTTTAATGAAAAGAAGGACTAGGGGAGACACAATAGCAATCTTCCAATATCTCAGGGGCTGCCACAAAGAAGAGGAGGGTCAAGCTATTCTCCAAAGCATCTGAAGGCAGGACAAGAAGCAACAGATGGAAACTAACCAAGGAGAGAAACAACTTACAACTAAGGAGAAATTTCCTGACTGTTAACAATTAATCAGTGGCACAACTTGCCTCCAGAAGTTGCAAATGCTCCAACACTGGAAATTTTTAAAAAGATGTTGGATAACCATTTGTCTGAAGTGGTGTAGGGCTTCCTGCCTGGGCAGGGGGTTGGACTAGAAGACCTCCAAGGTCCCTTCCAACTCTGTTGCTGTTGTTGTTGTTGTTATTATTATAATTCTGCATATTCTTCTGTTCTTGTTCTTATGGTGTGTGGTATTTGTGTGCAGTGTGGCATTGCTATGTTTCAAGGGACTAGGACAAAATGCTTGGTCTTCATCCCCTGTGATAGTCTACATTGGTCAAGATTCGAGGGAGGGTTGATCCATTCTCCTTTGGCCAGCTTATCTCAACAATTGGCTTTATGGGCATGTGCTGTGCATGCACAGAAGAAACATTTGTTGATTCACAATGCTTCTGCTCGAGTGTTTTCAAGTGAGGGAACACTTCACTTTGGGATCCTGGATGGTCCCTGAGCTTGATTTTAAGAGGTTTGGATTTAAGGGAACTGGAGCAACCACTGATTTTAAATTTTCTCTCTAAGGTTGCTCTCCATGGTCCTGAAACCCCAAACTTTCTCCTGCAGTCTGCAGTGCTGGGTGAGCATTGGTTCAGGGATCCTGCTAAATAAACTTGTGGCTTTTTTAATTTTTTTTAAAAAATTTGTTTGTCAAATATGTACAAAGTAGCAAGTATAAATATGAAAATAAGCAGGAAAAAAAGAAAGTAAATACATATAAATGGAGCCAGTAAGATAGGGCCGGTAGGCACGCTGATGTGCTTCTGCACGCCCCCTTGAGGGACCTCTTAGGAATGGGCTGAGGTCCACAGTAGACAGTTTAAGGTTGAAGCTTTGAGGGTTTGAGGATGTAACAACGGAGTTGGGTAGAGCATTCCAGGCGTTGACCATTCTGTTACTGAAGTCGTATTTTCCGCAGTCAAGTTTGGAGCAGTGTAGCTTGAGTTTGTATTGATTGTTTTCCCGTGTATATATCGTATATATTTTAAATCCCTATGTTGTATGCTCAGTTTCCATAACTTCTAATCCATACCCAAATGGTTTATAAACCACAGGGGAATGAGTTCACGCCCCACTCTTAGCCAAAACTACAGAAACCACACTGCTAGAGTGTGCTGTATACTGTGTAATAAAAGATACAGTACTATTCTAAAAGATGCTATATTACCTATAGTATCTTTTATTCTGGGTTACTTCCAATACCTCTTGGAGAACACCTGACCTCTAGAGCCAGGGTCTCCAACCTTGACAACTTCAAGACTTGTGGACTTCAACTCCCAGAATTCCTCAGCCAGCTTTGCTGGCTAAGGGATTCTGGGAGTTGAAGTCCACAAGTCTTAAAGTTGCCAAGGTTGGAGACCCGTGGTCTAGGGCAGCGGTTCTTAACCTGTGGGTCGCGACCCCGTTGGGGGTCGAATGACAATTTGCCGGGGTCACCTAAGACCATCGGAAATATGGGAAATATACTTGCGAGTCGAAGAATCGCGCTCCAATGGTTGACTCCACAAGCCAGCTGCAGGCTCTTCAAATCACTAGCCGAATTCGGCTTCAGGCGCGATGAATTAAAAAAGAGAGAAATCTTTGCTCTGATGTCTCCCTCTCAAGCCAGCTACAATCACTCCCAATCGCTAGCCTAATCTGGATTCAGGCGCGATAAACTTAATAGAGGAGGAGTCTCCGCTTTAATGCCTCCGTCCTCAAGGCAATCGCAAGCAGTTCAGATCACTAGCCAATACTTCAGATGCGATAAATTCAGGCTTCAGGTGCGATAAATTCAAAAAAACAGTTTGCCGCTTTTCCCCCCCTTCTGCGGCTGCTGAGGCGCGCTGAGATCGCTGCCTATCACTGCGATGAATTTTACGGTTGGGGTCGCCACATCGTGGGGAATTGTATTAAAGGGGTTGCAGCACTATAAAGGTTGAGAACCACTGGTCTAGGGTATTAGGGAAATGAGAACATTTTGGGACTTTCCTCCTTTCATACATCGGTCTTGCCACTTTGATAATTGTCCCAAAGGTGCTTTTTCAAGAGGCAACTGGAATTTCTTTGTTTTTCTTGGAAGATGTTTCACTTCTCATCTAAGAAGCTTCTTCATCTCGTCAGAGCTTCTTGGATGAGGAGCAAAACGTCATCTGAGGAAAAACCAGAAAGTCCAGTTGCCTCTTGAGAAAAAGCACCTTTGGGACAACCAGGACTGGATGACTGACAAACTCCATAGACACTTTGATGGTTATTAATGAAACTATTTTGTGGCATGGATCTAAATGTAGAATCTAGCCATGGTTTCTTTTTTTAAAAAACAAACAAACCTTGATTTGTCCAATGATGTAAACTTGCGAGATGCCATTTGTCACATTAGGCGTCAAAATATCTAAAAGTGATATGTTATCTTGCAGATGACGTAGCTCCCTATTTCAAGACGGAACCCAGTTTGCCTCAGACGCACCTGGAAGGAAACCGCCTTATTCTCACCTGCTTGGCAGAAGGAAGCTGGCCTTTGGAATTTAAGTGGCTGCATAACGACAGGGAAATCACAGAGTTCTCCAGGGAATATAAGTAAGTTATTTGAGAATGTAGAATCTTAATGATATCTGGAACACAGAATCATAGGGTTGGAAGAGACCTTGGACATTTTCTAGTCCAACTGTCTGTTCAAGCAGCAGATCCCATTTCCTTCTGAACAAATGCCTCTCCAGTCTCTTCTTGAAAACTTCAGGTGTCTGCAGTGTTTCTCGATATGTCTCCATCATATTAACCCGATCCAACAATATCTCTTCATTAATCTCTCTCTTCTGGTTACTCACTGCTTCTATTTTTTATTTTTTTTTGCATTTATATCCCACCCTTCTCCGAAGACTCAGGGCGGCTTACACTATGTCAAGCAATAGTCTTCATCCATTTGTATATTATATACAAAGTCAACTTTTATTGCCCCCCAACAATCTGGGTCCTCATTTTACCTACCTTATAAAGGATGGAAGGCTGAGTCAACCTTGGGCCTGGTGGGACTTGAACCTGCAGTAATTGCAAGCAGCTGCTGTTAATAACAGACTGTCTTACCAGTCTGAGCCACAGAGGCTCATAGGTATTCTATGATATACATTTAGATGGTTACCCAAGTCCGTCCCAGAAGCATTTTAGCTTTCTGCTTTTATGAGCAAGCTGTGACAAAGACAAATGAGCTGTTCATATGTCAGCATTTTAGGTGCTCCTTTAGAAGGAGCAACTGGTCCTTTTTATGTCTCAACATATGCATGAAGCAAATCAATCCATGGTCACTGATCTCACAAGCGCCTTGTATCTTCTGGTCTCAATCACAAAGAAATGCTACAATATAAGCAACAATCTATACCAGAATTGTCCAATCTTAGCAACTTTAAGACCCGTGGACTTCATTTCCTAAAATTCCCCAGCCAGCACACCCTGGCTGGGGAATTCTGGGAGTTGAAATCCACAAGTCTTAAAGTTGCCAAGGTTGGACACCCCTGGTCTACTCAATCAAATAAATCCTCAATATTTTTTCTTCTCTCATTTTGCTCTCATTGTTTTTTAAGCGGCTGAATGTTTTCTGCATATGGAATCGAAATTTAAAAGCTATTTAAGGTCAGGGTATTTTGATTAATCATGGAAGAAAGCAGACATGAGCCAGCACAGCTGTTCATTTGATCAATAGGATAAGCTGTGTGGTGGGTCTGCCAGTAATAGGGAAAAAAAACAAACACCACACATTCATATGTGCAGTGGAAAAGAGGGATATGTATTAAAAAAACGATGCATAGCAGGTCTCAGAAAAACTGGAATTACCAAAGGTTTAATGAGAAGTCAGAGCTGTTTTTCACTTGACTAAACAATTTTTGGCCTTAGCCAGATTAGGCATTGTATATGCATAACAGGTTCTTGCTCATTTTTAATAATACCTACAATTAATATGAAATAGTGTAACATTTATAATTCTAAAGCAAGCTGCACTTGGTACTGTGCTATGTTGCAGCTACAAGGATTAGCTGAAAAACGCTCCCTTTTCAAGTAATAATTAAGATATTTAAGTTTTGCTAATGTATAATATATAGGTTTGTTTGTTCCCAATGAAACACAGAGGGTTCCCCCCCCCTTAGTCCTTGATTAATTTGCTTCCTATCCTTGAAACATTTATTTTGTCAAACAAAGTGTTCGCACAAAACTAATCCAAGTTTACAATATTTATTTGGATAAATATGCTACTATGAGTATTGGAGTTCTATTATTTATTTGTAATTGTGTGCAACAATCCAAGATATGGTTGGCATGTTTGGGTTTTTATGTTCAGGGAATTGCATTTATTCATTGGGATGAAATTATTACAGACTGTTTGCCTTTGGCATAAGACAGTTTGGCTAAATTTGGCTTTGATCTTTTCTTGTTGGCAAGCCGCATAACAAAATACCTCACTGTTGTATCTTTTTCTTTTCTTTTTTTTGCCAAGTAACTACAATATGGTTCAAATGCTGCTTATAATCCCTGCCAGTTACAATCAGCGACAAAGTAATAATTGATTAGAGTAGAAGAAGATTTGCACTCCGGTTCAAAAAGTAATAAAAATGACCCCCCCCAGCTTTAGTTTATAATGCGTTTTAGTTAATACAAAGTAAATTATTCATTGCTAATAAATACTTCCATAATTTATATAGCAAGCTTGAGGGTTAAGGCTGAAAAAGAGAATAACTAAGATTTTTTTTTTTACGCAGTTATACTTTGCTGTTCACATTATTAATCATGATCTGTCATCAATATATGATGTGTTTGATAATCCAGACTATCCAACCTCTGCATGATTCATGTGTAGTTTTGTGTAATGTAGAACAATTTATTAATATGTAAGCTGTGCTGGAAAGATGAAAAGCGATATATCTTATCTTGGCATTTCCAAAACAAGATTTACATTCAGGGTAGATAATAATGTTGCAAGAAAACTGGTATTTTGTTTCTTGCTTTTATCACGCCTTTTCCCCCAAAGAAATTAATGTAGCATATGTGATTTCCCTCATGTTATCTTTATCAACAACTTTGCAGGATACGAAGGATCTGAGAGTAAATGCCTCTCCCAACATCACCCAGTCAGCTTCACGGCTGTGTGAGGAATTTAGGCTTTTAACCAGGGGTGAAATGTAAAATTTGTTACTACTGGTTCTGTGGACCTGGCTTGGTGGGGGGATAATGTGTGTCCAACTTTTTTTTTAACTTTTAAAAGCATTTTTCTGGCCGAAGAGGTTGTAAAAAAAATGCTTTTAAAAGCCTGTGATGATCAGGCAATTCAGCTGGGATCGCCAGAGGAAAAAAAGTTTTAAAGGATTCTGACGATCCCAGCTGAGTTCCCTGATCGCCAGAACCTTTTAAAAGCATTTTTTTCTACAATCTCTTCGGCTGAAGAGCTTGTAGAAACCATGCTTTTAAAGGGTTCTGACCATCCCAGCTGAGTTGCCGGATCACCAGAACCTTTTAAAAGCTTTTTTTTGTTACAAACTCTTTGGCCGAGGTTCAAGGCCATGGTGTCCGACAGCTGTGCAGAGAAGAATGTGAAGGTTGTCTTCTGTACCTGAAGGAACTGATTGGAGCAGTGGTGGACATGCGGGAGAAGTGGGCAAGGTCTTGAACTTTCTTTTGGGTGAGGGAAACTGGAAGATCTCAGATTCGGGTTTTCCCAGATGTGCCAATATGACATCTCTGATAAAGGTTAGCTTTGAGGAATTGCAAGCCTTGGAGTTTGATTTTGTTGGGGGGTGTTATTGGGAGCCCTGACACTGCCTCTGCCTCCCAGAAGTTTGCATCCTTGCAGCAAACAGTGGAGGCCGAAAATGGGAGGCGGCAATAGGCAGTGGCAACAGCTGAAACAGCTGATGGTCGGGAGGCCGATCCAACCGACCATCAGCTGCTTGTGCTAAGCTGAAACAGGCTGTTTGCTATTTGTTGTAAGGAGGCAAATTGCAGGGAGGCAGAGGCCAATGGGTGGGGGCTGGAGGGTGGGTGGGGCTACATTCGGTGTGTAAGGCGCACCCAAATTTTCACCCTTTTTTGGGGGGGGCAAGTGCGTCTTATACTCTGAAAAATACGGTATTCTTCCCCATTAGCTTTAAACAGTTTTCGAGAAAGCAACCTTAAAACCAAGAGTATCTGTTATATTAAGGTTTCTCTCCTTTGTCTTTCAGATACGTCATTCCTTCCTTGAAAAAATCGGATGCTGGTTTTTATCAGTGCGTTGTGCGGAACAGAATGGGGGCCCTCTTGCAAAGAAAATCGGAGGTTCAAGTGGCATGTACGTGTGAATGACATTTCTTCCACACTTTCTAAACATAGTCCAGTTAGGCAGAATGCAAAAGGATCGCCTTCTTTTGCCTCTTAGCTTGTGCCCATTTTATGTCCTTTGCCGAGATGAAGGTTAGGCCTCTCCAGATTCTGCAGCATATATATGTAGGTCTTTGGTTATTCGGGTTTTCTCCCGCGTAAAATTGGAAGTGTCTTAAAAACTTCCAGAGTTGGAGAAGAGATTGGACAACCATTTGTCTGAAATGGAAGACGTTGTTGTTTCGACGTGCAGGACTAGCTTAAATGTAGTTTTAAATTGGGGTTTTAAATTGGGGCTTTTAAATGGGTTTTTTAAATTTTTTATACTGTTTTTTAATTTGTATTATATGTATTGTGGTTTTATTGGCTGTGAACTGCCCTGAGTCCTTCGGGAGAAATAAATAAATAAATAAATAGGGTTTCCTGCCTGAGCAGGGGGTTGGACTAGAAGACCACCAAGGTCCCTTCCAACTCTGTTATTCTATTCTATTCTATTCTATTCTATTCTATTCTCTTCTATTCTATTCTATTCTATTCTATTCTATTCTTTAGATCTCCAATACAAGGTAAGGATCTTTCCAACTGACCTACCTAGTCATTTTTAAAAAGATACGTTAGAACTTATTACTAAAGGCAGTCAAAGGTCAAAATTGATAGCTTCTACCATCTGAAAGATTGATTGCATTTATCTGATTATATTTATCTGATTTTGCTGCCTTCCTCACTTAAACCAATTCCCCCAAGCTCATGTCACCCTATTACAGAAGAGTTGATGAACAACCATTAATTATCACAGTTAAATCTCTCTTTCCTCAATTGCCTAATGCAGCGTGCAACTCTTCATGTTCACTTTTAAAGGAGAATACATTAACAAAAAACCACACACACACACACACACACACACAGACAGTCACATTGTGAATCTTCTCCACAACCCAGGCCCTAAAAAAAGGTTTGGAGTGCATCTTTCCTGCTCCTTTTGTGGATTGCGATACGTATTTAAGAACGGCATTTTTTCCACGTTGGGGGAAAAAAAACGTGGAAACGTTAAGTTCCAAGTGTGGTGTCATGTCCACCTTCTAATCTGTTTTACTCGCCACCTCTGATTACCGGGACGCTCCAAGTAGTTCTTCCATCTCAGCCAGCTATTAACGGGAGAGGCCAAATTGAAATCTCCCCAAACAGGATGAAGTTTCACTATTTGTTTATCCATGACACGTCTTTGCCTGGGACTTTAATTATTGTTCCTCCGAGCACTTAACTGGAAGGTCAGCAACGGTGGCTGTCATTTGATAAATGGCACGAAGATGAAGTGGGTGAACAGAATTCTTTATTAGACATGACCATTTACAAGGAAGTGATTAAACAGAGAAGAGAGGTATCATGAGGGAAAATGTGCTGAATTTATTTTTCCTCCTGTTTAATATTAGCATCAAGAATAATAGCGTAATGCTGTGCAAATTGGCCAAGCGGCCATTAACTCTTCCGGCTAACGGCTATTTAATGTTTGTTTTGCAAAAAAACGGCAACAAGAGGCGGCTTTAAAAAGCGGGTGGGAAGGTGACATGTTTGTTTTTAAATTATTCAGGTAGTGTAGGTGCCAAAACGTTGCTTGTGAAGTTCTCGTCTCTCTTAAAAGGCCTAGAATAGATAATATAAATCCAAATTATTATGTAGGCCTTCCTTCCATTCCTTCTGAAACCTGCTTTCTTTCACCTTTCATCTCAGTCAAATGCTGGTTTGCAGCATTGGCCACAACGAATAGGTTTCTTCGTAATCGGATCAAAGGACATTCTTCTTTTTTTAATCTTCAAGACGAATCGCCACCAAGATCTAACCGTTTTCACATGCGCTGTTAAGAATTGTAAAAAAAAACAAAACCAAACCCCGAGACTTGCTAATTATAAAGTCGATGTTAATTGTTGAAGCATGGCAGCAAATGCGTTTTAAGAATAACCCTTACGTAAATAATGAAGTAGGGATGCGGTGGCTCAGCGGCTAAGGTGCTGAGCTTGCCGATCGAAAGGTCGGCAGTTCAGCGGTTCGAATCCCTAGTGCCGCGTAATGGGGTGAGCCCCCGTGACTTGTCCCAGCTTCTGCCAACCTAGCAGTTCGAAAGCAGGTAAAAAATGCAAGTAGAAAAATAGGGACCACCTTTGGTGGGAAGGTAGCAGCATTCCGTGCACCTTTGGCATCGAGTCATGCCAGGGAGACCTCTTCGGACAGCGCTGGCTCTTCGGCTTTGAAATGGAGATGAGCACCGCCCCCTAGAGTCAGGAACGTCTAGCACATATGTACGAGGGGAACCTTTAAGTAATGAATATGCCACTTTAGAACTAGGACACCTCTGAAGAGGAATGGCTTCACTTGTGTTCCTAATCCTATAACATTAATGATTTTATTGTGAGGTATTTGGGATGGAGAAGATCCTGGGTGAAAACAACAACAACAACAAAGACATTTGAGGATTGCTAGCCGGTGCAAAGCCAGGAACAGCAATGTGGTATCCTTGGTGCTTTCTGTACTTGGTTGTTGTGTTGCAGATGTTTCATTACCCAACTAGGTAACATCATCAGTGTTAGATGGGGGTGGGCTTTGCACTGATTTTAGCATGGATGACTCTCCCTAGTTGGGCAATGAAACAACCAACAACCAAGCTCAGGCAGCACCAAAGATTCCATAGTGCAACCTACTTATTGAGGAAATTAGCAGCCTTAAAGTTGCAACCATTGTAAGAGGTTCAGTGTGGTGTCATTGTTGGTATTACAATGGCTGAAGAGGCTCGATCCAGGGGTGAAATGCTCCCGGTTCGGACCAGATCGCCCGATCTGGTAGTGATGGCAGCAGGCGGTTCGGAGAACCGGTAGCAAAAATCCCTGCCCCCCACATGCCCAGCTGAGCCGCACAATCATCATTCTTTTTCTTTTAAAAGCATTTTTTCTTCGGGCGAAAAAATACTTTTAAAAGTAAAAAAAAAAGCCTCTGATGATCGCGCGGCACAGCTGGGATCATCAGAGGCTTTTAATAGCATTTTTTTACAACCTCTTCGGCCGAAGAAATTGTAGAAAAAATGCTTTTAAAAGGCTCCTCTGGTGATCCCAGCTGAGTTGCCTGATCATCAGAGGCTTTTAAAAGCATTTTTTGACAACCTCTTCAGCCGAAGAGGTTGTAGAAAAAATGCTTTTAAAAGCAAAAAAAAAGCCTCTGATGATCGCGCAGCACAGCTGGGATCGTCAGAGGCTTTTAAAAGCATTTTTTTACAACCTCTTCAGCCGAAGAAGTTGTAGAAAAAATGCTTTTAAAAGGCTCCTCTGGTGATCCCAGCTGAGTTGCCTGATCATCAGAGGCTTTTAAAAGCATTTTTTGACAACCTCTTCGGCCGAAGAGGTTGTAGAAAAAATGCTTTTAAAACTAAAAAAAAAGTTGTCCACGCCCACCCAGTCACATTACCCCTCCCCATCAAGCCACGCCCACAGAACCTGTAGTAACAAATTTTACATTTCACCCCTGCCTTGCTCCTTCTGCCTCTACCATTTTCCCCTTGATTCAGTGCTAGTTTAATTATTCTCTGGCCTACATTTGGGAGGGCAAGAGCCAAGCTGATATATATGTTAGCTGCAATGTTACACTCAGCATAATACGATATTAATTGGAATTCCTCTTTTATAGTAGGGATTTTATGTTTCATAAACAAAAAATGAAGAGACCATTTCCCTAAATTAGATGATGCAACCACAAAGTAATTGTTTTACAATAAATTGTTATGTAAAGCTTACATCTTACAATGAATTATAAGTACGGAACAATTCTTTAAAATCATAATAAAACTAGGAAGGCCTTAGAAACTTTAAGCCTTGGATAACTTTCCTCGTAAGGCAAAATTCTTACGCTTGGAAAAAAATAATAATTAGCTGAGTTGCAAATTAACGCAAAAGAGGTCCACAGGACTTGGTTGGCAATTCTTAATTAGAAAGTGTCTGAATTCTGAAGGCTAAACTGATCGTGCAACAACAAGGTTAATTAGAAGTACTTGCACGGTTCAATACTTCTGTTTAAGTAGGTAATCTTATTACAATGGAAAACAAAAAAAAAATACGGGCCATTTAGATCCAGAAGAAAAATCACACTGCCAATAAAACCCCAGTTGAAATAACGACTCATTTTGAAATTGAAATACTGGGCAGTATTATTTTTTTTTTAAAGAGTCCATTACTTTCCTTTCCTTCATTCATCCATCTCATCAATCATGGCCCTGAAACCTCTTTTAACTTCAGACACAACATTTCCACACAAGTAAATTTCTTCAGAATAAAACAGGCCTAATATCTATGGGTTTTTTTCCCAGCACGAAATGGGAGATACAATCCGTACCCTAAATCTTAATTCTGCTGTTTTCTCTTCTTCGGTGGGTGACTGCTCAATTCCAGGCCCATCTGTCGGAAGGCAGTTGGTTGAATGGTGTCGGTAGCCGAAAACTCTCTTGCCCCGTTATTCCAAATTGAAAAATCTCCTGCTCTTTGATCCATTGTCCTACATCTGTTTGCTTTGGGAAATATTTGGAAACTTGCAGAAGTTGGTCACCCTGCAGGGCACTTATGAAATATGAGTTCACAGCAGGGATACCATGACACATAATATTGGGAAAAAAGCTCTTCTGCCAATTGTTCTGGGCACAATTCATTCTCTGAGCGCTCCTGGGATCCTATGAAAGGTTTGAGTGGCTTATTTAACTTCGTCTGTATTTAACTGGCCTTTTCCCCCCTTTCTGAATTCTGCCTCCTTCTAGTGAACAAGCCGTCTCTCTAGATGCATCCCTAGATATTTTGCTCACCCAGATCCACTTTTGCACTTAAATATCCCAGATCAGAAGCTCTCCTATAACCCTTTACTTTATGCCTGCTTTGGTACTTTGTAATCCATGTTAGGTTGCTGCTCCCTTTATTTCGTATAGCTGGCGTTTGGGCCCTCACTCCTTCTCTTTTCTTCGGAATTGAGCTTGGTTTGAGTTCAGCTCTTTTTTCCCCAGCAAAGAAAATTCTCACCAGCCCAGGTACCAAGCAGAAGGACCTTTGTAACGTTGTCATCTCGAGCTATTAGATTTTCATGTGCCTTCAGAATACTTGTCTGCATTGCAACGTTACATGACAGACGTTTGCCTTCTGTGAATCTGTGTCAATCAATTGCCCATCCCATGAAATGCAAACAAGCAGCAGTGCAGACAGATTTCTTAGGTGTCGTGGTGTCACTGGGCTTCGTCTCATGCCTCAGCACACGCTCACAAAGCGGCACTCCTCAGCGGTAACACAAAGTCTGCGACGGCTTGCCGCTTAGTGACAGCAATGCCATCGACTGTTAGAAAGCTGAACGATTACAATATTAATGATGACCCTGAAAACAATGGCGCGGTTTGTTATGGCATGGCAAAGGAAAAGAAACTTCTGGAGTTCTTAGTCCAAACTTTTCTTTGCAGACATGGGAAGTTTCCAGGATGAGAACCAGTGGAAAACCGTACCTGAAGGAGAAGCTGCTATCCTAAACGTCCCCCACATCCCCAGTTTCCCCAAACCACAAGTGACGTGGTTCAGAGATGGGCACAAAATTATACCGAGCAGCAGAATGTAAGTAACAACCCAATTATCGTTTCAGAGGTGGACCGAACGCACATTTCATTTCATAATGCAACTTGTATTTTAAGCGCAAGGCTACGGGCAATTGATAACCCCGCGAGTTACGGCTTTTAGGAAACGAGATAAATGCCTGCTTTAAGCAAGACTATCAGATGTACATTAACTATTTCAAGACAATACTTGCGTCTGCCTTGATCTGTTCCTCACTGGGGGATGATTATTTTGGCTCCGCTTATTTAAAACAACCCCTAAGCAGATCCGCGGATAGCTATTTACCCTCCTGCACCCACCTTCTATTCTACTTTACAGTGCTTTATTTAACAATGAAACGGCAATTAGTGTTTGTTTTCTTTTAGCTGCTTTTACCCTGCAGTGACAGTTTTATTTTCTTCAGTTTAATTAGCAGCTCAGCCATTCCCAGGCAGCGGCTGCGCTCTGACTACCTACCTAAGCATTGTCGCTAGGTGTTCTCATCAACGACGCGTCCAAAGTGCCAGTCCGGTTTAAACTCAGACCCCGGCCTTTCTTTCAGCGGGCTCCCTTACGTAATTTAGTAAGCAATTAGTGGAGACCCCAGGGCTTGGCTTTGGTGAGTGTCGCCTGGCAGGAATATCAGAATGATTTATATAGCTCCCACCATGAATTCGAGGAAGGTCGCAAACTATCTTGGGCCACTAATGAAAAATTGATCCTCAACGGCAAAGGTGGATGCCTTACCAATATCCAGGAGCAAGGTTTTTTTTTAACCTTTGACACCCATTGCAGGACAAGCACCTCACATACAAAGGTGATATCCGTGCGAGTTATGTTACCGAGTCCCAAAGGTGCTTTTTTCTAGGGGCAATTGGACTTTCTGGTTTTCCAAAAAAGAGGGCTGTGAAAATATCTACACACCCCTCATATCCTGGACATAAACTGTTTCAACTCCTACCCTCAAAACGACGCTATAGAGCACTGCACATCAGAACAACTAGACACAAGAACAGTTTTTTCCCCAATGCCATTACTCTGCTAAACAAATAATTCCCTCAACACTGTCAAACTATTTACTAAATCTGCAGTACTATTAATCTTCTCACTGTTCCTATCACCCATCTCCTCCCACTTATGACTGTATGACTGTAACTTTGTTGCTTGTATCCTTACGATTTATATTGATACTGATTGGTTCCTGATTGCTTATTTGTACCCTGTGACTATCATTAAGTGTTGTACCTTAGAATTCTGGATAATGTTTTCTTTTATGTACACCGAGAGTGTATATACCAAGACAAATTCCTTGTGTGTCCAATCACACTTGGCCAATAAAAAATTCTTTTTTTAAAATTTTATTTTTATTACGGTTTTCTTTTTCATAACAATTATACATATTCATACATATTTCTGTTGAAAAAAATTCTATTCTATTCTATTCTATTCTATTCTATTCTATTCTATTCTATTCTTTGCTGTGCTGTGCTGTGCTGTGCTGTGCTGTGCTGTGCTGTGCTGTGCTGTGCTGTGCTGTGCTGTGCTGTGCTATTCCATTCCATTCCATTCCATTCCATTCCATTCCATTCCGTTCCGTTCCGTTCTGTTCTGTTCTGTTCTGTTCTGTTCTGTTCTGTTCTGTGCTGTGCTGTGCTGTGCTGTGCTGTGCTGTGCTATTCCATTCCACTCCACTCCACTCCATTCCATTCCATTCCATTCCATTCCGTTCCGTTCCGTTCTGTTCTGTTCTGTGCTGTGCTGTGCTGTGCTGTGCTGTGCTGTGCTGTGCTGTGCTATTCCATTCCACTCCACTCCACTCCATTTCATTCCATTCCATTCTGCATTCCATTCCATTCCATTCTATTCTATTCTGTTCTGTTCTGTTCTGTTCTGTTCTGTTCTGTTCTGTTCTTTGCTGTACTATGCTGTGCTGTGCTGTGCTGTGCTGTGCTGTGCTGTGCTGTGCTATTCCATTCCATTCCATTCCATTCTGCATTCTATTCTATTCTATTCTATTCTATTCTATTCTATTCTATTCTATTCTATTCTATTCTATTCTATTCTATTCTATTCCTTTCCTTTGAAGATGTTTCTGCTTAAATAAATTTCTATATAAGCAGAAGCTTCTTCTTGCTCAAATAAGTCTCTAGTCTTCAAAGTATTTCCTAACTGAAGAGAGGACAATAACTGCACCATGAGCTCATATTGCCTGAAGCAGACCCCATCCGTGTCACTTCACTGCAGAGGTTAACCTCAGGGTGTTATTGCACTTCCTGGGTCTGTCAAGCAGGAAGGAGGATCAACAGAAGAGGAGCTGAAGAAGCTTCTTGGATGAGAAGCAAAAGGTCTTCGAAGAAAAATCAGAAAGTCCAGTTGCCTCTTGAAAAAAAAAAAAGCACCTTTGGTTCAACCATGACCTGGATGGCTGAGAATCTCCATGGACATTTATGTTATATAGAGTTTTGCTATAATTGGTTGAATTGTTACTTAGCAACAAACGGTTTATGTATAATGTGGATTGTCCACAATCCAAAACTCTCAAGGTTTAGCAAATTATAACCATGCCATAACTTGGTATTTTATGGTCCCAGGGCAGGATTTCTGGAAATTCTCTAGACCAGGAGTGTCCAATCTTGGCAACTTGAAGACTTGTGGACGTCAACAACCAGAATTTCCCACTCAGCCAACATGGCTGGCTGGGGAATTCTGGGAGTTGAAGTCCACAGGTCTTCAAGTTGCCAAGATTGGACACCCCTGCTCTAAACCAAAAGCAATTTTCGCCAAGATCCAGTCTTATCAACTTGGAAACATTTTCTGTTGAATTCCAAGCAATGCCTGGGATCTCAGCCATAAGCGGTCCACAAATGATAGCTCTCTTAATCTGTCCCAGCTAAGCCATGTAAATGCCTCCTGGCAGGAGATCTCTCTTTTTTGCTTCTCTACAAAGCATTCCAATGATGCTAGAACAGAAAGAAAGAAAGAAAGAAAATATAGCTATTGTGTTTTGCCTTCTTTAATGCAAAGTTTTTTGCGCCCGATTGCTTAATGGAAGTTGAATTACGCATTGCCATTTCGATCCCGGGAGCAATATTTCTGAGGTGTGGACTGGCCTTTTCAGATCAAAAGACTGAAAGGTGGTGGAAATTAGGGCACTGTTGCTAGAAACTTCTATTTCTGCAGAAACAGAAAGGTTGGAATGCAACTCTATCAGAAAATGTAAACATGTAAAATTAAGAAACACGTTTAATTCACCAATGCTCTCCAGGCATTGTAGCATGAAATTTTAAAGCAAACGCCAGCGGTAGGTTTCAAATATTTTTACGACTGGTTCTGTGGGTGTGGCTTGGTGGGTGTTGCAGGGGAATCTCCCATTCCCTCCCCAATCCAGGGGAAGGATATTGTACAATCTCCATTCCCACCCCATTCCAGGGGAAGGATACTGTAAAATCCCCATTTCCTCCAGATCAGCTGGGACTTCGGAGGCAGAGAATAGATGGGGGTGGGGCCAGTCAGAATTTTTACTACCGGTTCTCCAAACTACTCAACATTTCCACTACTGGTTCTCCAGAACTGGTCAGAACCTGCTGAAACCCACCTCTGGCAAACGGTGTTTACGGATTTACATGTTAAACAGTATTTTTAGTTATTTTTCCACCTGAATAAAAAGACATGGTTGGCTGGGGAGTTCTGGGAATTGAAATCGACACGTCTTAAAGTTGTCGAGGCTGGGAAACCCTGGATTAGAGACAGATTGGATTTTCCTTTGATTGGATACAGTCGTGCCTATTTGGACACAGCTTGATGAAGGCCAACCAAAGAAGAACCGGTTGCCAATCTAACTATGAAACTCACGTTGTTGCCTTCTGCGTTGAAATATTGGGCAATTAATGATGCCATGCAGAGAGTTCTCTGGCAAAATCATTTCTCTAATCCCTGCATGGATTGCCCCTGTGACTTATGTACGAGAAACGGGGAGGAAGCTAAGCACCAGATTGCAAGAACACAACGGTGAGCGGATAAGGAAACCCGAACTCATTGGTAGCCTCACGTTGCAATGAACAAAGACACACATTCAATTTTGCAGCTACTAAGGTTGTTGGATGAGCAGGCAACCAACTGATCGTCAGTGCTACCAGTTCGCCCGAATCGATCTGAACCGGTTGAATTCCACCTCTGGTCAACTCCCAAAATTCCCCAGACGGCCATCTCTCAATTCTGGGAGTTGAAGTCCACAAGTAGCCAAGGTTGTACACTCTTGCTGTAGCATTTTCGATGCCAGGAATGCGCTAATTCAATTTGTGTCTCATTCTGATCTCTTCCTTACGTATTACCGTGTTAAGCTTTTTGAGTTGTTCCGGGATGTTTTTTTTTAATTTGATTTGTATGTTAAGGGCAATTCACTAAGTAAGCAGTTTTTCATCTTACTAAAAGTAATCTATAGCCCTTAGTATCTAAGGAAGCATCTTGCCTCTATTTTTTATTTTTATTTTTACAAAAAGGAAAACTTTTCCTTTACTTTTTTTTTTTTTTGCAGCCATCGCATTTCCTTTTGGGCATGGAATAAAGTCAAGTGTTTCTCTTTTCTCTTGGTGTGGTATTTGATAGAGTTTCTAAAAAATTTGCTTTCAGTCAGCACATTTTATTATTTTTATCTCTCTCTAGGAGTCCTAATAGTACTATTTTCATTTCTCTTCATGTTTAATTGCTCATTTTTTGCTTTAATTATTGATCACTTTTGCTTGAATGACTTTATATATATATATATATTTTGCTCTGGTTATGCATCTTTCATGGGCTTGTAAAACATTGATTAAAAATAAATATGTACAAAGCTCGTGCATGTACATATTTATAGGGTTGTTATTTTGTATAAATTTATATACCCAATATTGCTTGCAACTAGAAAAATGCACTTGGGCTAGAAAGTGGAATCCTCTTTAGAAATGTATGAATGCAAGATTCTGAGTGAGATAATTTCTCTCTATTAATACTCTCATTGTATAAGCACAAATGGGTAGTTGCTGGTTTCCTTCCCATATGGGGAATAGGACTTGTCACACCTCTTCAATCCAGCCTTTTAAATTACTTTTAGTGTTTTAGGTTTAAAGTTTTCCTTGATTTATAGCGTACCTCCTTGGTGATTTGGTCCGAAGACACATTCTTGATAGACAAATAAATGCTGCCAGCTGTTGACAATTGTTGCTAAAATATTATTTAGCAGTAGGGGCATCACCGATCATAAATGGTTATAATTGCCAGATGCACGTATTGCCAATAGCTAGTGTGTTTCACATATTCTATTAGATGCAGAATAAACTTGCCAACAATATGTAAAAAAAGAGAGAAAGTAGCCTAACATTAAACACTGTTATCTTAAGCTTACATACTTCTTTCTGCCAACGGCTCAATCAACAGATGATGGCTAAGCTAGAGTACACTGATAAGATTTCATCATTATTCAGAAGGATAATATGCAGCCCTTTGAATGATGCAATGCGATAAATCTCCTAATAGTATAATGATTCTTCATCTGCTTATTTTGGTGATCCCAATGCAATCAGTTTAACAATCTCCGCAGCGAGGGAGTGAATTTATTTGAGAGGCTACAGTTCATATATTTTACCCACCAGCATTGCCAAAAAAAAAAAAAAAAAAGAAGAGTGAAAATTGGGTATGTAACTCAGCTGAAACTAAGTTGTTGATCTTTGTCGGGTAACCTCAGAAAGGGAATTTCCAAGCTCAGAGAACTGTGTAATCGTTCTGTGGAAATGTTAAAGCTTTTTGTATCTTTGAGGCTGTGTGGAGTATTGTCTCTTTGCTTATGAAGAAATATCGGTGACTATTTGAAAAGCCGTGCTTAAAACAACACAACCATAGTCCGTTCTCTCTCTCTCTCTCTATAGGTACTCCTTGACTTAAAGCAGTTCGTTTAGTGACTGTTTGACACTGAACAAAGTGGCGTATGACTATTTTTCACACTTATGACCGTTGAAGCATCCCCACAGTGTCTTGATTCGGATGCTAGACAAGTGACTCACATTTATGACGGTTGCAGCGTCCCGGGGTCATGTGATCCCCTTTTGCAAAGCCAGATTCACTTAACAACCGTGTTGCTAACTTAATAGCTAGAGCAATTCACTTAACAACGGTGGCAAGTAAAATGGGGCTAAAACTCCCTTAACAAATTTCCTCACTTTAACAACATAAATTTTGGACTCGGTTGCGGTTGTAAGTTGAGGACTACCTGTATTGACAATAGAATAAAAGGACATTAATTTCTGAATAATGCCTGTTGGGTGTTGTGGCCTGTCGGCCGCCAGCCCCTCCAGCAACCGAATCGGAGGAGGAGGAGGCGGTGTAGGAGTCAGGGTCAGCATCAAGGCAACCTGAGAGCTCCAAGGGGGAAGAGGGAATGGAGCTGGCAGAGAGAGAGAGAGAGAGAGAGAGAGACAGAAGCTGAGCTGTCCATCAGCCCTCAGATGGAGAGTCAACAGCCCCCAGGTCTGGAGATGGCTGATGAGGAAGAGGAGGAACAGCTGGGTCCAGTGCCTGACGCACAGATGCACAGAAGGCAGAGGAGAGGAGAGCAGTGGAAATCTATGGGCCGGTCCTTGGGACGGAAGAGCCACCACTGCTAGCAAGGCCCCACCCTAGCTCTGGGGATAAAAGGCAGGGGCTGGAGATGAATAGATACGGCAGACAACTATTCATCTCCCTGTGGGGCAGACTTGTTAGCCTGCTGTGTGAGAGAGAAACTTGTCGCCGGGGCTGCTGGCGCTCCTAATAAAGGAATAATTGATTTAATTTCAGAGTATTTGTCATGTTTGGGGAGCTGGGTCAGAACATTGGGCTAGAAATGGCTGTTTTTGGTTTTTTGTGTGGCTGTAGCTCAGCTTCAAGTTCCATGTATCACTTTGTTACTTGAAAATTTACAACACTTGGTCATGCATATATGCAACAATTCCAGTGCTGCCCTTCTTTGCAAATATTAGCCTGTTGAACAGCTTAGCTTAGTTGCACATAATTGCATTTCACGTACACCAGATAATACTTTAATTAAAATTGCGATAATTAGCATGTATTTTTAATGAACAATAAATTCTGAGATTGCCAAGTTGTTGGTGCGTTCACTGAATAAGACTGCTTTTCGGAAAAAGGCAATAAAAATCCCCCACAAAGCTTCTAAATCTGAAAACTTTAGTTTTGGAATGTCATTATTTATCTATTTAAAGAAAAGGCACAGATGTAGAATTATACACCAACGGCATTGCCTTCTCCTACAAGGGACATGGTTTAATTGGGTTAGGAGGGAAGAATCACAGCTTGGATTCCTTATTCAACCTGCGTTTTCTCAAGAATTATGTCTTCCAAAAAAAAACCCAAAAAACAAACAAACCACGGTAGTGCTTGTATACTAATTATTCAGTTTAACCCTGTATGTAGGGCTGTTGCCAGCAAAAGAGCTTCACACATCATCCCCTTTTAAAATTACAAAGCCTAAATTGCATTCATTTATTCCATTGTGAATAAATATTCAAAATATTCAAAATATTTTTAATATTAAAATATATAAATATATTAAAAATATCTAAAAATATCTTGTCCCAGCTTCTGCTGGGTGGCTCAGAGGCTAGGACGTTGAGCTTGTTGATCGAAAGGTCCGCAGCTCGGCGGTTCGAATCCCTAGTGCTGCCGTGTAATGGGGTGAGCTCCCGTGACTTGTCCCAGCTTCTGCCAACCTAGCAGTTCGAAAGCACATAAAAAATGCAAGGAGAAAAATAGGGACCACCTTTGGTGGGAAGGTAGCAGCGTTCCATGTGCCTTTGGCGTTGAGTCATGCCGGCCACATGACCACGGAGACGTCTTCGGACAGCGCTGGCTCTTCGGCTTTGAAACGGGGATGAGCACCGCCCCCTAGAGTCAGGAACGACTAGCATGCATGTGCGAGGGGAACCTTGACCTTGACCTTTTTATTCCATAGCAGTATTTTTCAACCTTGACAAGATGGGTGGACTTAAACTCTCCCAGAATTTCCTAACCAACTGATTAAAAAAACAATTTTTTTGACATACTTTAGAGATGTTTTTTTTAACCAGTCTCTTCCCTTTGTAATATATGTAATCCTCTCTTAAAATACACAATCTGCTGTGAGTTAAAACATGAACATAACCCAAGAAAAACTCTACACAAAGCAGGGAAAATGTAGAAAGCAAGGCTACGTACAAATGATAGTCCCCGGGAACCCGTAATTGTATATTTTAGCCTTTTCAGGGCATCCTGGAAATAGACTTCAAAACTTTTCATAGCTCCTAGGAAGAAATCAGAAATAACGGCTTTCTTTTGAAGCTACTGAGTTGGATTTCATTAGCGAATTTGACCCGGTGCAGGTTGGTCTATTTGGAAACGAGATCTCGAGAGCAGCAAACAACTGTTCTCCTTTTAAAGGTGTATTTATATCCCCCAGAGTTAGTAATTCTAATTGAATTGTATTTTAATGTCAGCTCTTATCGCTCGTTGTGTTAGAGCCGTGCATCGCTCAGGGATGAAAATGATGAATTATTTTCATCATCCCTCTTGCTATGCTGGCTCATCGCAAAGGGTGAACAGAAGTGACTCACTCAGCTCAGTGGCCTTGCTTGATTGCTTCATTTTTGCTGGTCTCTTGGCTCTGCGTGGTCAGATATATATATATATATTTCCCTTCACTCTCTTCTCTTGATCCTGACCTGGTTACAGCAAGTACCCGATGACTGGGACTCTTGGTTCACAATGCACATCCCACGACATGTGAGCTAGATTGTGCCCGAGGTGTGAGAAATAGCTGTAAAAACGAGGTAACAGCATGGAATCATATTGTTTCCTGCTCAAGTCTACGTTGGGCTTTAAGGATGCAACAATTTACGTTTCCAATGATTTCTCAAGTATTTATTGGTTGGTTTTTTTTCCCCCTTAGCTTTTAGCACGATTTGTTCACGTTCTTTCTTTTCGGTAGGAAAGCTGATAGACCAGACTCAAATAACTGATTTAATGCCTTGATTATGTTAAAACTTCAGGTGATATTTGTGGGCAAGCTGTCACCTGTTTCCATAGAAACAAAAATGGGACTGCATGTCCAGAAACCCAGATATTAGGAAGCTAGTAAATTTCAGTTTTGGAAAACAACCAAATGTTTTGGTGTTGTTTTTTTTTTTAAACATCTTACAATTTGAAACCAGCCCTTATGGGGATTGATTTTAGAACTGTAGTATTTAAAGTGATTGCAAAGTAGGTAGAAACCTCTTAATTTTGCTGGGCCAACGTTCACACAAACAGAAAGGATACCAGCTGCATTCAGAAGACGGGACGGTTTCATGAGTATTTTAATTAATGCCTGCAAGTCTGAATATTTTGCTGGTTTTTAGAAGAGCAACTGTGTTTGCATAACATGCTAAGCCATGTTGTTGTTTGGCTTTGTGGGTCATCTAAGTCAACCCAATTAATAATTACAATTAAGGTGGAGGGCTGTAACGATGACCCCTAACTATGCTTAGGTTAGCTGTCCACTTTGAGGTCAATCTTTGGAGGACTAGAGCTCCCCTTTGATCTGCGCCTGTAATGCAGGCTTTGTTTTGTTGTTGCTAATGGAAGAAAAAGAGATATTTGAAAAACAAATGAAGGTAAAGAAAGATGAGTGGGAGCAGAACCTTGATTTCCAATGAAATGCAAGAGGCTTCTAATTCAAGATGAAATCCAAGATGAAATTTAAGAGAACTGTGGTCTTTTCTTTCAGACTTCAGGTCAAGTTCTACATTTCATTCTTGAGACCTTGATCGTAAGGTGGGCTTCTCTAACTGAAAGGCCACCATTCTTGCCCTTTGTTCTGTCCTCCCTCGCCTCCGTCCAAGTGATGGCTTAATTAGCCGGCACTATCAGCTCTGGCAGCAGAATAGCCAGCGTCTGCCAAGAGCCTACGTTATCTTCCACGACGCTGGTGAGTCACCCAGGAACAAATGTCAGCTCAATCAGTGGATTTGCCTGTTACAAAGAGACACAGCAGCTCTCGCTGCCTTTTATATCCTGTTGGGTGTGGCTCCATGACTCAGCACTTCCTAGGAAGAGTCAGGGGACGGAGGCCTTGTTATCTCTTCCACCTGGCCTATTTCTGGCTCCTGGAGTTGAGCCAGGGGAGCCGGTACTCCCGAGGTAAGTCCTGACGGCCCTTCCCCCTCACTGTCCAAGTCACTTTCTGGCAGCAGGGCCGGCTCGGGGGGCGCAGACACAACACCCTTTGTGTGAAAAGTCAGAAAACCGTCCTGGCGAATTAAGGTGTTAATTATGCATTCTGCTTTCATGGGGCTGCAGTACTGCAGAGAGTTGAATAGCCCATCATCGTGCAAGGGGACCCAACACGGTCTTATAGGAAGAGGAAGGAGACCAAACAGGTGCTCTTATGTTCTGGGAGGGGCTAATACTGCACTGGTGAGACCAAACTTGGAGTGCTGTGTTCACTCCTGGTCACCATGATAGAAAGAAGATGTTGAGACCAAAGGTGGGTTTCAGCAGGTTCTGACTAGTTCGGAAGAACTGGTAGCGGAAATTTTGAGTAGTTCGGAGAACCGGTAGTAAAAATTTTGACTGGCCCCACCCCCATCTATTCTCTGCCTCCTGAGTCCCAGCTGATCAGGAGGAAATGGGGATTTTGCAGTATCCTTCCCCTGGAGTGGGGTGGGAATGGAGATTTTACAGTATCCTTCCCCTGCCATGCCCATCAAGCCATACCCACAGAACCTGTAGTAAAAAAAATGAAACCCACCACTGGTTGAGACCTTAGAAAGAATGCAGAGAAGAACAACACAGATAGACTAGACTAGACTGGAGTAGACTAGACTACAATAGACTAGACTAGAATTCTATTCTATTCTATTCTATTCTGTTCTGTTCTGTTCTGTTCTGTTCTGTTCTGTTCTGTTCTGTTCTGTTTTGTTCTGTTCTGTTCTGTTCTGTTCTATAAATAAATAAATAATAAAGGCTTAGGGGAGACCTGATGCCATCTTTGAATACTTGATGGGCTGTCCCAGAGAAGAGGGAGTCAATTTATTCTCCATAGTACCTGAGAGCAGGACAAGAAGCAATGGATGTAAGCTTACCAGAGGAAGATCCAACCTGGAAATAAGGAATTTCCTGACAGTGAGAGTTATGAAGCAGTGGAACAGCTTGCCTCCTGGAGTTGTGGGTGCTCCTTTGCTGGAGGTTTTCAAGAAAAGATTGGACAAAACGTTTGGGATGGAATAAAGACTCCTGTCTTGGGCAGGTGTTCAACTGGAAGACCTGCAACCCCCTGATTTTATGATTGTTGGTGTTTGTAATCGTGGTACCTCCATAGAGGGACAAAATTATTGAGTCTGTCATTTGCACCTCGATAACTGTCTGGTTCGGTTCTGCAACCCAACAAGAAAGACACAGACTTCAGAGGATAATTAGAACTGCAGAAAAAATAATTGCTACCTGCCTGCCTTCCATTGAGGACCTGTATACTGCACGAATCAAGAAGAGGGCCGTGAAAATATTTACAGATCCCTCGCATCCTGGACATAAACTGTTTCAACTCCTACCCTCAAAACGACGCTATAGAGCACTGCACAACAGAACAACTAGACACAAGAACAGTTTTTTCCCGAAGGCCATCACTCTGCTAAACAAATAATTCCCTCAACACTGTCAAACTATTTACTAAATCTGCACTACTATTAATCTTCTCATAGTTCCCATAACCAATCTCTTTCCACTTATGACTGTATGACTGTAACTTTGTTGCTGGCAATCCTTATGATTTATATTGATATATTGACCATCAATTGTGTTGTAAATGTTGTACCTTGATGAACGTATCTTTTCTTTTATGTACACTGAGAGCATATGCACCAAGACAAATTCCTTGTGTGTCCAATCACACTTGGCCAATAAAAAATTCTATTCTATTCTATTCTAAATAAAATAATAAAACACACACACACACACACACACACAATCAATCAATCAATCAATCAATGTTAACCGCTCCAATCAAGATTGGAGCGGTTAACATTAAGCTTAAATCTATTGTGTGCTCGTGTATTGTTGCAATTGAAGCTGAAGTAATCTTCAACAGGAAGGACATTGTAATAGATGATTCTATGAGTTAAACACAGGTCCTGTCGGAGGTGGCGGAGTTCTAGAAAATTTAGAACTACGCCGCCTTCAACATGATCTGAGTTTAGCTCATAGAATCATCTATTACAATGTCCTTCCTGTTGAAGACTACTTCAGCTTCAATTGCAACAATACATGAGCACACAATAGATTTAAGCTTAATGTGAACTGCTCCAATCTTGATTGCAGAAAATATGACTTCAGTAACAGAGTTTTTAATGCTTGGAATACACTATCTGACTCTGTGGTCTCTTCCCAAAATCCCCAAAGCTTTAACCAAAGGCTATCTACTATTGACCTCACCCCATTCCTAAGAGGTCTGTAAGGGGCGTGCATAAGAGCACAAGGGTGCCTACCATTCCTGTCCTATTGTTTCCTTTCATTATATCCAATGAATATAGTTATTACATACATGCTTATATATATGTTTATATATTGTATAGTTATTTTGTGCTTATGCTTATATATACTGTGTGACAAAATAAATAAATAAAATAAATAAGAACAATCCTGGCCAGACTTGCCCATTATGATTTAGTGCTATGTATGAACAAAGTCACTGTGGTTTATTTAGGCACTCAGTGGTTAAAATTTACCTGGACTTAGAATAATACATGAATGTACCCAGCCTCTAAACTTTGGATGGGTACCGTAACCCAACATGGATCGAACCAGATCAGCTGACTCTGCACGGCTCACATAAAATCTGAGATTGAAGAGGAAATGTAACGCTATTGATTGAAAGTGTGATATTTTATCGCATCTGGAAGCCCTATATAAATTCAGAAAACTATAGCTCACTGTTGTATTTAAGATCTTGTTTTGATTAGTGAATAGATATATGACCTTGCAAATAGCCTCTCTTTGACATGGTCTTGATTTAGCTTTCCATTAGGCATGTTAAACTGATATATCACTGATAATGTAACGGGTTGGTAGTTTGCAAAGAAAATGTTTTTATGGAGGTGAAAAAAAACGAAATGAAGGCTTAATAGTTTAATATCTGGTGGCTTTTAATCTATAGCTGTCAGTGTTAATTTGATGATATATATATATATATATATATATATATATATATATATATATATATATATATATATATATATATATATATATATATATATATATTCTTTGAGAACGGTTCATTGCCATGAGGTTTTGCTAATCAAGATTCATAAAGGTTAAATATCATTTATCACCTTCCTGCAGTGCATGATAAACCAATTTATGAGGACGGAGTAGAGGAAAGGTAATAAAAACCCAATAGATACGAAATGAAGAGGTGCACTTTCACTTTTTAACAATGCATATGGATTTCTAATACAAAATGTAATTTATATTTATTTTCTGCGTTCAACAAATGCTGCCCATCTAACCAGGAGAGTTCTGGGCAGCCAAGAGATTAAAAAAAAAAAGAATATCATATAAATTGATTAGCGAAAAAACTAAGCTGAGGCTCTTTGGAAAAAAGAGAAAGACATCTCACTACTCATTTTGCACATACAAGTATCTTATCCCTAATGGCTGTGGTGAAGGCCACATCTTCACAACCTTCTAATTTTTTTTTAAAGTGCCTATGATGCTGTGAGCAGAATATTTATGAAGGAAATATGTAATAGGCATGGAAGTGAAGTCTCTCTGTGTCCTATGGTTGGCTACCATGCTTCTAAACCCACAGAAAAGCATTCAGCACATGTTTCCCCAAGGTTAATCAACCCTGACTGCTCTTTAGAAGGCCTGAAGAGGAAACTCAAATACTTTGGCCACTTAATGAGAAGGAAGGACTCACTGGAGAAGAGCCTCACGCTGGGAACAATGGAGGGCGAAAGAAGAAGGGGACGGCAAAGAAGGAGGTGGCTGGATGGAGTCCCTGAAGCAGTCGGTGGGAGCTTCAATGGACTCCAGAGGACGGTAGAGGATAGGAAGGCCTTGAGGAACGTTGTCCATGGGGTCGCGATGGGTCGGACACGACTTCTCAACTAACAACAAATGGCTAGCTGATGAGAACTAAATAGCTTGAAATAGATCTATACTAGTCTCCCTTTATTGCTTTGTCAGTAAATTCAACACAAAATAGTTTGTCGTGAATGCGACTGCCTGGAGGGCTCCTAGATTGGGGCTGAAAGGCGAAAGGGAAGCAGTATGCAACCTCCCATATTTGGGTAGACCAGGTTGCTTTGATAGGAAAAAACCCACGATATATATGTATATGTATATGTATATGTATATGTATATGTATATGTATATGTATATGTATATGTATATGTATATGTATATGTATATGTATATGTATGTATAAAAGAAGAAGATTCAAATAAACCAATGTGATAAAACTTAACAAAATGTATTTAGTATATAGTGGAGGGATAGAAATTAGTGAGAGGTGTAAAGAAATGGACTTTCTACCTTTAATTTTTTTTTATTTGCATTTTTTTTTGTTTACATTTATATCCCGCCCTTCTCCGAAGACTCAGGGCGGCTTACAGTATATAAGGCAATAGTCTCATTCTATTTGTATATTTTTTACAAAGTCAACTTATTGCCCCCCCAACAATCTGGGTCCTCATTTTACCTACCTTATAAAGGATGGAAGGCTGAGTCAACCTTGGGCCGGGCTTGAACCTGCAGTAATTGCAGGCTCTGTGTTCTAATAACAGGCTTCTTAACGGCCTGAGCTATCCCGGCCCTTTATATATTTATATCCCGCCCTTCTCCGAAGACTCAGGGCGGCTTACACTGTATCAAGCAATAGTCTTCATCCATTTGTATATTATATACAAAGTCAACTTATTGCCCCCAACAATCTGGGTCCTCATTTTACTTACCTTATATAGGATGGAAGGCTGAGTCAACCTTGGGCCTGGTGGGGCTTGAACCTGCAGTAATTGCAAGCAGCTGCTGTTAATAACAGACTGTCTTACCAGTCTGAGCCACAGAGGCGCTATAATTTTATAATTTCGATTATAAAAGTTGTATCAGCCCATGCTTGTTCTACCTGGATGTAGCCCCTGAGTTGTTGTTTTTTTCGGGGGGGGGGGGGGGCAGCGAGGATTTAATACACCCAGGTTACAACACTGTACATATTTACTTAAAAAGATATAAGTCTAATTGAACCCAGTGGGCTTAATTCTGAGAAGACACACACTATTTTAAAACCTTCTGGAGATCCCTCAGAAAGCAATCCCTCCCCCCGTCCCAAATTAGATGGCAAATGTGAGTTGAAGCCATGGGGTGAATCTTCTCTACTGCTCATGATTATTGTGTGGTTTTTTTTTTACTGTATAGTTTAAAATAATTTTAATAAGGGAAAATCGTTCTCTTAATTTTTTTTTCCAGAGCTTTTTTCCCCTTAAACTAGAATTCCATTCCCCCTGCCTCTAATTTGGCAACATTGACAGATTCCTCTCTTCCTTCAGGGGATATATATTCCTTCAAATATTTCTGAAATGCCGGCTAATGAAGTGGCTGTTCTCGGAGATTTCAAAGTCTTGCGATTTCTGAATTAGCAGCGATTCCCACCTTCATGTGGCCGAGGCGGGAGTTGCTAGGCATTCTTCTTCTTCATTGTTTATTTTTTTAATTTTTTTTTTTTAAAAAATGATTCTTGGAGACTTTGAATGGATTTGTAAAATGTATCCTCAAATCTTCCGCCCACATTTTCCAGAAAGATTAAAAGCTATTGTCTCAATGCCAACATGAAAGGACATCGCAGCTCAGTCTTACATGTTTGAAAGAAGGAGTCGAAATGTCATTGTGTTGATCTATCAAATAGCAGATAGCTGCCTAAAGCTCAACTTTCGGAATATATAACGGTTTAAAAGACGTCATGAAAGGAATATTCAGACAGTGAGTCCCAGATAACCAAGGAAGAAACAATGGCTTAAGACACCGAGCGGTGTTTCCGGCACAAAGAATCGGGACTATACATTAATTGGGGCCAGGTAAAGGTCAACAGAATTCAAGAGGGGTTGAACTGAGACCATTTGTGGGAACATAAGGACTCCAGGCTTAGGACTCGCTTAACAAGGGGGCCGGAATAGCTCAGGCTGTAAGGAGCCTGTTATTAGAACACAATAGCCTGCAATTACTGCAGGTCCAAGCCCCACCAGGCCCAAGGTTGACTCAGCCTTCCATCCTTTATAAGGTAGGTAAAATGAGGACCCAGATTGTTGGGGGGGCAATAAGTTGACTTTGTAAATATACAAATAGAATGAGACTATTGCCTTATACACTGTAAGCCGCCCTGAGTCTTCGGAGAAGGGCGGGATATAAATGTAAATAAAAAAACAACAACAACAAAACAAAACAAAAAAAACTCCACCCCCCCCCCCACAGTTCTGTCTGCTTTTCTCCTACAACCGGATTGTAATAGAGGCACAACAAATGTTTGATCACCTTCCCATAATTTGGAGCTTTTTCTTTTGGTATTTTTTTTTTCTCTTGCCAATGTTTGTTTCTCAGTGAATACCTGATAAAAAAAAATTGTCTGTAGGTATCACACCTGTCATCTTGCAACAACACCTGGATTGATTGGTACGAGAAATATTGTAGGATTTTCGTTTCTATTTCTGTTGTCTGGCAGTTTTAAGAATTTCTGTCTAATCTCGTAGGCAGACTCTTTCCTTTCCCACTCCCCTGCTTGTGGCTACAGTGAGCTAAAAGGTTTGTCATCGCCACAAAACATCTGTTGTTTCTTCTCCTTGCCTGCTGCTTTGTGTGTAGCCTCTCTCTGGTGTATTCCTTAATATAGCAGTCAATAACTGAAGCCGACAAAAACAACTTTCGGTTCATTTTTAAATTATACTTCATTACTCCATTGTCAAGTATCTTTTTAAAATAAACATTGAAGCTAGAATTGCTGATGTGAGGGCCTTTTTGAAAAACAAAGCAAGCCTTTCTTTCATTCTTTCTTTTTTTACATTTCACTTAGTCCAGATAATGTTAAATAGTCCTTCAGCAAGAAGAAATCAATTTTTGTACCATATAGCTTTCAATCAGAGTGCTTGGAAGGAACTAACAGCCTCTTTAAGGGAGCTTGAAAGGATCTCAACAAGATGCTCTTATATTGTATGCCTGACAGCCATTCAGAGGGTTCTCTTCCACCCCTCAAAATCCTCCCCCCCCCGAGCAATTTTTCTGACATAGAAAACAAGGCCCAGGATTGAGAAAAAGCTGTGAAAACACCCATTGGATACTCAGTAGTCATTTTATCATCTGAGATGAGATACTTGTGTTGTCATTCGTGTCTTGGACTTCTTTCTTCTTTGCAAGGGAGATAATGACCAAAAGCAAACAAACAATCAGATCTTTTTCAGAATAGGATAGGATAGGATAGGATAGGATAGGATAGGAGAGAAGAGAAGAGAAGAGAAGAGAAGAGAAGAGGAGAGGAGAGGAGAGGAGAGGAGAGGAGAGGAGAGGAGAGGAGAGGAGAGGAGAAGAGTTCCTGTCCTATTGTTTTTCTTTCATTATATGTGCTTGTATATAATGTTGTGACAAAAATAAATTAAAAAAAAAAGAGAAGAGTTGGAAGGGACCTCGGAGGCCTTCTAGTCCAACCTCCTGCTTGGGCAGGAAACCCTACACCCCTTCAGACAAATGGTTATCCAATCTCTTCTTAAAAACTTCCAGTGTTGGAGCATTCACAACTTCTGGAGGCAAGTTGTTCCACTGGTTAATTGTTCTCACTGTCAGGAAATTTCTCCTTAGTTCTAAGTTGCTTCTAAGTTGATTAGTTTCCACCCGTTGCTTCTTGTTCTACCCTCAGGTGCTTTGGAGAACAGCTTGACTCCCTCTTCTTTGGGGCAACCAATGAGATATTGAAGACTGCTATCATATCTTCCCTAGTCCTTCTTTTCATCAACTAGACATACCCAGTTCCTGCAACCGTTCTTCATATGTTTTAACCTCCAGTCCCCTAATCTTTATTTATTTATTTATTTTATTTATTATTTAAATTTTTATACCGCCCTTCTCCCGAAGGACTCAGGGCAGTTCACAGCCTGATAAAAAATACAAAATAATACAATATAAATACAATTAAAATATAATTAAAAAACTTATTAAATTGGCCACGGTTAAAATTTAGAATAAAAACCCATTAAAAACCCATAAGTTTAAAAACTAACCCAGTCCAGCGCAGATGAATAGGTGAGTTTTAAGCTCGCGACGAAAGGTTCGGAGGTCCGGAAGTTGACGGAGTCCTGGGGGGAGTTCGTTCCACCTTCGTTGCTCTTCTCTGCACTCTTTCCAGAGTCTCAACATCTTTTTTTTACATAATTTACATCGATAGTCAATAGTTGACTTTCTTCTGATCAGAGTCTCTGAGCAGGAGTTGAAAGTCCTTCAACCGCTATGGATTCAGTACCTGGACCCCTCAAAAGTACCATCCCAAACTGTACTGCGATGAATGGGCTGTGCGAAGGGACTTGGACGGAGGGGTCGTGGCCCAAAATGCCGAGATGTAATAACGCAGAGGCGAAACCCTGGTGGAGAAACAGGCAGTGCCAAAAGTTCGAGGTGAAAATTCCCATTCCTCTTTCAGTTGTATTCTGATTATTTGATTATCCCCCCCTGAACAAAGACATATAATTATGTCACAGAAATGAATGAAATGAGCTTCAGAAATGGCTGCTTAGAGTCTTTTAATTGCACCTGGTTTTTGTTGCTTGGTTCTTTTACCTTTCTCTTAAGGACCAGGGCTGCCTTGCAAAAGGCTACGTAATACCTTATGATATCTGACTTAAAAAGAACTCATAGCTCATTGAATGCCATCGCGGCCAAGCAGCTCCATTAAAGGACCATTTCTAACCCAGGCTAATAAATTGTTCACCAAGATTTCACTTACTGTAGTCAAAGGGCACCTTAGAGCACCAGACAATGAAGATGTGATTCTGCTGTGCATTCAGCTATATTGCAATAACTCAGGCTGACTGTACATGCGAAGAAAATATGGCTGGGTTCATTTTTCACAAATAATTCATGTTTAGGTTTTATAAAATGAACAAACGGGAAGAAAAAAAAGAACACACATTTCTAAACCTAATTTAACAACGAAAATGAGAATACTTGTGTCTTTGCAGAGTGAAACTGGCTTATATATAATGTGGTGCTTTGTGTATAGAGTTTCTTTCTTTCTGGCCTACTTACTGGGTTACTAGGAACGTTGGCTGATCCTGAGAAAGAAATCGTCTGCTTGGAGTTTTGGAGACCAATAAGGAAGATATAATTTTCCAATTCTTTGTTGGTCCTTCTATTGCATAGCAGTATATAACCAAAGTGAGCCAGGTTGGTTGGGGAATTCTGGGAGTTGAAGTCCACAAGTCTTAAGGTTGCCAACCTCGTTCTACAGCAGGGGTTTCAAACTCGATTTCATGAAAGGCCGCATCAGGGTTGTGTTTGATCTTGGGGAGCCAGGTGGGTGTGGCCAGGGTGGGTCTGGCCAGCTTGATGTCACTCGTATTGGGGGCACCCTTCCCAGGCTCCATTTTCGGCTCTGACAACCTCCTGCAGCGCACTGCTAGCGAAAATGGAGCTCGGGAGGGCTGTGTATGGGCCTCCTGAGCTCCGTTGTCACTGGCAGAGTGCTGCAGGAGGCCGCCACAGTCAAAAACGGAGCTCGGGAGGGATGTGCACAGACCTGTTTCCAGGATGGCTCCGCAGGCCAGATCTCAGCATCCCGTGGGCCAGATTCGGCCCGCAGGCCTTGAGTTTGACACCCCTGCAAGGAAAAACTGAAAATGCACAAGAATTTCTCTGCTTTGGAATTCTAATTTTATGCAGATTGCCACTTCAGGTGGCTGTTTTTGTGCCGCCGAGAAGATTTTTAAGTTAGAAGACTCCATATTGCAAAGGGAAGCCATGCCATCTTTCTGGCTTCTGGCATGACATTTGGACTAACAGAGATCAGCCAAGTTTACCACTGGCTGGTAAATGTCACTGCCTTTGATACCACCACCCCCCCCCCCAAAGCCTCGACCTGGAGCCATTTGGGGGGGTCTTGTCCATATATATAGCAGTGACACAGTAGCTTCGTTTCATGTGGGTTGTCCTGCAGGCTTCACCTTCCAAGCTCTTAAGGTCATTCTTGTCCAAGCATAGCTCTCAACATATATAAAATTAGTTTTGAGGTTAAAGGAAAAGCATTCATATTCTGATTAAAGTGTCTTTACACTGAGCGTCTACATGGGTACCTTTGCATTAGAAGAGACTCTGTTCTTTGAAGCATTGTCTAGCGACCGATTGTCCTCTCAGTGGCTGCTTCCAGAAATAAGCTCAGTAGATGCCTTCATGCTGTCCGCTACAGAAACGAACAGTCTGCTTATTTAACATCCCATTAACATCAGGAGACAATTTTTAACGTTTTTAAATACTCATAGTTTGGCATTCGTTAAACTGTTTTTAGCCTTGTTGTACACCCCCTAGTGTCAGTTGTTTGTGAGATGGGCGTCTGTATAAATTTGACAAATAAATTAAAAAATTGAAGCATTTAAGTCCTCTTTTCAACGCCTACACTAAGAGAATATCTTTCTTGTAACTATAACCGTATTGGGTGCAGCAGTAATAGCGGTTAAAATCTGGGTTCACCTCACCCACTAAGCCATACTTCAAAGGTCTCGCTGAATGTGTTGTGGGAACTCATCCTTGTCATAACATCCTATCTGAACCCGCCCATCATTTTAAGCTATAATAGGGTTATTTGTTTTAGAATAATGCCTTACGTGACCACAACAGCTCTGTTTTATCAACCAGGGCTCAATGTATTGCATACTTTTTGCCGTTCTCTTTCTTTCCACTGCAGTAGTCATTGTTCTTTATTCCTAAAAACGTTAGGAGAAATTTAGGAGAAGAGCAGGCATTGCTGGGGAAAGGGTGGAGTGAAGTGCATCATCAGCTTAGAATCATTATGTTCTATCAGGGTAATGAAGTTTTAAAGCTGACCAGCCATTGTAAGGCTGTAAATCAAGATGATGAATTGAGGATGAGTCAGCAGGGTTACTGCCACTTTAAGAAGCTGTCTATATAAGAGAGGCCTTTAGAGGGCGTGTATCACTCTCCTCGCTGTGTTCTATCTGCATTGTAGTTCTCCGGGTAGAGTTGAAGAATGATTGCTTGTCTGGTATGCGCCTACCACTTCTATGTCTGTATATAGAAGTCTTGTATATAAACCACTGTTTGTAAGACAAACCTCTGTGTACTGTATTTTGCTTCTGGGTTGTCTCAGAAGAGTAGTCACTCTGTCAACACTCTGACTTGTTCCCACAAGCGATCCAAGTCCAACCCCTTCTGAATTCTCTTACCCCTTATCTGGTGCCAATTTAGTGTTGAACTTTAGATTTTCCTTGTGTATAGATTTGAATAAATCTATGTCGCAACCTAACAGATTCTTTGCATCTGGCAAGCCATAACCAACTGATCCTCTATCCTTCGGGCTTTGAAGCTGGAAAATGAGATGAGAACCTTTTACAGCTTGGGCAGATCCTCCAGAGAGGCTGGGCAGGCCACAATTACACATGGTGGTTGAGCGTGTGTGTGTTGTGTCTGCGCCCCCCGAGCCGGCCCTGCTGCCAGAAAGTGACTTGGAGCCGGGCTCCCTGCCAGAAAGTGACTTGGAAAGTGAGGGGGAAGGGCCATCAGGACTTACCTTGGGAGCACCGGCTCCCCTGGCTCAGCTCCAGGAGCCCGAAACAGGCCAGGTGGAAGAGATAACGAGGTCTCCGTCCCCTGACTCTTCCCTCCCCAGGACATGCCTCCAGACCCAGCTAATGGCAATCAGCCTGGCTGGACCCTAGGTTTCGTAGGCAGGAGAGGAGGGAACAACAGAAGCAGGGGTGGGGCAGGCCTAGGAAGTGCTGAGTCATGGAGCCATACCCCAAAGGATATAAAGGCAGCAAGAGCTGCTGTGCCTCTTCGTAGCAGGCAAATCAACTGATTAACTAAGAGCTGAAGTTTGTTCCTGGGTGACTCATCGGCGTCGAGGGAGATAACAGAGACACTTGGCAGACACTCGCTATTCTGCTGTCAGAGCTGATAGTGCCGGCTAATTAAGCCATCACTCGGACGGAGGCGAAGTGGGGACAGAACAGTGTGGTTTTATTTGACCGTTAACCAATGCTTAGACAAAATTCCAGCTTTCCTTTTGTGAACAGGACAAAACTCTCTTCCAGCAGAATTTGATTGGAAGCATCTAAAGTCCTGTCTTCTATTTAATTTTTAACATTTCTAGCAATCTTTAAGTGGATTGTCCCCGCCATGCTTATCACCTCCATCTTCCTGGCTGAAATTGAGGTGTTAATCCTCGAGGCCACCTTTTACTTTGGCTCTTCAAGGTTGCCACATTTAGTGCTGTGGGAAACTGGGAGAGGGGATTGTATGCAGTGGTGGGATTCAGCCAGTTTGCACCATTTCGGGAGAACCGGTTGTTAACTTTCTGATCCGTTTGGCAAACTGATTGTTGGAAGAAATCATTAGGGCAGAGAAACAGTTGTTAAATTATTTGAATTCCGCCACTGATTGTATAACACTGGGGAGATTTCTAGCCATAATAACATTCCTTTCTTGGAGAGTCAAGGACGTTCTGCCCTGCACCTGGAGTGGTGTGACTGGGAGGCATCTCCAGTTGGTGCATTGATTGGACCGTCTGATGGACATGTGGGTGCTGGGGATGGGGCTTGGAGCTTCTTTTGGGTGAGGAAAACATGGAAGCTTTCAGATTTGGATTTTCCCAGATGTGCCAATATGACATCTCTACTAAAATGGAACTTTGAGGAACCTCTAGCCTCAGAATCTTCTTTCGTTGGGGGTGTTACTTGGAGCCCTGACATGAGGTACCTATATGTCACAGGTACCTCTATGTCACGAAGTCACAGAAAACGACAGCTGCTAGAAACACAAATACACCCAAGGAATTGCCTTGAGCTATATGTATATATATTTAAATTCTACCCATAAATCTAAACAAAAAAAATATTCAGACAAACATGCCCAATATAGCAGAGAAACTTTCCTTCTTCAAGTGAAAATTAACCTTGAAAAATAAGGGACCTGCAAAGAAAAGTAGGGCTTAATAATTTGAAATGATTATACCATCTTTGTGTTTTAATGTTATGAAATATTGGAAAAAAATGCTGTCTGGCCAAATCCAATGAAGAACAATTGTATTGATTTTTTATCTCTTTCTCTCTTTTTTTGCAGTGCCCTTTTTTCTTCTAGTTCAAATATGAATGTGCTTCAAACAATAATTTTTTCTACTTGTTTTATCCTAGAAAACCTTGAACTTTTTTTTAAAAAAAGTAGCATTCTCTATCTCCCAATCAAAACATGTAAACTTAATGCCTTATATTGAATAATAATCCCTAATCCAATATTCTATTTATTTTCCCTGTGCCAAACAGATTTAAGTGTATTACGTTCAAAATAAAATTAAAAAATAAAATAAAAAATGCAATTTATCACCCTTGAACCTGAACTAAGGAACGGCACAGCTATTCAGTGCCTTTTTGGATTCGAAAAGTATGTTCCGCCAAGAAACTGTGAAGGACAGGAGTGAAGGTTGAGGCTGAGGTAAACATCATCAGAGAATAGTTAATCTTTAAATCACAGTAAACAGACATCCTGCTTGCTCCTTGATGCCTCTGTCCACTTCTGAATTCCATGGTCAGTTCGGTCAAGGCCAGTACAGATGACTGGATAATTAAAAATGAAGTTTATCCTATGAAGAGAAATTGAATGAACTGGGAGTTTGAGCCTTGAGCAAAGGTGACTGAGGAACTTGCAAAAGCTTTTGAAGAAGCTGAAGGAATAATTACAAAGCAAAGAACCAAGAATTTATGCTAGCCTTAAAGTCCAGGAAAGCAGATTCAGACCAAATGTTCAAAAAAAAAATATGCCCTAAGAATATAATTAATATGACAGTGGAACTGATGACCTGGAACAGTGGCAGATGTTCAAGATAAGAGCGCAGTGGTTAGAGTGTAGTACTGCAGGCTACTTTTGCTGATCACCGGCTGGCCAGCTGTTTGGCAGATCGAATCTCACCAGGCTCAAGGTTGACTCAGCCTTCCACCCTTCCGAGGTCGGTAAAATGAGGACCCAGATTGTTGGGGGCAACCTGCTGACTCTGTAAACCGCTTAGAGAGGGCTGGAAAACTCTGTGAAGTGGTATATAAGTCTAAGTGTTATTGCTTTTTCTTTTCTCCTTTTCTCCTTCCTTCCTTCCTTCCTTCCTTCCTTCCTTCCTTCCTTCCTTCCTTCCTTCCTTCCTTCCTTCCTTCCTCCCTCCCTCCCTCCCTCCCTCCCTCCCTCCCTTCCATGGTGGCATACTGGTTAGAATGCAATACTGCAGACTAAATCTGCCAACTCCCAGCAGTTTGATCCTGACTGATTCAAGGTTGACTCAGCCTTCCATCCATGGGTAAAATGAGGACCCAGATTGTTGGGGGGCAAGAGGCTGACTCTGTAAACTGCTTAGAGAGGGCTGTAAAAGCACGGTGAAGCAGTATATACGTCTAAGTGCTATTGCTAACCAACTGTGATTCCTACAATAGGAATTGTTTAGGTGGCCTTTTCTCCCTTTACGCATTTTACCCATCAACTTTCCACCATCTTTTCTTAATCTAAAGAAATTTGCACAGCATTGTGCAAATGCTGAAGAAGCTGAAGAAGCTTCTTGGATGAGAAGCAAAACCTCTTCAAAGAAAAACCAGAAAGTCCAGTTGCCTCTTGAAAAAAAAGCACCTTTGGGACAACCATGACCTGGATGGTGGAGAATCTCCATAGACATTTGCACAGCAGGTACACGCAGCTAGGTGTGATCCAGAACCCTGAAATCAATGCAATCCATACCAATAACCCCATAGGACAGATGGAATATGAGAACTCACATTTAGGATCCTGTAATTCTCCTTGATCTCTACTCTCGGTTCCAAATCCATCTCATGTTCCAGAGAAGTTAGGTTTCTTATGCTAATAGAGAAAATTGGGTGCTGGTCATAGACCAGACTGGGTTTTTTAGCAATGGTGATCGCAAAAGGAGAGAGAAGAGGGCCATAGCTCATGTTTCTGTGACTTGAGCATCCCTTTGTTGCAAAGATTATCCTACTGCAGGGGTGTCAAACTCAAGGCCCATGGGCCGGATCCGGCTTTGATCTGGCCCGCAGGGCTGCTCTGGAAACAGCGAAGGACTGCCCCACGGTGTCTCTGCCAGCAAAGACGGAGTTTGGGAAGGCCATGAGCTCCATGCACATCCCTCCCAAGCTGTTTTTGGCTGCAACACCCTCCTGCAGTGCTCTGCCAGTGAAAATGGAGCTCGGGAGGGCTGCATGGTAGAGCGCTGCAGGAGGCCGTCGCAGCCGAAAATGGAGCCTGGGAGGGGTGCCCCCAACATGAGTGACGTCAAGCTGGCCACACTCATACCCACCCCAGCCGCGCCCACCCAGACCCTGAGGTCAAACACAACCCTGATGCAGCCCTCAAGGATATGGAGTTTGACACCCCTTTCTTACCGGGAAACAGTCCCTGCCACAATTGTCATAGGAAGCTTGACGTCAAACTTGGGCACAACCTACTGAGCAGTTGTGAAGTTTTCATCAGCTTCCAGAGGATTTTTCTCTTTGTGAGCGTAAATCTCACCCCGTGTAAGAGAAACGCATCCTCTCCATCTCTTCTTATTTTTTGATTGCCAGAAAAAATGAGGGGGAAAAAAATTGTAGAATAGAGTGACTGGAGCAAAAATACACAATTAATCTTTTCTCGCCATGAAAAAAAGTAAGACTGATAAAACTCGGAGTTTCCAAATGTCTCAAGTGCTAATTATGAGGAAAAAAACCAGTGTATTGAAATTGGCATGACTGTAATTATTTGGTGCCTGCAGAAGCGCACAATGATTTAAAATTATTTGAAGGAACATTGTTTGCCGGAAGGGATTCTCTCCTCTTTGATTTGATATTAAGCTGTTTGACATAAAGAACCCACTTGCAAGCCGAGGTCTTCGTGCCCATCTGATTAATCTAAATCTAGAGCAACGGCTGCAGAATTGGACCGAAACCAGAGAAGTTCTAACTTCAAATCGGCATCCAACCAGCAAGCTGAAATTCACGGCCTTCGGTCTAATGCTAATTTTAATGACAACAATAATCCAGCTGTTAGGAGGGTTTAAGCAGAGTGAGAAAGGAGCGTTACATTGCTTTGAGTAAGAAGTAGAACAGAATGAAAACATGCTGCATAACTAGTGCTTGATATCCTGTTTCTCTTCCGCCATTAGCAAGGCCTCCAAACAAGGTTCATAATTGCACGAGGTCAGCTGTTTTATTATTATCATCGTTTTGCCTTAACATTAAATTCATTGTACTATCATATACAGTGCATATTAACTAAGGCAAGCTAAAACTCTTTCAATAGCAAACCATGGTTTGATATGAAGGAGCTTGTGGCAATCTACTTCCATCTACTTCCTGATGGATCCAGCTCTGTTCAAGCTTCTTAGATCGAATTAGTCCAGCCAATTCAGGGGTGATAGCAATAGCACTAAGACTTATATACCGCTTCCCAAAGCTTTACAGCCCTCTCTAAACGGTTTACAGAGTGAGCCTCTTGCCCCCAACAATCTGGGTCCTCATTTTACCCACCTCGGAAGGAAGGAAGGCTGAGTCAACCTTGAGCTGGTCAGGATCGAACTGCTGACAGTGGGGCAGAGTCAGTGTGCAATACTCCATTCTAATAGAAGGAAGGAAGGGAAGGAGGGAGGGAGGGAGGAATAGCAATAGCATTTAGACTTATGTACCGCTTCGTAGTGCTTGACAGCCCTCTCTAAACGGTTTACAGAGTGAGCCTCTTGCCCCCAACAATCTGGGTCCTCATTTTAACCACCTCGGAAGGATGGAAGGCTGAGTCGACCTTGAGATTCGAACTGCAAAAGAATGAGATGAAAGGCAGTGTAAAATATAAGCCTGATCCACCTCTGAGAGTCTCTGTGAATTGGCGGCATATCAATAAGTGAAGTAATATTGAAAATAGAGGTAGTGATTTGTCTCTTGCATTTCGTTTCGTTTCATTTTATTAATTTTTAGCTTTTGCAAGCCACCCAAAATATCCGAGATGTGATTTAAAACAAATTGGATAACTGAATTTTTATTTTATTTTATTTTTTCTCTTGCAACTTTTGCAGGCCACCTAAAGTACACGGGATCCAATTAAAACCCCACTTGGTTAAACTGAGCATTAAACCTGGGAAAGCATAAAATCAAATCAGCAAAATAGCCAAACCAGCATTTCTTCCCAATGCAGTTTAGCTCCTGAACAATGAAAGAGGAAAGAATCGATAGTTTTAAACGCTTGGGGGAAACGCGCGAGGTTATTATACAACATTTGTGGAATGAGAGTTGTTCCAACTGCGTTTAAAGCTGCACAAGGTGCCAGGCGATCTGAACTGGGCAAGAACCGGGTGAACATAACATAACATAACTTAAAAACAGAGTTGGAAGGGACCTTGGAGGCCTTCTAGTCCAACCCCTCTGCCCAGGTAGGAAACCCTACACCATCTCAGTCAGATGGTTATCCAACATTTTCTTAAAAATTTCCAGTGTTGGAGCATTCACAACTTCTGAAGGCAAGTCGTTCCACTTATTGATGGTTCTAACTGTCAGGAAATTTCTCCTTAGTTCTAGGTTGCTTCTTTCCTTGATCAGTTTCCACCCATTGCTTCTTGTTCTGCCCTCAGGTGCTTTGGAGAACAGCCCGACTCCCTCTTCTTTGTGGCAACCCCTGAGATATTGGAAGACTGCTATCATGTCTCCCCTAGTTCTTCTTTTCATTAAACCAGACATACCGAGCTCCTGAACAAGGGAGCTCTGGAGGGAAAGGCATTTATATTTTATTTTATATTTTATTTTATTTTATTCAGTTTGTCAAATATGTACAAAATAACAGATATAAGTATAAACATGATTATGAATACAGGAAATGGGGACAGGGACGGAAGGCATGTTGGTGCGCTTATTGCATTGCATAGTAAGAATTGACTAGCCTTGCCTTTGAAGCAGTGGTGAAATTCAAATTGTTTTACTACCAGTTCTGTGGGCGTGGCTTGGTGGTGGGCGTGGCTTGGTGGGAGTGGCAGGGGAAGGATTCTGCAAAATCCCCATTCCCTCCCCACTCCTGGGGGAAGGATATTGCAAAATCTCCATTCCCACCCCACTCTGGGGCCAGCCGGAGGCGGTATTTGCCGGTTCTCCGAACTACTCAAAATTTCCACTGCCGGTTCGCCAGAACCTGTCAGAACCTGCTGGATTTCACCCCTGCATTGAAGGGAAAGTGTCTTGGATGTGCCGAAGAAACGATGAACCCTGTCAAAAAACTCTAACCAGGGAAAAATAGGGAGCCTGTAGAATGGATGGAGTATTTTTCAGAAAAGAGCTAAGCCATTAGGAGCTGCTAATGGGCCATCTTTTGCTGGGCTAACTGTCCTACCTTCTTTTGAAGATGGGGATAATAACCACCAGTAGCCTTGAGCTATTGCCGCACTTACTGAAAAAAAATGTGTCTGGAAATGTCAGAATTTGTACCGTGTCGTTTCCAATGATAATTTATGAGTAAATATCGGTTAGGTTGCCTCGTCTCCTGTCCTAATTAACACAGGAGCTCTCTGGAAGAGGTTTGCGCTTGGCCTCCTCTTTAATCGCCGAGCGTGTGTATCTTTACTTGTGGAAATGCAGAGGAGCAGATCAATTGACACGAAAGGGGGGAAAAATGCGATTTTCTCTTATGAATGCAGAAGCAGCGATGATATGGATTGAATGGATAGTTCCCTATTTTTGTAAGAAGAATCTCAGAATGTCAGCTGAGCCCACCGAATAAAAGCTGGGCTGCAATATTGTGGAACCGCATCTTGCACACTGAAATTAAATTGAGAGAGATGGGAGAAGAAAGGCTCCATTTCATTGCTTTTTAAAACGGTATCAATAACATTTTGTCAAGCTCAAGCTGGAAGCCGGATAAAACTATGTAAGTGAGAAAATAAGATTCTTTGAAAGTTCAGAAATGCTTCTGGAAAGGTTTTGGTTGAGTCTCTCTGTTCCATCTGTTCTCACTGTGTAGCTCGGGTGTATTTTGAAGCTCTTGAGATATCAAAAGAAGAACCCTCTGGTTCCTTCTACATATTTGCATATTATATATGCAAACTCGACTCCCTTCTAGCACTGAAGGTGTTACCCAGTTGGGTAATGAAACATCTGCAAGAAAAACAGCCAAGCTCAGAGAGCACTAAGGGCCTCCCGGTTTCAACCCTGAGCTGTCAAATATTCACTTCTATGAAATATAAATTTAATCTATTATGATAAAAGACGGTATTTCTCCCAACCGACAAAGGCACATTTGAAGTGCCTTCTAAGAAAAGCCAAGCCTATAGAAGGAATCAAGATAAACTTTCCCAGCTAGAAAGTTGGAACTGGAGCTTCTTGGAGAACCATCAGATTGGGCAAGACTATCTGATGATCACCTTTTTGTCTGTCTGACTCTTCACTTATCATTAGAGGAACGTTCACTGAGCAGCGTACATGTTGCCAATCATCATTCATCATTACCATTTTAGCCATTGTCTATCCACCGCAGGATGAAGGCCTTGTCCATGTGTTTCCAACCAATATGGTCTTTCTTTTGCCAATTGGGCCCGCCCTATTTGCTGATGTCCTCGATCCATCTTGTTTTAGCTCTCTTTCGTGGATGCTTTTCATCAAGTGGGATCCATGCTACGACCACCTTGGTCTACCTGCCATCAGTTCTTCTTGCTACGTGACCAGCCTATTCCCATTTTCAATTCTTTTACTCTCTTGACAATAGTCTATACTTGATTATCTAATTCACGTGCAAGTCTTTCTATCTTGTCTTGTAATGCCGAGCATGTATGTTTCCATGCGCCACTCATAGCTTTTGTATCGATAGAAGGTGCTAAACTCAATCCTGGTATTTCTATGCCAAGTTAGTTTTGACCAATTTGTCTTGGCTCGACTAGGTGGACCAGTCACCTGACTCAGGGTCAAGCAACTACCCCTGGGCTTCCGGCAAATATTACCATATTTTTCAGAGTATAAGACATACCTTTTTCCCCCCAAAAAGTGGGTGAAAATCTGGGTGCGTCTTATACTCCAAATGTAGCCCCGCCCAATTTCTCAAACGGAGGTTTCAGAGGCTGAAAAAAGCATCAAAAACTAAGCTTCAGAAACGAAGCCCCCAAACAGAGCTTCAGAAAAGAAGCTCTCAAACAGAGCTTCAGAAAAGAAGCCTCCAAACAGAGCTTCAGAAAAGAAGCCCCCAAACAGAGCTTCAGAAAAGAAGCCTCCAAACAGAGCTTCAGAAAAGAAGCCCCCAAACAGAGCTTCAGAAAAGAAGCCCCCAAACAGAGCTTCAGAAAAGAAGCTCTCAAACAGAGCTTCAGAGAAGAAGCCCCCAAACAGAGCTTCAAAGGCTTTTTTTCTGAAGTTCTGTTTCGGAGGCTTTCAGAGGCAGAAAAAAGTTTTTTCTGAAACAGAGTTTCAGAAGTTTCAGAGGCAGAAAAGAAAGCCAAAAAAAAAAAGCAAGGCACAGATCTCACAACCAAGGAACCTGTTGCTAAAATTCACCTCTGGGAACAGCTGACTGGGGGCATTCCAGGAGGCCAATCCACCTGCCAATCAGCTTTTTTCTTATTTTCCTCCCCAAAAGCTAAGGCGCGTCTTATACTCCAGTGCATCTTATACTCCGAAAAATACGGTACTGATTTCTCTTTTAATTTTGGGCTGAAGTGCATCATGAAAACTCTCCAGCAGTCATTTCTGGAATGGAGGCAAGTGTAATCAATAACAACGCTTGCCCCCCCCCTTTCCCTCTATCTGTTCTACCCTTGTCAGACAAAGCTCTGAAGCACATCTTCAAACGATCTTTTCGACAGGAAGTCAAGAGAGGTGGTTCTAAAGATATCTGATGCCAGAAGATGCCTCCTCCTGTACATACAGCACATGCTAGTCATTTCATTTCTCCTAGTGTGACCTCCTAGGGCTAACAATATCCAACTTTTATTAAAATGAAAGAGATGGAAGATGATGTTAGGAAAGCCCAGCCTCTCAATTAGCTCCAATTTCCAAATGATGGCTTGAGGATTCACATTAAATGCTAAGACAGCCCCTCCGAACAGCTCCTTGTGATCCAGAATAATTGCCCATATCATTAGCATTCAATTAACACGAGTTATATTTCTCTAAGTGCTGATAACTGGAGCCCCCATGTATTGATGAATTGCAGGAGGTTCTCCTGGTTTGAAGTCTTTCGGTGATCGATGCTGTTTTAACTAGAACTGAAATTGAAATTTCTGTTTCTTTCTTGACCAACTTGCCAACGATGACGCCCGCCAAGTTGAAGAAGGATCTTTCGCCCTGCTGAGAGAGAGAGAGAGAGAGTTACAGCCGTCATAAAAATAAGCAAAAACAAAACAGAAGTCTATCTTCTTGCTATTTATATAAAGTCCTTCGGCCTTGCTTTGATCTCTCCAGCTGCAGCTTTTTACATTGTTATCAATCACATTTAATTCCCCCACAAAATAGCTTTCAGGGATTTCGGTTCTCCGTTTATCTCTCTTTTTTTCTTCAAGTCTCTCTTTTGGTTTTTCTTTTGAGTTTGTAATGTCTCGGGTTGAGTTCTCTTTCCAGCGTTGAGTTTCTGACTTCAATTAATTATTTTTTTTAAATGCCCCCTTTTTAAGGGAGCCGAGAAATAATTGAGATTTGTTTGGCAAGTACAGAGCTTCCTTCAGCCCAAGCTGAGGGCAGCGATCCAGCGACCTCCTCCAATTACTGTATTTTTCGGAGTATAAGATGCACCGGAGTATTTATTTATTTATTTAATTAATTAAACTTTTATACCGCCCTTCTCCCAAAGGACTCAGGGCGGTGTACAGCCTACATTAAAACAATTAATATACACACTAAAATAACAATTAAAAAACTTATTCAATAAAGGCCGAAATTAAAACCGTCCAATTGACCATATAAAATACCCAAGAAAATATTAAAATTGAAAAATTAAAAATTTAAAAATCAGGCCAGTCCCGCTTGGATAAATAAATAAGTTTTCAGTTCCCGGCGAAAGGTCCGAAGGTCAGGCAATTGGCATAAACCGGGGGGAAGTTCGTTCCAGAGAGTAGGTGCTCCCACAGAGAAGGCCCTTCCCCTGGGGGCCGCCAGCCGACACTGCTTGGCGTATGGCACCCTGAGAAGACCCTCTCTGTGTGAGCGTACGGGTCGGTGGGAGGCATGAGGTAACAGCAGGCGATCCCGTAAGTACCCGGCTCCTAAGCCATGGAGCGCTTTAAAGGTGGTCACCAACACCTTGAAGTGCACCCGAAAGACCACAGGTAGCCAGTGCAGACTGCGCAGGTGTGGTGTTACTCGGGAGCAATGTGTGGCTCCCTCAATCACCCGCGCAGCTGCATTCTGGACTAGCTGGAGTCTCCGAGTGCACTTCAGGGGTAGCCCCATGTAGAGAGCATTGCAATAATCCAGACGAGAAGTGACGAGAGCATGAGTGACCGTGCATAAGACGCGCCTTAGTTTTTGGGGAGGAAAATAAGAAAAAAGCTGACTGCCAGATGGATCCACCTCCCGGAATACCCCCAGTCGGCTGTTCCCAGAGGTAAATTTTAGCAACAGGTTCCTTGGTTGTGAGCTTTGTGCCTTGCTTTTTTAATCGCTATCCGGTTCCTGCTCCATCTGTCCTTTTACCAACTGGACTCCGCTGGAAGATTCACCATTTTATTACTTTGGGTTTTACCATCTTAGCATCCCTCGCCGATTCGCACTTTTCTATGCGCTACACTGTACATGAACTCTGCGCCTGCAGTGCCCCGCCTCGCAGGAATGGCCCATATCGCTACCAAGGGCCGGCCTCAATGACGGGTCTTGGGACCCACAGAGGTGGCATGCGAGAAGAAAGAGCCTTTGGGTTTTTTTAGATAGGGTATTTTTAAGGGGTGGGAGGGGTAGGGCGGGTGATGGGGGTAGCCCGTCGGGAGGGAAACCAGCTCCAGCGCATGCTCGTGGCGACTATCAAATGGGTTCGGAGGTTATGGGGGGGGAGTGTGTTCCTTTGTATGAGGGTGAGTCTATTTGCACGGTAAGTGGGAGGGGCAGATATGGCGGAAGGGGGGGATCGTATCGATATAAGGGGTCGCGCGTTCGATGTATGCAGGCGATCGCGTGCCCCGATCCCCCTGACCTTACCCATTCCCCGGATGGTCAAGACCCTCAGAGCCTGGGCCTTCGTCTGATGTTATGCAACGCACGGTCCGTGGCCAATAAGGCCCCCCTAATACATGATCTGATTCAGGGGGGTGCCGCGGATATTATAGGCGTTACGGAGACCTGGTTGGGCACTGAAGGGGGTGTGCCCCTGGTCGAGATGTGCCCACCGGGCTTCCGTGCATTCCATCAGCCGAGGGCCCAGGGTAGGGGTGGAGGGGTGGCGGTTGTTATCAACGAGAGTCTAGAGCCGAGGGAGACCACTGTACCTCAGATTGCCGGGTGTGAATCCCTCTTTGTGAGGTGGGGTCATAGATGTCAGATGGGCTTGCTGGTCGCGTACCTGGCTCCTTGCTGCGTGACAGCTGCCCTGCCCGAGCTTCTAGAGGTGCTTGCCGGGGTGGCAGTGGAGACCCCCAGACTTTTAGTCATGGGGGACTTTAACCTGCCATCTGCTGGCTCGTCATCGACGGTAGCTCGGGAGTTCTTGGCTTCCATGACGGCCTTGGACCTGACTCAAGTAGTGGATGGCCCCACTCACATCGAGGGAGGCACACTGGACCTGATTTTTGTCTCTGGTCAGTGGTTGAGAGATCTGGACTTAAAGGAAATAGTCATTGAACCTTTGTCATGGTCAGATCACTCTCTCCTTCGCCTGGACTTTCTGACCGCTACCCAACACCGCAGGGAGACGGAACCATTACGTTGGTACCATCCCAGGCGCCTGATGGACCCGGAGAGGTTTCAGACGGAGCTTGGGCCACTTCCTGAGGGTCTGGCTCTCGGCACGGCAGAGGAACTAGCTGCAGCCTGGGAACGGGCTGCGGCTGGGGCTTTAGACCGTGTCATGCCTTTGCGGCCTCTGACCCGGCGCAGACCCCACCCGCCCCCTTGGTTCCCCGAGGAGCTGAGGGGGATGAAACGCCGGAGAAGACGCCTAGAGAGTTCCTGGAGGTCCAGCCGTTCAGAGGCTGATCGGACACTAGTTAGATCCTATACTAGGACCTACCTAGTGGCACTGAGGGAAGCGAGGCGTTGCTACGCCTCCTCCCTCATTGCGTCGGCAGATAACCGCCCAGCTGCCCTGTTTGGTGACCCGCCCTCCTTCACCAGGGGAGCGGGATGACCCGCTGCAGGGACGTGCTGAGGAGTTTAACGGTTATCTATACGATAAAATCGCTCAGCTTAGGGACGGTCTGGACCAAAATTGTGGCGATTCGGACGGGCATCTGAGGGCGGTCTTGGTGATGTTGTTTGGGATGAGTTTTGTCCCATTTTACTACCCTTCTCGCCACGGTCGTTAAGTGAATCAAGGCACGTTCAGTCAGTAATAGAATCTGGCTTCCCCATTGCTAATCAGAAGGCTCTAAAAGATGATCACATGACCCCAGGACACTGCAACCGTCATAAATATGAGTCAGTTGCCATGCATCTGAATTTCAACCGCATAATCATTGGGGATGCTGCAAAAGGTCATAACTATGAAAAACGGTCACAATAGGTCACAGTGCTGTTGTTAACTTCAAACGGTCGCTAAAAGGACGGTTGTAAGTCGAGAACTATCTGTAACCGGCAATTAATAAACGTACCACGAAAGCCAATGAAAGTCTTTTATTTTTGATCAAGCCCGAAAAGGACCCGCAAGAAATCTCTTACTGGAGTTTCTTTAGACATTCAACGTTTCTGTTCCCTGAAGGCAACTGATTTTTCTTTTCAGTTGGGATCATATATAGACAAGTGGGACAGACAATTGCTTGGTGACTGCATGCACAACAGAAACCTAGTTATTCTTTGCTTTAAAAGAGGCAGCTTCGTTGCAGCATTGATTTTTATCCGGCTCCTATTTGCTTGTGCCGAGGGATGTAACGTTGAATAAAAAGCGCTAAACAGGAAAGACACTTGGGAGAGGGCCTTATCGCTTAGCCTAGTCAACGACAACCAAGCCGGAATTGGAAGAATACGTTATCCGTTCCGAACGGCTCATTAAAATGGGATCACTTGGTAGGAATTTGTGCAGCCCTTACATTACGGCAAGCGCAGTTTAGCGAGCGGCGTTTCTGGTTACAGCTGAAGGCATCCTGTGAATTCTCCGGATTTGTCATGTGCAGTCTGAGTGCCGAAGGATTAGCAAGACAAATGTGTCTTGGGATGGCTGGACTACCCCTAATTGGCAATTATCTGTAGGGCAGGACTATTGTAAGGAAGGCCTGAAGGGTGATGGATCACGGACAACTTTTTTGTTTTGTTTACATTTATACCCCGCCCTTCTCCGAAGACTCAGGGCGGCTTACAGTGTGTAAGGCAATAGTCTCATTCTATTTGTATATTTACAAAGTCAACTTATTGCCCCCCCCCCAACAATCTGGGTCCTCATTTTACCTATCCTTTATGATGGAAGGCTGAGTCAACCTCGGGCCTGGTGGGACTCGAACCTGCAGTAATTGCAGGCTGCTGTGTTTTAATAACAGGCTATCTTACAGCCTGAGCCACCACGGCCCTGAACTTAAGATTGCATCGGGAGAATGATTGAAGCGCATGGGTTACTTCACCCTGCAGGCAGCCCTCGACTGAGCCCGGAATGTATGTTGCGAAGTGAGGAATTCGTTAACTGAAGCTTTGTCCCGTTTTACGACTTTTCTTGCCAGAGTTGTTAAGTGTGGTCTTACGACTTGCGACCACAGTTCAGTCCAATCCGTGGCTGAGCGAGACGTTTGTTAAGTGAGTTTTGCCCCATTTTATGACCATTCTTGCCCGAGTTGTTAAATGAATTAGCAAAGCTAACCTTTAAAGCGCTCCATGGCTTAGGGCCCGGGTACTTACGGGACCGCCTGCTGTTACCGTATGCCTCCCACCGACCAGTACGTTCTCACAGAGAGGGACTTCTCAGGGTGCCGTCCGCCAAGCAATGTCGGCTGGCGGCCCCCAGGGGAAGGGCCTTCTCCGTGGGGGCTCCCACACTCTGGAACGAGCTTCCCCCGGGTTTACGCCAAATACCTGACCTTCGGACCTTCCGCCGCGAACTGAAGACACACCTTTTCATTCGCGCGGGGCTGGCTTAAATTTTTTAATTTTTATAAATTTTAAATTTAATTGATTTTAAATTTGTTATTTATTTTAAATGGGGTTTAGTTTTATAAATTTTTAAAATGCTAGGCTAATTATAATAAGTTTCTTAATTTTTATTTTAAATTGTACATTGTATTGTTATTTTTTACTGCTGCCTGTACACCGCCCTGAGTCCTTCGGGAGAAGGGCGGTATAAAAATCAAATAAATAAAATAAATAAAATAATAAATAAAAAATAAATAAATTCTCCAAAGCACCCGAGGGCAGGACAAGAAGCAATGGGTGAAAACTAATCAAGGAGAGAAGCAACTTAGAACTAAGGAGAAATTTCCTGACAGTTAGAATTAATCAGTGGAACAACTTGCCTCCAGAGGTTGTGGATGCTCGAACACTGGAAGTTTTTAAGAAGAGGTTGGAGAACCATTTGTCTGAAGTGCTGTAGGGTTTCCTGACTCAGCAGGGGGTTGGACTAGAAGACCTCCAAGGTCCCTTCCAACTCTGTTATTATATTAGTAACACGGGTGCTAAGCAAATCTGGCTTCCCCATTGACTCTGCTCATCAGAAGGTCACAAAAAGAGATCACATGATCCCAGGACACAGCAAACCATCATAAATATGAACCAGTTGCCAAGCATCCAAATGTAAACGGATGCTGCAGTGGCCATAAGGGTGAAAAAACAACCATAAGTGACTTTTTTCAGTGCTGTTGTAACTTTGAACAGTCAATAAATGAACTGTGGTAAGTTTAGAAGAAGACTATTGGTTGAAACCATCTTGCCAGTGTTGGGATTCAATTTTTTTTTACTACCGGTTCTCTGGGTGTGGCTTGGTGGGCGTGGCTTGGTGGGCATGGCAGGGGAAGGTTACTGCAAAACCTCCATTCCCTCCCCACTCCAGGGGAAGGTTACTGCAAAACCTCCATTCCCTCCCCACTCCAGGGGAAGGATACTGCAAAACCTCCATTCCCTCCCCACTCCAGGGAAAGGATACTGCAAAACCTCCATTCCCTCCCCACTCCAGGGGAAGGTTACTGCAAAACCTCCATCCCCTCCCCACTCCAGGGAAAGGATACTGCAAAACCTCCATTCCCTCCCCACTCCAGGGAAAGGATACTGCAAAACCTCCATTCCTCGCTAAACAAATAATTCCCTCAACACTGTCAAACTATTTACTAAATCTGCACTACTATTAATGTTCTCATAGTACCCATCACCAATCTCTTTCCATTTATGACTGTTTGACTATAACTTGTTGCTGGCAATCCTTATGATTTATATTGATATATTGACCATCAATTGTGTTGTAAATGTTGTACCTTGATGAACGTATCTTTTCTTTTATGTACACTGAGAGCATATGCACCAAGACAAATTCCTTGTGTGTCCAATCACACTTGGCCAATAAAAATTCTATTCTATTCTATTCTATTCTATTCTATTCTATTCTATTCTATTCTATTCTATTCTATTCTATTCTATTCTATTCCATTCTATTCTATTCTAAAATCTTTCCCCTGGATCAGCTGGGTCTTGGGAGGTAGAGAATAGATGGGGGCAGGGCCAGCCAGTGGTGGCCGGTTCTCCAAACTACTCAAAATTTCTGCTACCAGTTGTCCAGAACTGGTCTGAACCTGCTGAAACCCACTTCTGCATTTTGCCTTCTGGTTCTGATAGAAACCAGCCAGATATCTCCGTGAAAACTATCACTGTAGAACAAGTCTTCCTTCGTGATCCCTGATAGCTGGCATTTTCTTTCTCTGCCCGTGGAGATTTCGCTTGGCTGTTAGGACTAATTAGTAATTAGAACGGTATAATTTAAATTTGCTGCTTTGATGGGAGATGGTAGAGATTCTTCCACAACGGTTGACATCAGATGACTAGGAATTCAAAGAAGCGTAGAAGAGAAAATGGGACGCAGGTCACAAATGGTCCTTGAACTCTTTTGGTTTTTTGACACATGCATTAGGAAAGAGGACTAGACAGAACGTGTGAATTGAGAGGTCTGGAGTTTTCCTCAATGGGTAGCGTAAGAACAAGCAAACAAAACAGCTGTTCTGTTATGAAATATTTCTGTGTTCAGTCATATGTAAGGTAAAGGTAAAGGTTCCCCTCGCACATATGTGCTAGTTGTTCCCGACTCTAGGGGGCGGTGCTCATCATTTCAAAGCCAAAGAGCCAGCGCTATCCGAAGACGTCTCTGTGGTCATGTGGCCGGCATGACTCAACGCCAAAGGCGCACGGAACGCTGTTCCCTTCCCGCCAAAGATGGTCCCTATTTTTCTAATTGCATTTTTTTACCTGCTTTCGAACTGCTAGGTTGGCAGAAGCTGGGACAAGTCACGGGAGCTCATCCCGTTACGCGGCACTAGGGATTTGAACCGCTGAACTGTCGACCTTTCGATCGACAAGCTCAGCGCCTTAGCCACCAAGCCACCTCCTCCCTTCAATCATACGTATTTAGATATTAAATTACATGGGGGGAGGGAGGTGAAGCAGGAAAGAGGCACTTCCAGTACTGAAGTTGACTTTGTTCACAGGAAAATTAAACTCAAGGAGGGCTAGTCTCTGGAGATAGAGAGGAATTCCACTCAAGTGAGTAAATACAATCCAATGGATAAGGAGAATAATTTTGCACGATTCATTTTTATGCCAAAGGGAGAAGGACAGTATCGTTGTATGGGTAGGGAGGTTATTTGAGCCTGCTGCGATCTGAAGTATTTCAGACAGGATGTGGGCTTGAAAAGAGAAATAATAATAAAAGCAACATCCATAGCATGATAGAATTCTATCGTTTGGCTCCTTTGAAATTCATAGATACGACTTAGATAAAGTCACTGAGATGACCACTATGATCTGTTTCAATTAAAACTGCTTAGCTGGTCCTGCACCCCCTCTGATCTGCCTAAAATGCACACCCTTGCACTGGCCTTATTTTAGCATGTGCGGAGTGCAGAGAAGCGTAACAAAGATGGATAGGGGACTGGAGGCTAAAACCTATAAAGAAGGTGTTGCTGGAATCGAGTATGTCTAGTTGAATGAAAAGAAGGACTAGGGGAGACATGATAGCATTGTTCCAGTCTTTGAGGGGCTGCCCCAAAGAAGAGGGAGTCAAGCTATTCTCCAAAGCTCCTGAGGGCAGGACAAGGAGCAACGGATGGAAGCAAATCAAGGAGAGAAGCAATCTGAAATTAAGGAGAAACTTCCTAACAGTGAAAACAATTAACCAGTGAAATGACTTGCCTCCAGAAGTTGTGGATGCTCCAACACTGTAAGTTTTTAAGAAGAGATTGGACAGTCACTGAAATGGCTGAGCAGCGTGTTGGACTAGAAGACAAGATCCCTTCCAACTCTGTTATTCTCTTCTTCTCTTCTCTTCTCTTCTCTTCTCTTCTCTTCTCTTCTCTTCTCTTCTCTTCTCTTCTCTTCTCTTCTCTTCTCTTCTCTTCCCTTCTCTCCTCTCCTCTCCTCTCCTCTCCTCTCCTCTCCTCTCCTCTCCTCTCCCTTCCTCTTCTCTTCTCTTCTCTTCTCTTCCCTTCCTTCCTTCCTTCCTTCCTTCCTTCCTTCCTTCCTTCCTCCCTCCCTCCCTCCCTCCCTCCCTCCTTCCTCCCCTCCCTTCCCATCCCATCCTATCCTATCCTATTTTTTCCATTTCTTTGGTCTTCTAGAAACTGGCACATTTACAAGCCTGCCTTTTGTGCCAAAGGTATGTTTGCATTGGCTTTTTAATTGTGTTTCATCTCAGCGTGCATTTTTTTCAACGAGATAAGATTAAGTCAATTTTTTTTAAAAAAAAATCCATTTTTTACTGTCAACCTGTTACTTCACTTAAAATGAGATGATAAAACCCACAGGAATATAAATAAGGCAATAATTTATCATTTTCAAGTGAGCTACAAACGAAGAGCCCAACGTTCAGAGAAAAAAGGTAATATCTTCCTGGAATCGGCCTTTCAGGATCACGTAGCTGTCGGGATCAATCCAGAATGGAAGAAGAGAAGAAGCATGATTAATAGAATAATAACAAATTAAGGTCTTAAAATAGACAAGAGTCTGCAATTTTGCTTCTGCTGCAAGAAATCTGTTTCCCAGCTCTCTTTGTAAATACTTGAAATTACAAATAGCATTTCCTTCCAATACTTGATGGCTTAAAGGAGAGATTATAATGGGGTAGCTGTTGTTTCTTGGGCTTCCTGCAAAGATATTAATTAGTGAGTTCTGGAGGGGGGTGGGTTGAGTATTACAGGTAGCCCTTGACTTACAGCAGTTCATTTAGTGACTACTCCAAGTTACAACGGCACTGAAAAACTGGTTGTTAAGTGAATCTGGCTTTCCCTCCCCAACCCCATGAATTTTGGTTCTCAAAAGGGGATCACACTGCAACCGTTATAAGCCTGAGTCCATTGCCGAGTGTCTGAATTTTGATCACGTGACCCCAGGTATGGTGAAATGGTCCCAAGTGTGAAAAAGGGTCGTAAGTCACTTTTGTTCCGTGACGTTGTGACTTCGATCACTAAATGAACTGTTGTAAGTCAAGGACTTTTAAATGGAATAATTTTGCTTCTGTCTTCTTTGAAACTAGAAGTCCTAAATATTCAATATTCCAGTTCTTCTAGGAAACCTTTAAGCTGTTTTTACGATGTTTTTCGCTCATTGCCTTGTGCTGGGTGAGATCTTAACGAAATGCCGCTTGGAGGTTTCTGATATCTTCTGCAAGCTGAGCACTCATTCTCAACAAAGCTGCTCTTGTAAATTTCCAAAGGTCTTTTTTATATTCACTTAATTGAATCATAATCAAAACAGTGCATCAACTCTTAGGAAGTGGGCTTGCCTTAACAAAAAAAGAAAGAAAGAAAGAAAAAAAAAAAAAGAAAGGAGTAGCATAAGAACAATGATAGACAAAAAATACCGAAACCAAAATATTATCTAGTGTTGGGAAAGGAGACTTAATATGGCTCACTCTCTGCTGCAGCTAGAAATAAAACATCAAAATCCTTTTATCACACTCTTACGACTTTATTTTTTATCGACTGTGAAAAACCTGCCATCAGCATCTGAAATGTTTATTGAGAATGTTATTATTGATGAAGGAAAGCGATGGCATCAATCTTTGAATGGCTTAAGCCCCCCACCCTCCCACCCCATCTAAACAATTCTAAACAAGATCTGCTTCAGCATTGGCAGGAAGGGAGAAAAAAAAAAGGCTTTTAATCAGTTCTACAGGTCTCGTTTTCTCCCTGGAAGTTGCAAACGCGTCTCCTGGAGACTTTGAGATAGATCCCTGGTCGCTCTTCTTCCTTTGCCCAAGAAAGCCAGCCATCATGTCACACAGGTGGACTATAGAAAGACGTAGCAGAGTAAAATCTGCCACTGAATATTCTCTCCGGTTAAAATAAGAGTAGGATTCTGGTTGACGCCAAAGCTAGAGCTAATTAAAGAATAATGCCATGTTGAGTTTAGGCAACGAGTGTAAATAACTGCAGACAGCAGAGCTTTTGAGAAGTTTCCAGTGTTTACGCCGATCTCGCTTCGTGCCTCTGACTCTTCTAGCTTAAATTGCCTGTTTTTTGGGGTGGGGAGGGAGGGAGGTAGCATTCTTCTAGTTCCCCTAGAAGGATAGATGACAGGCATCTCCCCATGACAGGTTGTTTTTTTTTTCAGAAAGGAAGGCTAGAAGCTATGCAAATGCCGTAAATAAACTCTAAATAATCTCAAACTCTTGGCCACTTCACTTCTAATTGAGCAATGCGTCAAAACCAGGGTGGCAGGGAAGAACGTGCTTGTTTATCTCTGCGGCTGCCTCTCGCCTTATTATTTCCTTTGTAAGCGGATGCCCACCTCCTTCTGCTTCTTTTTTTTTTATAGAATTTTATTGGCCAAGTGTGATTGGACACACAAGGAATTTGTCTTGGTGCATATGCTCTCAGTGTACATAAAAGAAAAGATACGTTCATCAAGGTACAACTGCAACTTCCATGGGCACTGCCAGGCTGTGTTTCTATCGTCACTTTGCGTCTCTTATCTATGAAACTGAACATGCTACTGTGTGGGTCCTGGGTCTGGGAGGAAAGAAAGCTGAGAATAGAGCCTTCACCAACATCCCGAGCTATTGGCCAACCGCCTCTCCCTTTGGTGGACATTTTTTTGCTCGGCAGCCTAAGGTGTAGGAGAAGAGCAGACTGAGCTGGAAGGTGGAGTTAAACATGTCATTAGTTCAGAATCATTGAGTTGCCACAAAAGATCCAGGTCCAGCTCTCCTTGAATTCTCTTGACCCTTCTCTAGCGCCAATTTAGTTTTGACCGTTAGTTGGCTAGATTGATGTGTATTAGTGGCAATAATACACTCATCTGTGCTTTGAACTCAACGAATGCTCCTAGTTATTTGCACCTTTTAAACTCGGTCTTTCTTTGACCTGTTTCCGCGTCACCTAAATCAAACTGGTCCTACTCCATTAAGGCTTTGAGGAGTTATGCTGACCTCCTCCTCTTTCTGCCATCCTGTTTAGCTGCAAAGAATAAAAAAGGTAATAAACTTAACGATTCTCCTCTCTTTTTAAATCTTTCAACGAAACCAGTTTACTGCTTCAGCCATTGCATGCTGGGCTCACCATTTGAGTCCGGTGCCTTTCTCTGCCAGGGGGAAAAAAAATAATAATAATTCCAATCGGTGACACGGTGATCCTACCACAAAATTTATTACCTTGGCAGCAAGAGACAAAAGAAAACTTAACGTAGAAAGAAACAAAATAGATGGTGAGAGTATTTTATAGGCCTTTGGTTTTGTTATTATACACTTTATGGCTTAATCCAGGGATGTCCAATCTTGGCAGTTTTAAGAGCTGTGGACTTCAACTCCCAGAATTCAGAATTCGCCAGCCCACAGCTCTTAAAACTGCCAAAACTGGACAACCCAGGCTTCATCCAATAGATTAATGGGAAACTGGGTGAAAGGACGTCAGACGAGATGGACGGTTTATATTTGGAAGAAGGCAAAAAGAGCCAGAATGCAAACAGAACATTTGTGTTTTAGGTGATGTTTAAGTATTTTTTGACATGACTTTTTAAGTACTTCCTGTGTTCCATGTGAAAAAAAAAATAGTTCTTTTAGCTTAAATCCCTGCCCTATTTTCTGTAAATGTAGCGTGAAGGCCTTTGAAAGGTGTGCCAGACAGGTAAATTGGGAAGCTTAGCAAAGGTACAAAAAAAAAAAAAGCCTAAAAAAGAAGTGTTAATTGGATCCCACATGATGAGCAAGAGAGAAAAACGAAAGCGCCAGACTTCACATAGCCATCAACTGCCTTATATCTGGATATTTTATTTTATGGGCATGGTAATTCACGTTTGTTTGCAAAAGACAGCCTTAAGCGTTGGTTCTACCAGCTCAAGACAAGTTATTTTAATTTCGGGATTGAATATAAATCCAGTTATATTGCATTAATTCTCTGGCACGGGTTTTCCGCTATTTATCTACCGCACCCGATTATTTGCATATCTATCCTCTTTTTCTCCGAGAATTCCAGGTGGAATAGGACTCTCTCCTCATTTTACCTCACCCAATAATCATCGGAGGTGGTTTGGACGGGAAAGGAAACTATTTCCCCAAAGCACCTCCTGAGATGGTTGGCTCCGAATTTGACTCACCTAGATCCAACGCCTTAATCACAACAAGCACATTGACTCTCGCAAGCCTCTGTGATGGATTTCCACTTGTGTGCCTTATGGAGTAAGACTTTCATTTCACATTCAAGGCCGGCTTTTCTTGTGAATCGAGTCCCGTATTTCAAGTGCTATCTCCTGAGCAGCCCTTCAGTAAATCATGTTGAAGACTGTCTCTTTCAGCTGCTACCTCACAAACGCTGCTGCGTTACAAATGATACCCCCGTGACATTGCGAGTGGTTCCCGGGGGTATTTCATCTGCCTGGCTCTCTGCTCACAGGACAGAGTTGGGTAAATAAGAGCGTGGTCTGTGGTGTCCATCTTGGAAGATCTCCAGCATGTCATGTCATCCGTCTCATGGTCTTTTCTGCATCTCATCACACAGATGGTCTGATTTTTCTTCTGCTGGACAAAGCACACATGAATAGACCAGGGGTCTGCAAAATTGGCTCTTTTAAGACTTGTGGATTTCAACTCTGGGAGTTGAAGTTCACAAGTCTTAAAAGAGCCAAGTTTGCAGATCCCTGGAATAGACTATGAATTCAATGGTTTCAGGAATTGGGTATGTCTAGTTAATGAAATGGATAAGACTCCTGCAAGTCCCTTGCACTGCAAGGTGATCAACCAATCAGTCCTAGAGGAGATCAACCCTGACTGCTCTTTAGAAGGCTAATAGAAGGCTGAATAGAAAACTCAAATACTTTGGCCACCTAATGAGAAGGAAGGACTCACTGGAGAAGAGCCTAATGCTGGGAACGATGGAGGGCAAAAGAAGAAGGGGACGGCAGAGAACGAGGTGGCTGGATGGAGTCACTGAAGCAGTCGGCGGGAGCTTAAATGGATTCCAGAGGATAGTAGAGGACAGGAAGGCCTGGAGGAATGTTGTCCATGGGGTCACGATGATCGCACATGACAACTGACAACAACAAAAAGGTTAATGAAAAGAAGGACTAGGGGTAACATGATAGCAGGGTTACAATTTTTGAGGGTTCGCCACAAAGAAGAAGGGGTCCACCTATTCTCCAAAGCACCAGAATGCAGGACAAGAAGCAGTGGACGGAAACTAATCAAGGAGAGAAGCAACACAGAACCAAGAGAAAATTTCCTGACAGTGAGAACAATTAACCAGTGGAACGACTTGCCTCCAGAAGTTGTGGGTGCTCCAATACTGGAGCATTTTAAGAAGAGATCAGATAACCATTTGTTTGGAAGGATGTTGTTGTCTCCTGCTTGAGCAGAGGACTGGACTAGAAGACCTCCAAGGTCCCTTCCAACTCTGTTATTCTGTTATTCAATATGAGGGCAGTTCACTTTCTTTCTTTAGCAAACCCGTCTTCTGAACATGTATTTTGAACAAATTTGGATGTGAAGGAAGAACATTTAAAAGTTTGCTACAAAGCAGGAGCAAAATACAGGTAGCCCTCTTTTAGCAACCATGGTTGGGACCAGCCACTGGATGGTTAGGTCACTAAGTGAAACCACATCTGTGCTTACAATTTGATTTCAGCTTTCCTTTGCTTTACAGACTTGGGAAGTAAAGTAAATGGGAAGATTGTCTGCAAAGTTACTTTTTCGAGGCAGTCTTTAAATGAGAACTATTTGCATTCATTTTTAAAAACGTGCGTTCTTCTCATTGAAATGCAGAAATATTTACAGAAATATTGGGATTGTGTTGGAATTCCAGGTCAGCATCTGGGAAGCACCAGACTGCTGAAATCTCAGTTTAGTGTTATTCTTGTAGCACATTCAACGCCCACGACCCGTCCCAAAAAATATTTTTTTGAAGTTAGCATTTGATGTAAAAATACCATGATTGTTTAGGAACATGAATGTCTGAATAAACATCAGTAATGTATAATGAGATCTGTGAAAGTGGTGAGGAAGGGATCCTTTTATTCAATCAAACTGGAAACAACTAGAAAAGTACACACTTTTACTTTTAAACAATTGTCTCCTGCATTCTCCAGGGATTCCCTTATACTACATGATTGACTATTAAACTCTCTCTGAATTTCTGGATATCAAACGCGCTAGCTCTGGCAGCAAATTTTGTTCTATTTCAGTTTCTGAATAAGTTTCAAAGTGCCATCAAGCAATTTTAGTACATGCTAATATCTCCCTCGTGATATCCTTGGAAACATTTTTAAGTTTCAGCCATTCACTCCTGAAATTGTCGGTGTCTTCATGTGCCACTAAAAATTCATACATCCAACGGCGTGTTTTTGTTTTACTTCGAGAAAAATCTACCAGTGATACGGTTTTGGTACTCCTGTAATAACCATCCCATCTCCAGACAATAAGACAAGAGTGAATGACAGAATGTTTTATTTCTTCTCTCGGCTTGATTTCGGGTGTCATGTTTCTATTGTCCATCATCCTATTGCTCACCTATCCTTCATCCTTCTTGCAAGCCACTGGCTGGAAAAAAAAAACACAACCAAAACCCTTCCAGGTGACACGACAATACATAAAATAAAAACTAAAATTTGGTCTGAAAAAGAGCGAAAGCAACACACAATCATAGCTACCGAAAGTGCAAGAGAACCCAATGAATGGCTGCTTTTAAAATATAATAATGGAGGCACCAGGAAAAAATCCTTCGGGAAAGTCATCCAGAGTTTGCCAATACTCCAGAAAAGCTGCTCAGCCTGGACAGTTGGCCACCCAGACAGGAGGGTATAAAAATGGGTGAGGAGATGTTCTGAGACAGGAGAGGATCACTGACCAACTTGGCTCAGTAAGAAAAAACAGACAAATTAATCTTGAGTCATTCTCAGAGGGAGCTGATAGCAATAGCACTTAGACTTATATACCCCTTCACAGGGCTTTTTACTGCCCTCTCTAAGCAGTTTACAGGGTTAGCCTATTTCCCCCCAACAATTTGGTTCCTTGTTTTACCCACCTCGGAAGGATGGAAGGCTGAATCAAGCCTGAACCTGTCAGGATCGAACTACTGGCAGCGGGCGGCGTTAACAACAGCAACAGCAATAGCACTTAGACTTATATACCGCTTCACAGGGCTTTTTACTGCCCTCTCTAAGCAGTTTACAGGGTTAGCCTATTTCCCCCCAACAATCTGGTTCCTTGTTTTACCCACCTCGGAAGGATGGAAGGCTGAGTCAAGCCTGAACCTGTCAGGATCCAACTACTGGCAACGGGCGGAGTTAACAACAGCAACAGCAATAGCACTTAGACTTATATACCACTTCACAGTGTTTTACTGCCCTCTCTAACGAGTTTACAGAGTCAGTCACTTGCCCGCAACAATCTGGGTCCTCGTTTTACCAACCTTGGAAGGATGGAAGGCTGAGTCAGCCTTGATCCGGTCAGGATCGAATTCCTGGCAGTGGGTAGAGTTAGCCGGCAACACTGCATTGTAACAAATGCGCCACTATGGCTTCTTTCTTTCTTTCCTTCCTTCCTTCCTTCCTTCCTTCCTTCCTTCCTTCCTTCCTTCCTTCCTTCCTTCCTTCCCTCCCTCCCTCCCAAGCAATAGCAGACTTATATAACATTTCACAGTGCTCTCTAAGTGGTTTACAGAGTCAGCCTTTTGCCCCCAACAATCTGGGTCCTCATTTTACCGAGCTCGGAAGGATGGAAGGCTGAGTCAACCATACGCCTGGTGAGATTTGAACTGCCAAATTGCAGGCAGCCTGCAGTCAGCAGAAGCAGCTTGCAGTACTGCATTTTGACCACTGCGCCACCGTGGCTGTTAAACTGATGAACTGATGCATCAAGAAGCTCAACAGGAGAAAAAGCCATGGATCCATGGCCCAGCAAACTTTGATTAAATTTAAAATATGTGTTCTGTTTCCCTTCCCCCAATACTCCCAGCAAAGAGTCCGTCAGAGGCCTTCCTTTTTTCCTTTTATTTACATAGATACATGTCCTGGCCACGTCTACCCACGGGCCTGCCAAGTTTCTGGAGATAACGAGGAAATTATAGATAAGGCCGGAATTACTCACGAATATATTCTTCCCTCCATTGAAACAGTTAGCTCGCGCCAATTCATTAGCTCGCGCCAACTCATTACTTTGTCCAAGACAAAAAACCAGGAAGTCCCGCCTCCTATTTATAGTCTCTGCAGATGTCACTGCATGACAATTATGACTTGGCTTTGTCCCAACTCTTCCACTGCTGCGCACGGCGATCACGTCTACGTAATCTTGCATCGCTCCAAAACTGTTCTTGGGGCGTTGCCAAATCAGAAGGAGGCTCCATGGAATCAGGCTGTGCCGGCCCCTCCTCCTCCCTTTGAGTGGGTGCCAGGGAGGGAAAGGGCTCAAGAGAAGCAGGGCTGGCCAGGTCTTCTCCCTCACTTTCTGAATCATCCGAGTCCAGGAGTCCGGGTCCAGGAACCTGGGTCACAACAATATGGCTGTGTGCTGCCATTACAAGCAAGACTTGTTGGCTATCTTGATACTGTGTTCAGCCCTGACTGATGATAGATATCTGGAAAGCCTGCCTTCTTCTCAACTTCCTGCTCTTTATGACAAAGCTGTGCCTTGTCCTATATGTTTAGAGTCCGAATAACTTCACTTGGGTTCTCAATCCAGGCCTTTGTTAATTTCTCATAAAGCCTTGGAGAAACACCAATAATACAGGGATCCTTGAGCTCCTTTGCTTTGCTTAATGAAAAGAAGGACTAGGGGAGACATGATAGCAGTCTTCCAGTATCTCAGGGGCTACCACAAAGAAGAGGGAGTCAAGCTATTCTCCAAAGCACTTGAGGGTAGGACAAAAAGCAATGGGTGGAAACTAATCAAGGAGAGAAGCAACTTAGAACTAAGGAGAAATTTCCTGACAGTTAGAACAATTAATCTGTGGAACAACTTGCCTCCAGAAGTTGTGAATGCTCCAACACTGGAAGTTTTTAAGACAACCATTTGTCTGAAATGCTACAGGGTTTCCTGCTTGAGCAGAGGGTTGGACTAGAAGACCTCCAAGATCCCTTTCTATTCTATTCTATTCTATTCTATTCTATTCTATTCTATTCTATTCTATATAATAATAATAACAACAGAGTTGGAAGGGACCTTGGAGGCCTTCTAGTCCAACCCCCTGCCCAGGCAGGAAACCCTACACCATCTCAGACAGATGGTTATCCAACATTTTCTTAAAAATTTCCAGTGTTGGAGCATTCACAACTTCTGCAGGCAAGTCGTTAGACTTATTAATTGTTCTCACTGTCAGGAAATTTCTCCTTAGTTCTAGGTTGCTTCTCTCCTTGATTAATTTCCACCCATTGCTTCTTGTTCTACCCTCAGGTGCATTGGAGAATAGCTTGACTCCCTCTTCTTTGGGGCAGCCCCTGAGATACTGGAAGTCTGCTATCATGTCTCCCCTAGTCCTTCTTTTTATTAAACTAGACATACCCAGTTCCTGCAACCGTTCTTCATATGTTTTAGCCTCCAGTCCCCTAATCATCTTTGTTGCTCTTCTCTGCACTCTTTCTAGAATCTTAGCATCTTTTTTACATCACGGCGACCAAAACTATTCTGTTCTATTCTGTTCTGTTTTGTTCTGTTCTTTGGAAAGGCCTGCTCTTTCTGAGCTACTTGGAAAGCACAGGAGTTTTATCAGCATGACCTGGTTTCCAGGTAACCCCCTTCCCTGGTCCATCTCACACAGCCACCACAACAAACCCTTTGTGAGTGGCGTAATAATACAGGGTGAATAATGCCAGGATGATAGAAGTAGGAGAGCCTCATTAGACAGGGGAGTATTTGTTTCCCTGTGAATAGCAAGCATTGAGAAAAATAAAATATGATTGGATTAGACTAGGAAATACAAAGATTCTCCATACATTTCCCCCCCTCCAACTAAAGCACAGGGAGCTCCCCCAGTTCTTTTCTTCTGACAACAGTGGCTCCGCACCGTATTTATTGCGTGTCCCATTTCCAAGAATATCTTTTTCTTTCTGAAGGTTTCTTGCCATGGGTGGGCCAAGGGTAGATGCAAATGCTGAGGGACACTTTCTCCTAATATCATTCCAATATCCAGTCCACATCTGGCTCTTTGGCTGTCCCCGTCCAGCCCACATGACGTTAGTCAGAAGGTCAACCCTAAAATGAGTCTGGCCGAAGCCATCCAGCTGTGGACGGGGCGAACTAGTTAGATGGGTTTTTGTAGCCAAAACAATAAAGTTTTCCTATGGGAACCAAGGACATTCTCACATGTGGCTGGCCAGAGGAGGAGTTGGTAACCCAGCAACCAGACATCACCTGGATTGGACAGCTTGACCAATGACTTGGAGAGAAAGGGAAACCTTTTACTTTTAATTAGGTGAAAGCCGCGGGAAACCTCAGAGTTGGTTTTCACCAGTCTGTGCCCAAATGATGTATCCTGTAATGTATTACTGTAAGTTTTGGCGGGAGTTTTAGGCGGGAAATATCTCGTTTCTGATTGGATGCAGCCTCAGGCTGAAGTGTATATAAGGAGAGGTTTTTCTCCAGAGTTTTGCTGGGTCACACTATATTAAAGAGCTGTTGTCACTAACCTGGTCTCCTGCCTCGTCAATACCCAAACATAACATTGGCGACGAAGGTGGGATCTTGAGGCAGAGCACCAGAACAGAGCTGAACTCACTACGAGAATCAAACCCAGCAAGGTGACGGCGAATGCAGCGATGACCGGCTACACGCCACCCACTCCGTTTGACCCTGCCCAGGAGACATGGGGAATATATATGACCCGTTTGAAAGTTTCCTGGAGGCAACGAGCTACAGGAGTCTCCGACAACCGCAAACGGGCTTACTTCATAAGCCACTGTGGGTCAGCAGTCATCGCCGTCGCAGAAGCCCTAGCGGAGCCAACACCGCTACACTCCGTCTCGTGGCAGACCCTTCAGACACTCCTGAAGAATCACTACGCACCAGCCCCGTCCAAATACGATCGACGGCACGAGTTTGGGGAGCGAGGCAACAAGAAGGCGAGTCCATCAGCGACTACATGGCAGCCCTGAGACAAGCCTCCAAGCATTGCGAGTACCGCGATCTGGACGAAGAGCTGCTGGAACAACTTATACGGGGGGTCAGAGACATCCGTTTGAGGAGACGGTTGCTAGCCAAGAGCAACCTTACATTGGCAAACGCCTGGACGAAGCCAGAGCCCATGAGATGTCCAACCATGCAGCAGACACCTTACAAAAGCGACTCACGCCGATGGCGGGCGCAAAGCCGAGCACAGTCCACCACGAAGAAACCTATCGTGAGTCAACCAGCGAAGAGGAGGAAGAAGTCCACTACACCGGAAAATCGACAAGGAAGACCCGGAGGAATGCGGAAGTTGCGGGCCGACATCAGCGCCAAAGATGTAAGTTCAGGGACGCCATTTGCCGGCGGTGTGAAAGGAAGGGGCACCTGGCTCAAGTCTGCCGAGCACCCCAACCTTCCCGCCGAAAATTCAAATCGGCCAATCAGAGCGGCTCTGAGTCAGAGATGCAAACCCCACATTCCCGCCGAAATTTCAAACCAGCCAATCAGAGCGAGATCGGCGAGGCGACCGCGATTGGCCAGGAAAGAAAGAGCGCGAAGTCAAACCGAATGACTGTTACCATAGACCACGCAGCTACCCGCATCGAAGAAAAGATCTTCACAAACCCGACAATTGAAGGCGTACCGTGCCGACTGGAAGTAGACACAGGATCAGCAATCACAATCATGTCCTGGGACACTTTTGTGAAAGCCTTGCCGCACATCGCAAAGCGCAAGCTACAGAAACAACGGCCCGGGTGCAGGATTACCAGGGCAACCGCATCCCTGTTCGAGGACAACGACCGTCGAGGTCAAGTACGGACATACGAAAAGACCCTGCCCATCACGTTAGTCGAGGAACCTTGCCAAGCTTGCTGGGGCTAGACTGGTTCCGGGCGTTGGGAATGGGGTGACTGGCGTCCACGGAGCGGATGCAACCTGCAAACGCCCTAATGGAGGAATTCGCAGACGATTCGAGGACCGTTTAGGCAAGTACAAGGGACCCCTATCTCCTTCAATTTAGACCCCCAAATAGCTCCCATTAGGTTAAAGGCAAGGAGGGTTCCTTTTGCACTCAAACCTAAAATCGACAAAGAGTTAGATAAATTAGTCAGCCAGGGGATACTAGTGCCAGTTGACCATGCCAAATGGGAGACGCCAATCGTCACCCTATAAAACCAGACGGGTCCATAAGGATTTGCGCTGATTACAAGGCTACCTTGAACAAAGCATTGCAAAAGAGCGCCTACCCAGTTCCAGTAGTGCAACACTTATTGCACTCACTAGGGCACGGACAAGTTTTCGCCAAATTAGACTTGGCACAAGCGTACCAACAGCTACCCGTAGATGCTAGCACAGCTGAAGCCCAGACCATTGTAACGCACCGGGTGCCTTTAAGTGCACCCGGTTACAGTTCGGGTGAGTGTGGCCCGGGCTATTCCAAAATTTGATGGAGCGGCTCCTACAAGGGTTACCGAGTCGTACCCTATTTCGATGATGTGTTGGTATCAGGGGAAGATTTAAGAGAACTGGGGAAGCGATTAAGGAAAGTTTTGGCCATTTTTAGGTCGGCAGGATTAAAAGTCAAAGCAAGCAAGTGTCAGATAGGGGTCGAATCTGTTGAATTTTTGGGCTATAGAATAGACAAAAAGGATTCACCCACTGAGAGCAAAGTCAAGGCGATAAAGAGAGCCCCAGCACCCAAAAACAAGACAGAACTCCAGGCTTTCCTGGGTCTGGTAAACTTTTACGCCGTGTTTTTAAAAGACAAGGCAACCGTTGCTGAACCGCTGCATAAATTGCTTGGAAAAAACACTGTTTGGTCGTGGGGGAAGTCAGAGAATAGGGCATTTGAGGCAGTAAAAAGTTTGCTATCAAGCGATAGCCTGTTAATACAATACAACAACAGACTGCTGTTAGTATTGGTTTGTGATCGTCCCCTATGGAGTAGGAGCTGTACTTAGCCACAGACTCCCAAACGGCACTGAAGCCCCTATAGCGTTCTATTCACGAACGATGTCCCGGCTGAAAGGAATTACAGCCAGCTAGATAGGGAGGCTCTTAATAGTGTCAGGGTGAAAAATTTCACGAATACGTTTTTGGGAGAGATTTGAAATTATCACTGATCACAGACCGCTATTGGGGTTACTGGCTGGCGACCGCCCAACGCCAGTAGCACTCTCACCTAGACTGACCAGATGGACTATTTTTTTGACCGCATACTCCTACAAGCTGCAGCATCGGCCTGGAAAGGAGCTGGGGCATGCGGACGCATTGAGCAGATGCCCATTGCCAGGGGAAATCGAGGACCCCACCCCGGGCACACCCGTTCTACTAATTGACTCTTTGGACTCGGGGCCAGTCACATCGCAGGAAGTGGCTCGGCCTCCTACCGGGACGTTGTTTTAAGGACTGTAATCAGTTGGGTTCAAGGGATGGCCGCTGCGGGCGAGCGTTACAAGGAATTTGTAAAGAAAAAAGGGGAATTGTCTGTGCAAGGGGGGTGCCTGCTCTGGGGGGATAGGGTGGTAGTTCCAGAGAAGCTGAGAAAAAAAGTTCTGGAACTCCTGCATGAGGGTCACCCAGGAATTGTGAGGATGAAGGGTTTGGCTAGGAGCTATGTCTGGTGGCCCCTAATGGACAGGAAATCAGTGACAGGGTTGGCCGATGCCAGGTATGTCAGGAATCCAGACCACTACCACCCACGGCCCCAGTGTTGGAGTGGGAGAAACCCCAAGGCCCTTGGTCCCGCATACACATTGATTTTGCCGGCCCTTCCACGGCCAAACATTTCTAATTGTGGTGGATGCATTCTCCAAATGGCTGGAGATCATCCTAATGAAATCCACAACCGCTGGAGCTGTCATCTCAGCACTAAAACACCTTTTCGCCACGCACGGGCTACCGGACACCCTCGTGTCCGATAACGCCCACAGTTCACCGCAGCATTATTTGAAGGGTACCTGGCTGAAGAGGGCATCCGACATGCCCTCTCAGCGCCGTTCCACCCTGCGTCGAACGGCCTTGCTGAACGCGTTTTGTCCGGAGTGCGAAAGAAGCGCTATCACGAAGCGGCCCGGCGATTGGCAGGCACAAATCGACGCATTCCTAACCGTCCAACACAGGACCCCTGTGTGGCCACCGCCGCAGCCCAGCCGAGCTATTAATGGGCGGAAGCTACGGTGCCCGCTAGACCGGCTACACCCGAACTACGTACAGGACGGGTTCAAAACAAAACCAGATAGAATCCGAGAGTTAAACATAGGAGACTCGGTGTGGGCACATAATTACAGCGACGGCCCTAACTGGAAGAGGGGGATAGTCATAGACAAAACGGGCCCCAAATCTTATCTAGTGGAACTAGACGATGGCAGAATCTGGGCGCCACATAGATCAATTAAGAAACAGATTGAGCGATAAGCCAGAATTAGGCGAGACCAGCCCTGACTATGATTTAATTAACCCCACAGCTGACTGGAGCCGAGAACAAACAGAAAGCGTAAGCAAAGAACCAAACAGAGACTTATCTGAGTCAGGCGAGGTCCAGCGACACCCTCCGGTCCCTCTAGAGGACAGCAGGTCCGAGCCGGCGAATAATCCAGGGCCGGATGGCCGGGAGGAGGAGCTCAGAGGAACGAAAAGTCCCTCCGGCAAGCTCGACTCAACTCCAGAAAGTGAACTGCGCAGGTCCGGGAGAGTCAGGAGACGCCCCACGTACCTGCAGGACTACGTAGAGAAGTAATATGCAAATATTGGCAAAGTGCCTTCTGGGAGGGAAGGAGTGTAATGTATTACTGTAAGTTTTGGCGGGAGTTTTAGGCGGGAAATATCTCGTTTCTGATTGGATGCAGCCTCAGGCTGAAGTGTATATAAGGAGAGGTTTTTCTCCAGAGTTTTGCTGGGTCACACTATATTAAAGAGCTGTTGTCACTAACCTGGTCTCCTGCCTCGTCAATACCCGAACATAACATATCCAATAAACTGTTCTTTGAGGAACTTGAGGGCCTCAGAATTTGTTTTCTATGGGTGCATCACTTGGAACGCTGACACAGAAATGAGAAATCAAATGCAAATAGGTGTATGCCCTACATTGAGGACCTGTATACTGCACGAATCAAGAAGAGGGCTGTGAAAATATTTACAGATCCCTCACATCCTGGACATAAACTGTTTCAACTCCTACCATCAAAACGATGCTATAGAGCATTAAACACCAGAACAACTAGACACAAGAACAGTTTTTTCCCGAAGGCCATCACTCTGCTAAACAAATAATTCCTTCAACAATGTCAAACTATTTACTAAATCTACACTACTATTAATCTTCTCATCGTTTCCACCACCAATCTCTTTCCACTTATGACTGTATGACTGTAACTTTTTGTTGCTATCATTAAGGGTTAAATTGCAACCTATGACCATCATTTGTGTTGTAAATGTTGTACCTTTGATGAAGGTATTTTTTTTTCTTTTATGTACACTGAGAGCATATGCACCAAAGCAAATTCCTTGTGTGTCCAATCACACTTGGCCTATTCTATTCTATTCTATTCTATTCTATTCTATTCTATTCTATTCTATTCTATTCTATTCTATTCTATTCTATTCTATTCTATTCTATTCTACATGCAATAGAATTGCATTGCTTGTATTTTGAAGGCTGCTATTATTATTATTTTTTTACAATTTACGTTTGTGCATGCATGCACACCTATGCACCTTCACAATATTGGTTTGGCCCTTCACAACAGCCCCTGTGTCTCATCTGGCCCCTTGGGGAAATTAATTGCCCCTCCCTGATATAAAAGCCCACAGAAGGAGGGAGGGCATGGGAGGTCTCTCTAAGTCCTCTGGAGACTAAAAGGAAAGGAAGGTTGAAAGACTTTCTGTCTTGCAAGAGTCTGTTAATGTAACCATATGATAAAGATTGAGTTAGTATTCCTAATTTGTGCTTCTTGTCTTGTCGGAAGGGCTGAGCCAAGCCAAACTAGGAGATAGATGAACATTAGCAAGGATGAATAATTGGGCGCCAAAAACCCCAGGTTTCAAGCTGACTCCCTACTGGCAGAGATAATTCCAGCCAACTTTGTTCAATCGTAGCATTCTCCATATCAATTGGCAGGGAATTGTGGGAATTTTAGTTCTAATGCTTTTTAGTAAGATAAAAAAGAATAGCCCAAATCATAGTAACCTTAGTTATAATCCCCATGCCACAATTACAATCCCCTGCTAGCAATACCAATAGAATATGGCTACAAAAAATGATGTTGAGACTCTAGAAAGAGTGCAGAGAAGAGCAACCAGGATGATGAGGAGACAGGAGGCTAAAACATACAATGAACAATTACAGGAACTGGGCATGGCTAGTCTAGTGAAGAGAAGGACCAGGGGGACATGATAGCATCTTCCAATATTTGAGGGGCTGCCACAGAGAGGAGGGGGCCAAACTATTTTCCAAAACACCCAAAGGCCAGAAAAGGAATAATGGATGAAAACTGACCAAGGAGAGATTCAACCTGGCAATAAAGAAAAATTTCCTGACAGTGAGAACAATCAACCGATGGAACAGAAGTTGCCTTCAGAACTTGTGGGAGGTTCATCCCTGGAGGCTTTCAAGAAGAGACTGGACTGCCATCGGTCAGAAATGGTGTAGGGTCTCCTGCTTGGGTGGGTGGGTCGGGGGTTGAATTAGATGACCTCCAAGGTCCCTTCCCTTCTGCATCTGTATCATTTTGGCCGGGATAGAAACCAGTCTAGCATCGTCTCCATTAAACAGCAGTAAGGCTGCAGCCATCAAGTAGACTTTCTCGCAAGCAAGTTTCCTCTCTTGCATTGTGCCTTTTGTCCCGCGACCGTCTTCCTTTCCTGCATGTCAGAATTAATTTGAGCAAATGCTGACAGTTTCATGTCCTTGATTAAAAAAAAACCCCACTCCTGCTCTCTGTAAGGAATTTGTGTCTAATGAAAGTGTTTTCCTGCTACGGCTCAATAAGGATTAGATTTAATGGTAGAACACAGTGTATGTGCTATTAAATGAATTGCATACCAGGAGAATTTGATCACGCGCCGCTCTATTGTGGTGACAAAAATCCACAGGGCAGTTTTAAAAACTTATTTATCCTGGCTGATGCGATTGGGAAAAAGATGCAAGATAGAGTGACCGGATTATGACATATGTAGCTTGCTTATAGGGTAGCCAATAAGTATAATATTGACAAGTTCAGATCAATAGCTTAAATCTGGATATAGAAAGAAGGAAGTTTACCTTAAAAAGAGAAGCCAAAACTCTCTGCTTTTCAATAACCATTGCCTTAAGGAACAGACAAAAAACAATCTGGGAGAAGTGATTGAAACAACGTCTATTACAGGATAGAATTATTCTGTATTACTTACGGTATTAATAAGTGGACATTCAAAATGTACTTTGTTTTGGAAATACATATATTTCCCTATCGCACAGATGCTGGCTGAGCTTCAAAGCTGTCACTGCTACTTAAAATGGGGCGGGGGAAATAAAATGGTAACAGTTATTTAATTCTAGATTAGTAGGTTTGTTTGTTTTTTATTTAATATTGGAGCAATAATTGCAGTGAATTGATGGATTTCCATCTGGCACACTGTTTTCTTTCTAAACCCCTTTCCATTTCCCTTGTTTGTCGCTCTTTAATTCTGCCATTCAGCTCTTAAAATATGACAGCATTCATAATAATAATAATAATAGTAAAAAGCTTTCCCACTTTAGGCTTAGGGCATTAGGAGGTAGGGCACATTCCCTAAATACTTATTTTACTCAGAAACTCTACGTGCCACTGAAAATTGCTGTTACCTTATGCTTCCCACCGACCCGTACGCTCACACAGAGAGGGACTCCTTAGGGTGCCGTCCGCCAAACAATGTTGGCTGGCGGCCCCCAGGGGAAGGGCCTTCTCTGTTGGAGCTCCTATGCTTTGGAACGAACTTCCCCCTGGTTTACGCCAAGTGCCTGATCTTCGGACTTTTCGCCGTGAGCTGAAAACGCATTTATTTATTCAAGCGGGACTGGCTTAAAAGTTTTATTAAATTTTAATTGGGGTTATTTATTGATTTTAGGGTTTTAAATTTTTTGAATTTCGGCCACCTTTGTAATATGCTTGGTTTTAAATTTCTGTTTTAATGTGTATATTGTGGGGTTTTATTTTCTGTCTGTACACCGACCGCCCTGAGTCCTTCGGGAGAAGGGCGGTATAAAAATCTAATAAAATAAATAAATAAATAATAATAATAAAATTGGACACAGTTTCCCCTTTTGGTCTTCCCTGCCCCCACACGGGTTCTCCGAAATTTAGATTTGTATATTACTAGACATTGTGGCATGTGATAAAGTCACAGCTTTCTCAAGAAGAAATGCAGGGTTATTGTTTTTTTTTGTGTTTTATTCTGCATCTGAAGGCAGCTGGATCTTATGGAAGGCATTAGTCTTATCTTTCTGGGGAACACCAAGCATTAAGTAATAAGAGCAGCTCTGATGTTCCCTTCCTTCCTTCCTTCCTTCCTTCTTCGCATCTCGTAAAAAGAATGCAGACAAATTCACCGTCCTTCTTCTCGTTCTGCCTCCTCTGGAACTTCATGCTTCAGTAATCAGAGCCACTTTTGTCACATCTTCAAAATATCATTACCTGCAAACAACATGTGCTCCCATTCCTTGAAGCCGTCGTAGCTGAAAGATTTATGATTAACGATTGTTGCTATAGCATCAGTAGAGTAATACTTATCTGACTTCCATACAGGTTTTTTTTTTCCTTCTCGTGCTGAAGGAGTTTCTCTTCAGCGTGGCATCAAGTCACGTGCGGTAAGGAAGTCCATCAAACCACACTTCTTCTTTGGAGATAGAATTTGGAGATAGCATCGGTCTTAGCTTCATCCCTTCCCACATCTTCTAGGAATGAATTAAATGCTATTGGTTTGATTTAGGGCCACTGTTATCTTCCCTTTCGCAATGAGATAAGTGCTATCACCCCAACTTTAGAAAGTTTGTGTAAATTGAAGTCTGTAGAGATTCTCCGTCATCCAGGTCATGGTTGCCCCAAAGGTTCTTTTTCAGGAGGCAACTGGACTTTCTTGTTTTCTCTTTTGAAGACGTTTCGCTTCTCATCCAAGAAGCTTCTTCCCAACTTCTTCAAGGTCTCTGTAGAGGTTCTCCGTCATCCAGATCATGGTTGTCCCAAAGATGTTTTTTCAGGAGGCAACTGGACTTCCTTGTTTTCTCTTTTGAAGACGTTTCACTTCTCATCCAAGAAGCTTCTTCAGCTCTGGCAGGATAGTGGGGAATGGAAGGATTTATATTCCTTGCAGACCGCTGGTCATTTGAATCCTTTTAGAAAGCCGTTGAGGCCACTTGGAGGTTTATCTGTGTCCTCAGGGTCACCCGAGTGGGGCTCCTGGTTCCTCTAATCTGCAATTTTTCTCTCTGGAAATCCATTCCTACTCCCACATCATTCAAAGCATGTTTATCGCAAATTGTATAGCTAAATGTCTGTAGAGATTATCAGTGAGAAGAAAGTCCAGTTGCCTCCTGAAAAAGCACCTTTGGGACATACATGTAACTTGGTTTTTGGGCATAATATGGGTATTCTTGTCTGGTGTCTCTTACTGCCATCAGTGTTTGGAATTTTTTTTTGGGGGGGGGTCCCTAAATAATCTGATTGCTCCTTGGTCCCCAAATATGAAGGGGAACAAATGTTTAGGCCATCCTGGGTTCTAATTCTGAAGGAAAAAAAACCTCACGATCTGCTTTATCCTTTTCCTCCTGAGGTATCCTAGTTTAACCACGAGGCAGGTTTTTTTTTTTAAAAAAAAGGTGTCATCTCCATTTTGTTATGTAGAAATTGTACAGCGGGCTATAAATAGAGGCTAAATGGTACATTCAGTCTTTTTGTTGTTGTTGTTGTTGTTCCTGAAAAATATGTCTTTTTAAAATCTGACAACTTTTTAATTCAGATATGCTCCTCCACGTGGGATGCGCCCCTCCGCCTTGTCTTTTCTCACCCTTCCCAAAATACAAGATAATTTCGGCAATCAAGCTAAATGGTTGATCTGTCCCATAATCAGCGAGGAATACTTTTGTTTGATTAGGATAGTCCGAGACTTAACACGTGGAGACTTAACATCAAACTTTTTTTTTTAATTAACCTGAAATCGGCAGGTCCCTCAGCTGGTTCTGAACTTCATCAATGGGTTATTTTCATCATCCTTGCGATCTTCGCAACCTACTTTTTCTGCTGTAGCTTTTGACCTGGCTTATCTGACTGAAGCCCACGCAGGATATTTACAGAGTACAAATAGCTGTGCATACAGTGTTGTTATTCATCAACGGAACTGCTCTCCAAGTAATACATAGAGCTGGGCGTCAGTGGGGATACGGTTTCTCCTCTTTGCAAGTTGTTAACACACAGATTACTGAAAGCTGATAGATTAGAATCCAAGAATATGAAAACAAAGCCAAGGATCATATGCCATAAACCTGGCCGGACAAGCGTTTAACATATTTTTTCCCCCCCTTTAAGGGTGACATTACTATTGTTGTCTTCTCACAACAGACGTTGGTTTGGAGAATAGGACTCTGTGAAAGATTTTCTGTATTTCTTTGCAAATGACAGGGGTCGGCAACCTTAAACACTCAAAGAGCCATTTGGACCCACGGAAAAGAAAACTCCGGGAACCACAAAGGTCCTAACCGGAAATTCCCCCCATTCAATTCTGGAGCTGACCGGAAGTCCTGTTTCCCCACCATAGAGTCTCTTACTAGCACGGCGTCCTTTTTCCTCTACCTGTCCTAACCGAAAGCCCTATCAATTGTGGAGCTGACCGGAAAACCTGCCCCTTGCCATAGAGTTTCCTCCTAGCACACCATGCTTCCCCCCCCCCAAACCGGAAGCTCATCTCAAAATTGTGGTGCCGACCGGCAACAAGGAGCCAACAGCAGAACTACATGCGGCTCCAGAGTTACAGGTTGCCAACCCCTGGCATGTAAGCACAGGTTTTAGAACGCAGGTGGAGTTCGTTGGATTGCAACCAAAAGGGGATACATGCTCAGGATACCACAGAAAGATCAAAATGTCATTTTAGGTGGGGGGTTCAGTCTACTGGCAGCTGTGAAAGTCCAACGTGGAAGAGTAGAAGGCAGTATTAAGTTGGAAACCTCTCCTTTGTGGCTTTGAAGGATGTTGGCTAAGATATAGTTAGTTGATAAATGGATCGGGTTAAGGCTGGCACTGATTTAAGTGAGATCATCAAATGAAGAGAGTAAAAATAAAAAGTATGGGCTCAGATCCAAGGAAGTGAAGGGAAATGCATCTATTGCTTTTCTTAATTCATATGTATTCTTTGTAGCTGCACATAACAAAGGCTATAAATCATTCCAATGGTGGAAAATAATTGCATTATTCAAATGTTTTAATATAGCTGCACATTACAGAACCTCAGTAGCTGCATCTCATATTTCCGAACACATGTGTCCAAATCTGGATTATGCATTGCTAACACAGTGGCGTGTATCACAATTGGACACTGAATAGGAATGAACTGAGTTTAACTGTATCCAACATTTCCAAGTGATTGCTAAGTTAATCTTTTGTCATCCAGTTTAGTTATTTCTCTTTCTCCCTTCTCTCTTAGTTCTTGACTTCTTCCATTTCTAATCATCCACATTGGGGGGAAAAAAACAATGAAGGGATTTATTCTGCTATTGAAGTATATGGATATTTAACATATTGTCTGTGACCCAGTTTGAGGTCTGCTAAGCCTCCGTGTCTTTTCTCATTCTGCAGAAAAAAGTGATTTAATGCTGGGCTCTTTATTAATCCTCATATGGTACAAGAGCAGCTGTAATTCACTGGGAAAGCATCTGTTTGCAATCCTTGGAATCCCCAGGTAGAAGTAGGAAAAGAGTCGTTTTGTTACGAGATGGGAGGAAAATAAATAGATGATAGATAGATAGATAGATAGATAGATAGATAGATAGATAGATAGATAGATAGATAGATAGATAGATAGATAGATTAGAGCTGAAAGTGACCTTGGAGATCTTCTAGTCCAGCCTGCTCTAGTCTAGTCCTGCTCAAGCAGGAGAACCTATACCATCTCAGACAAGTGACTGCCCACTATAGATAGAGAGATGCTAGATAGAGAGATAGATAGAGAGGGGGGATGAATGGATGGATGGGTAATAGATGATAGGACAGAGAGATAGATAAGAGAGATTAAAGAGAAGATAGATAGATAGATAGATAGATAGATAGATAGATAGATAGATAGATAGATAGATAGATAGATAGGGCCTCTGGTGGCTCAACAGACTAATGCAGTCTGTTATTAACAGCAGCTGCTTGCAATTACTGCAGGTTCAAGTCCCACCAGGCCCAAGGTTGACTCAGCCTTCCATCCTTTATAAGGTAGGTAAAATGAGGACCCAGATTGTTGGGGGCAATAAGTTGACTTTGTATATAATATACAAAAGGATGAAGACTATTGCTTGACATAGTGTAAGCCGCCCTGAGTCTTCAGAGAAGGGCGGGATATAAATGCAAATAAAAAAAAGACAGATAGATAGATATAGATGGATAGATGGGTGATAGATGATGGCCCCCATGATAACCCAACAGAAAAAAGTTGAATTTCTGAGATCTAACTTCAGACTGTATTAAGGGTGAGGGTGGGGACAGTTGACTTCACAGCAGCTTCTAACTCCTACCTTCACCGTTACCCATGAAATGGGGGAAAGACTCCAAATAGATCAATTCTGGGTTTTGATGGCTATAGGAGCAGTTTCTCGTTCTTATTCCTATCCTTGATTCCTCTACTGTACAAACCAAACATTAGGACTAACCCATGTCCTGGTAGTTCACCTCTTGACATCCCTCACCAGAAAATCTCGGTTGTCCAGAATGATCTGAGGCTGAGCTGTCCCGACCTCTTTGACGTGCTGGCCCATCCCAGCAGAGGACTGGATGGAAGAATGGGTTAGCTCCAGTGATGGGATTCAAGTCATTTAACAACCGGTTCTCTGCCCTAATGGTTTCTTCCAACAACCAGTTTGCCAAACTGCTCAGAAAGTTAACAACCGGTTCTCCAGAAGTGATGCGAACTGGCTGAATCCCACCACTGGTTAGCTCCCACTGAAGCCAATCAGGGTTTATCTGTGGCTCCTGTCCTTGGTGCTGTCTGAGCTCGGCTGCTTTCTTGCAGATGTTTCATGATCCAACTAGGGAACATCATCAGTACTAGAAGGGAGTGGGGTCTGTAAAATGGAGGAGGAAGACTGGGGATTCTTGGTGCTCTCTGAGCTTGGTTGTTTTCTTGCAGACATTTCATTACCCAACTGGGTAACATCATCAGTACTTGAAGGAGTAGATCTGTGGAAAAGAGGAGGAGGAGGAGGCCCTAGGCTTGGTAACATCCTCAGTGCTAGAAGGCTGTGGGGATAGCTGTCTATAAAACATGTAAAATATGGTATTGGTTTATTTGCCCATTTGTAATTAGTCTCTCTTAACTAGCTAAAACTAGCAGGAATGACCTCCTATCCTTTGAAGTTCGGATCAGGTTGGACCCCTTCTATGAAAAGATCCAGCTCATCCTTCTGCAAACAGACACTAAAAATGTGGCATTTCCCCCCACCCCACCCCGCCTCCCCTTTGTGTCTCGCCGGTGGCTAGATGGATGAGAGAGGAGGTGAAGGACACTTCGCTGAGGTGGGGGAGGGGAGGGAAGAGAGAGAGAGTATTGAGCTCATCCTAAATAAATATAAATATGCATCTAGTAAAAAGATTGACTGTGGCACTAAAACACAGTTTGAGGCTCCTAGTCACATTAGCTTTTAAAAATGAAGTTAAATATGTTTGCAAAGCGAATTGTCTAAAATCACAGCAGACTTGTCTTCTGGTGAGGAAATAAAATAACAGGATTTGCGATGCCCATGCCTTGCCAGGGATTTGGATCTCCCACAGGCCTCAAACTAATCAATGTTAGAAATCGGATTCCGGAGTAAAAAAAGACACTCTTCAGAGCCAGCGGGATAGTGTTTAAATTCTTAACCATTAAAGAGGAGAGATTTCTTTTTTTTAAAAACCAACAACAACGCACAAAACCAGGGACAATTGCACATGAAGAGAAAAAAAAGCCAGAAAGGCCTTTGAAGAGGCAGACTTTGAAATTGCATCTGAGAACTCAGTTCCACCTCAGACAAAGGAATTAAGGATTGTTTAATGGAAGCTGGAAAAAAGGTTAAAGAGGCCATTAGGGCTCATTATGTCAGTGTGTTTTGGTGAGGCTTTTTCTTCGATAGCCTCAATATTGCCTGAGAAATTCTTGTTCAGTTGCGATATTTAGCGACAGCCTTAGAAAGCGGTTAAGTGGCCTTAGATGAAGGGATGTATTAGTGGTTAAGTTGAACATCCTTAACACTTAATAGGATTTGGATTTTCATTGTACCTGCTACTTTTATTCTGTGACACTTTAATTGAATGCGGGACAGTTAAAATGAAATTAACAAAGACAGTGCTAAATTATTCAGGTCTCTTTTTATTCTCTTCTGGTCTGGCATTCGGAGGATTTTCCTTTCTTTTATTTTCTTATATATCTTTAGTCTCTCAGGTTTTATTAAGAATATCCTTCCTTCCTTCCTTCCTTCCTTCCTGGTATTAAAGCTGAGCCATAAATCAGCATTAAAATACAGCTAATGTAGATCATAGATGTTCAGAATAGGTTTCCAATTGACACAAAGTTATCATGTAGAAGTGCCCTTTCTTCCCCAGTGGGTAACCAAGGAAGTCAAGATGGCTGCATGTGATCAAAACTCAACCCATGTTTTACATGCATCATAAGAAACCTGTGGTTGTAGACACTATTTTGAGTTCTTTGCCTCCCCTTCCTTCCTTCCTTCCTTCCTTCCTTCCTTCCTTCCTTCCTTCCTTCCTTCCTTCCTTCCTTCCTCTCATACATTCACCCACCCACCTTCCTTCCTTCCTTCCTTCCTTCCTTCCTTCCTTCCTTCTTCCTTCCTTCCTTCCTTCCTTCCTTCCTTCCTTCCTTCCTTCCTTCCTTCCTTCCTCTTATTCATCTACCCATCCACCTTCCTTCTTTCCTTGCTTGCTTTCTCCCTCCCTCCCTCCCCTCTCTTCCCTTCCCCTCTAATCCTTCCTCCCTGTCTCTTCCCTTCTCCTCTATTCCTTCCTTCCTTCCTCCCTCCCTCCCTCCCTCCCTTCTTTTAGATAGCCTCCCATCACACAGCTGGGACTATGGGTAGCAGTGCATTTTGGTGCCTGCTAATGCACATATCCAAACCAGGTTGTCCCTCAATTGATTTATTCAGCTGCTCTTTTCCTAAAGTGCTTTCTAATAACCTGGGAGAAAACGTGATGTTTTTCCCACGTTGAGAAAGATTTTAAGCAGGAGCCGTTGGGCAGAAGGAACCAACCAGCCCTTCTTAAACTGGGAAACCTGCCGCCTGAGTTGGCTCTCTCACCCCACCTAACAAGAGGTGACCTTCACAAGATCTCCTATGCTCCGAGATGCTGCGCTGGCTCGTGACAATTGTCCCTTATACACAGTTTCCATTTCCCATTGTGACGCTATTCTGCCGATGGGCAAATTCGGCTGTCTGTCTACTTGAGCTGGCCTAGAAATGAACACAATTTTCCCAATTCACAGGAGCACAAAATGAACGACTTTGCTTTCCTGCAACGGAAGAGAAGGTCCGCCAAGGCGAAGCAACTGCAACCGTCAGGCTCTTGAGTATCAACGCTAAATTAAGATACAAAGCTGTCTCTAAACAGATATTTGGTCTGGGAATTGTTTTCCTGGTTTTAAGACCAGGAAAAACAAAGCCTGGATTTTAGGCAGTCCTTAAGATGATCACAATTGGTGTGTGTGTGTGTGGGAATATTGTTTGCGATACATATATATGTGCAATTGGTAATTCAATTGACTAAACATTCAACTGCTTTCCAGTTGCTCTAAAAAAATTTGCAGTTGTCACGTTGAGCCTTCAAGCGACCTTTGAATAGAGCATGCTGGGTCTTCATCCTGCCACAGACTCCAAAAAAAGTAGTTTTTGTGAGGTCCTTGGGTGCTCTCTGAGCTTGGCTGAGTTCTTGTAGAGGTTTCATGACCCAACTAGGTAACATCATCATGTTATTTAGTTGGGTCATGAAACTTCTGTAAGAACTCAGCCAGGCTCAGAGAACACCCAAGGACCTCATTGTCTTCCTCCTCCCCCTCCTCCCCCTCCTCTTCCTCCTCCTCCTCCTCCTCCACCACCACCACCACCACCTCCTCCTCCTCCTCCTCTCCACAAACCCCACTCCCTTCCAGCACTGATAATATTACCCAGCTGGGTCATGAAATGTCTGCAAGAAAACCACCAAGCTCATAGATCACCAAGGACCCCACCGTCCAACTTTGAGCCACAAATATTCTCTTCTATCAAAGTGACTTTGGCCTTTTTTTTATTTCTCCTGTAGCTGGGCCCTGCTCTTTTACAGGGCTCCGTTCAAGGTCAGCTTCAATCGCCCCGCTCCTTGCCAACTCAGCCAGGTATTTTCTTCCTTGACACAAAAGCCCACAAAAACAATCAAGCTTCCCTGATTAATTTAACACTTGTGTGGATTTTCTCCTGAACGTGCTGTTGTGTACAGCTTTGCTGTCAACTTTCTCCTGCCAAAGTTCTCCCGCGATTGTCCTAGAGTGCTTTGGGGCTTATAATGTTGCAAGCGGTACATAGGGCTCCTTTGTCACCCATTTCTCTGTCTTCCTTACTGCAGTTGTTAACTCTACTAAGAAATAATCGTGCTTTGGGGGAAAAAAGTTTGCTCAGGCATCATTTCCCCCCCCCCCGCCTTACATCACTGCGGTTGTGCTCCAGGCATTCTGGAAAACCATTCAGGGGGGTGGTGTGTTTTTTAGTGCAACAGCCCTCCCTCTGTAGAAAAGTTATGAAGAAAATGATTATTTTCGGTATGTTAGAATTAGAATTAGATCTAGAATGGAATGGAATGGAATGGAATGGAATAGAATAGAATAGAATAGAATAGAATAGAATAGAATAGAATAGAATAGAATAGAATAGAATAGAATAGAATAGAATTTTTTATTGGCCAAGTGTGATTGGACACACAAGGAATTTGTCTTGGTGCATATGCTCTCAGTGTACATAAAAGACAAGATACCTTCATCAAGATACAACACTTACAACACTTAATGATAGTCATGGGGTACAAATTTAACACAACGATACAACACTTAATGATAGTCATAGGCTACAAATATGCAATCAGGAAACAATATCAGTATAAATCGTAAGGATACAAGCAACAAAGTTAAAGTCATAAATGGAAAGAGATTGGTGATGGGAACTATGAGAAGATTAATAGTAGTGCAGATTCAGTACATAGTTTGACAGTGTTGAGGGAATGATTTGTTTAGCAGAGTGATGGCCTTCGGGGAAAAACTGTTCTTGTGTCTAGTTGTTCTGGTGTGCAGTGCTCTATAGCGTCGTTTTGAGGGTAGGAGTTGAAACAGTTTATGTGCAGGATGTGAGGGATCTGTAGATATTTTCACAGCCTTCTTGTTGATTCGTGCAGTATACAGGTCCTCAGTGGAAGGCAGGTTGGTAGCCATTGTTTTTTCTGCAGTTCTAATTATCCCCTGAAGTCTGTGTCTGTCTTGTTGGGTTGCAGAACAAACCAGACAGTTATGGAGGTGCAGATGACAGATGCAATAATTCCTCTGTAGAACTGGATCAGCAGCTCCTTGGGCAGTTTGAGCTTTCTGAGTTGCCGCCGAAAAAACATTCTTTGTTGAGCTTTTTTGATGACGTTGCCACTTCACTCTTGTTCCACCACTATCAGGACCACAAAATCCAGGCCCTAAGAGTTGGAATAGAGGAGTTTGAAAGACAAATTAGGGCTTCCTCCCATCAATCAAAAACCTGGTCTTGGCTGTATCCAAACGGAGGCAAGTGAATCAAATTTAAACCGAGGAAGAACCATGTGTCGTCTCTTGTTAAGTGAAAGTCAAATTCGGTTGCAGTTGTGATTTCCAGTCCTGCTTTCCAAAAATGAAACACGGCCCTTAAAATACGGCTTTTATAAATACCTCATCTTTTTCTTTTCGGCACCCTGGAAAGACTCTTTAAAAGATAGTTTTAATCCTGCTGGTGGGCCCTGCTGTTTTTACCCTTTTGCGAGTTTTTTTTAATTTTGGGGAGGGATTCTTCTTACCTTTGAGTGATTTCTTTTTTTTTCTTTTTTCTTTGCAAATTGCCTGGGATGGAAAGCTGGAGGGGGGGTTGAGGTTTTGAAATTGCCAGAGGCAGATAACATCACCTTTCAAACCCCCTTTTTTCACGTTAGCATATTAAATGCACCCAGCAGCTCCTACCGCTAATAAAAACCACTGATCTTCCATTGCAGAAATCTTGTAGAATCTCCTTTCCTTATCTGGACAGTACTCTGACAAAATCTAGGGATATATATATATATATATATATATTTATTTATTTATTTCAGAGGTTTTCGCAGTTGTTTGTATGTAGGTCTTTGGTTATTCGGGTTTTCTCCCGCGTAAAATTGGAAGTGTCTTGGCGACGTTTTGACGAAATCTCATTCGTCATCTTCAGGCTTCAGCTTCGTGCTTCCCATTGCTCCCAGAAGCACGAAGCTGGGAGCAATGTTGCTCCCAACATTGCTCCCAGAAGCACGAAGCTGAAGCCTGAAGATGACGAATGAGACTTTGTCGAAACGTCGCCAAGACACTTCCAATTTTACGCGGGAGAAAACCCGAATAACCAAAGACCATATATATATATATATATAAAATGAAAATAGTAACTCTTATTTTGTTACACCAGCATGCCCCAGGTATTACTTAAAGACTTGTGGTGCTGGGAGCTCTGCAAAAGCTCTTTAATTTCCCCCGTGAAGCAAATTTGAGCACGATCTTTTTAGCAGCCTCGTTCAGACACTTAATTCAGAAACGGCCTCTGGTGGTCGTAGCAACAGGGCAGCCAGTTTTCTCCTTGCATGAATGGCCAGCCTTTCGATATTTCATGGTTTGATATTCAGATATTCTTTGGGGGGAAAAGCCTAAATGTTTACAAAATAGCCACGAATCATGAATGTTGAAACCCACCATTATGGATTCAGGATTCAGGAACTCCCTAGGCAGTCACGCCAGCTGTTGCCCCAGCCCAGCTCCACTGTGGATGTGCTTGTGCCTTCCGCCAGGCAGCTGGTCTTTGGGTCTCTGCCACCCACAGCCTCCCTGTGGCCCATTTTGGGCCTGGAAAGCCTCTTGCACCGGCCTGGAAGCCAAAACGGGGCACGGGGTGTGTGTGCATGTGCAGGAACACACACACACACATGCGCAAGAGCGAGGCGTATGTTTTTTTAAAAAACTTTTTTATTTTTTTTCCTTTCTGATACACATGTTGTAAATTCTCTTATCCATAAATAATCATACATATTTTTTTCTGAAGAAAGCAGAAAGCAGAAAGATTCACCGCGCAGGGCTGGCCTAACACACTACGATTTTTAATTGGGGTTTTTATCATTTCTTATTATAGTTTTAAATGGGGTTGGCCAAATTGAATAAGATTTTTAAGATTTTTTTAATTCTATTTATAAAATTGTTTTACGCTGGCTGTAAACCGCCCTGAGTCCTTCGGGAGAAGGGCGGTATAAAAATCAAATCAAATAAATAAAATAAAATAATACATTTTAATTACGTTTGGGGTTGCTCTTCTACCCTTTTCTTTCCCTTCATTTCACAACAAACCTTCTCCTCTCTCCCCTCCCTCCTTGCTCGCCTCTCCTACTTTCTTCCTCCTCCTCTCCTTCCTCCTTCCCCTTCCTCTCCCCCACTCCTCCTGGGCGGGGCGTATGTATGGGAGGCACTCGCATTGCATTTGGGGGGTTCGCGCAGGTGCATTTGTGCGTGTACGTCTGCATTTTGGGCACTCGTCACCAAAAAGGTTAACCATCACTGCCCTAGGAGAACATTCGAGTGTGAATGTTTGTGAGGGTTATACAGGACAGGTGCTCCTCAACTGTCGTGTCCCACTCCTCCGCTGACAGCTGGGTCAGGGAAATCCGAATCAGGCTTGCCTCTGCAGCTCTGCCCAAAGTCCTAGCAAAGTCCTCAGAGCAGGCAGGAGACCAGTAAGTGACTTCAGCAAGATAAGTTCGACTTTTGCCTGACTCAGAGACTGCCAGAAAGTAGATCCTTTATATAGGCCATGGGGTGTGGCTCCATGACTCAGCACTTATCCAGGGCTGCCCCTCCCTTCCTTCTGTTGCCTCCGCCTCTCCAATCTTCTGATGCGAGGGTCACTCCAATCAGCTGTTGTTGGGAGTAAACCCTCCTCAAGCTCACCTGCTGTGGAGGAGGGGGAGGGGTCTAGCTGCTCCGTTTGCCTGGGCATGGAGCCAGGGCTGGGGCCGGGAGGCATACATTCCTCAGTGTTCGGGAGCAGGTAAGAAGGCCCCGGCTGCTCTGAGGGCGGGCAAGACACAACATCAACTTGCAACCTCAACTGAGCCCAACATTTCTGTTGTTAAGTGAAACATGGGTTAAGCGAGTTTTACCCTATTTTATGACGTTTCCTGTCAACGTGGATCATTGATTAGTTAGTAACCCCTGTCAGGGCTTCGACGGATGCCCGAATTAAATCATGACCCTCGAGCCAAGCTTCAAAAGAAATCCAGTTATTTATTAGGAGCTTCGTGTCGGCAAGTTCCAAATGAAGCCAACTCTGACCCCACGTAATTTACGCCCCAGTCATGACCCTGTTTCCCCCCTCCCACCAGGGTGTGTCATCAATCGCATTTGCCAGCGGAGCAATTTCGCAGGCTGTAGAGCTCACTCCCCTCCAGCCGCTATGGGTAGCCCTGGGAGACAGCCTTGAGAGAGATATGTCTGGAATGTACTTCTGTTTTTGGCTGCCGTGCTGCTTTGTCCGGTTTCTCATCCCCCTTGCTCTAACTTGAGATCAGGCCAGGGATGCTTCGCGAGTTGACAACCCCATTGTTAAGTGAATTCCCCATTGACTTAGCTTGTGAGAAGGTCACAAAAGAGGGATCACATGACCTTGGGGCGCAGCAATGGCCATAAATAGGAATCAACTGCCAAGCATCTGAATTTTCATCCCACGATCATGGGGATGCTGCAAAGTGTCGTAACTGGGAAGAACGGTCATAAATCACATTTTTCACTGCCGCTGTAACTTTTTCTATTCAAAAAGTTTTTATTAGTCAAAAAAGGTTTATACAAATACATATCAGGTATGGTAAATTTTCATTTTTCTTATCTAAAATAAGAATTTTACTCAAATTTTTTAACACATACAACAGCCATAAGGCAAGCAGGTGACACGAAGTAGCAAAGTTTGCAAATTTTAAATACGTAATAAAGAAGAGTCAAGAATAAACAGAATATCGTACAAAAGAGAATAAGGAAAACCAACACAATCCCAAATATCTTTATCACTTCCTAGTTTTGGATCTCAGAACTCTGGGTTCAGCCTGACCCAACTCCAGGGCCGCAACAGCGGCATCCGCTTCAGCCCCATGATCTATAACCTCCCCTTCTTCAATTCCTGGGTCATCTGATTCCAGGAAGGCTTTGTGTTCCTCCACATAGGCCGTAGCCTCCGCAATTGTACTGATTTTTTCGTAATGCCCTCCCGAAAATCATCAATCCTCTGGCATCAGCCATCTGAAGCCCACTCCTTCTGGTACAATTTGCTTGACAAAAATAATATTTCTTTCTTTTTCACGTACCTGTCTGGGAATCTGCCTCAGAATGGCTATCTCCTGCCCCTGTAAATCAGTGCCCCACTCCTATGTTTTCTAAGAATTTCATCTCGCCTCTTCTCACAAATTTGACATGAACCTCTCTGGGAACTGCATGCGTGCGTGCATATTGCAATTAACTCTATAAACTCGATCCACATCCCAATTCATGAAATCAACACCTCTCCCAAGAAATTCTCCCAACAATTTAGTCACAACATCTCTCAAGTCTTCTTGGTCCACTTCTTCCAAATTTTGAAACCTAAGGAAATAAGACATTTTATCCATCTGTAGTCCAAGCACAGCATTGCCTGTCGTCTCCTCTCTTTTCTGCACTGCCCGCATCTCACCCTCCAAACCTTCCACTTTCTGCTTGTTTTCTGCTGAGACTTGTTGAGTATCCTTTAAATCCTTTTGGATAGTCACAATTTCTGCTCTTATTTCCGTTTGGCCTCTTTGCAAATCATCCAGTTTCTTGTCCATGTTGGATAACTTTTCCAGAATTCTCTCCATCTCTCCAGCAGTTGGTTTCTGACCTTTTGCCATTTGAAAAAAAAAAGAATCAAAATCCTCAGGCAAGCACAGTATCCTTGTAATTTCCTCCGGATCCACCAGGGGGCACTCACAGGAGCAACGAGTCCAGAGTACAGTTAGTCAACCAGGAAGCCGAAGGGAAGTGATGTCATCAAAATTCTCATAGTGAAGGCGGAAGCTGGACGCCACCACTGTTCCCCAGAAGGAGGGGGGGCCTCAAACCTTCCCTCCTAAATTTCTCCATCACCTCTTCTCTCCAGAGCTCCACAAAACCGGTAATCTTCTTATTTTAAGTTCTCCTCTCTCCAGAATAACTCGTGCTCCTTCCAACCGCAGGGGAGAAAAAACCCCCCCGCACTCCGGAGCAGTCCACTCACGTTTACCGATATTCCCTTCCCTTCTCCTCCTCAATTCTTCTCCGTTCCCTGTTCACCACCAGGCTGCTGCAGTTATAAATCCAATGCCCCGGTGTCACCGGGCACAGCGGCCCAGGCGACGACCAAAATAATGGCCGCGGCCTGTGGCCTCCACTGCCGCTGTAACTTTGAATGGCCACTAAGCGAATGGCTGGAAGTCGAGAACTACCTAGAAATGAGAAATGTTGATTTCAGCAGGAGCCAAATGGTAAAAGGTTCCCCTCACACATATGTGCTAGTCGTTGCTGATTCTAGGGGGCCATGCTCATCTCTGTTTCAAAGCCGAAGAGCCAGCGCTGTCCAAAGACATCTCCATGGTCATGTGGCTGGCATGACTCAACGCCAAAGGCGCACGGAACGCTGTTCCCTTCCCACCAAAGGTGGTCCCTATTTTTCTACTTGCATGTATTAACGTGCTTTGGAACTGGTAGGTTGGCAGAAGCTGGGACAAATAACGGGAGCTCACTCCATTATGCAGCACTAGGGATTCGAACCGCTGAACTGGGAAGGGCTGGGAAGTGGCTCACCAGGCTAATGCAGCCTGTTATTAACACACAGCTGCTTGCAATTACAATTACTGCAAGCTCAAGTCCCACCAGGCCCAAGGTCGACTCAGCCTTCCATCCTTTATAAGGTAGGTAAAATGAGGACCCAGATTGTTGGGGGGGCAATAAGTTGACTTTGTATATAAATATACAAATAGAATGAGACTATTGCCTTACACAATGTAAGCCGCCCTGAGTCTTTGGAGAAGGATGGGATATAAATTCAAATAAAAAAAATAAAATAAAATAAAAAAACTCCCGACCTTTCGATCGACAAGCTCAGCGTCTTAGCCATTGAGCCACCGCATCCCAAATGGTACTAAATGGTACCAAATGGTACCAAATGGTAGCCAAATGGTACCATCTGCTAAAATGAGGATTCTCGTTGCATCGTTTTGAGAGCAAGTAAACCGAATCTGATTCCATTGGTCATTCTGCACTCAGAAATCCCCACAAAATGAAGGCCTTTGGTGAGAGGCACCCAACCTCTTCCTACCAGCATTAAGAACCAAAAAGCAAAAAAAAGGAAAAGGAAAATAAGGGGGAAAAAGGAGGCATTTCTAAAAAGTCTTCCTTGAACCAAAAGTGCTAGGAGGATTAATCAGTTATATTATCCCATAAAGCTTCATGGCTCATGCGAACGGCTGAGAGAAATGGAGTAGTTTCCGATGAGTGAGATTACATAAAATAAAAATATAGTGTTCCTGGAAGTGGGGAAAAAGGGGTGGGGAGAAAAGGCCAGTTGGCTTCGACAACTGGGAGACCTAAACACAGAATTGCTGAGGACGGTGATCATAAATAAAATCCCAGCAGGTGTCCTTAAACCTGGGGCAACGAAATCAGCAAAGAATTTTGTGGCCCTTCCGAGACCGTAACCTGTCTTCCTTGTTGCGTAAGATTTATCATCTTGGAAAGAGTTATTTACACAGCTATTTATATACCCTGGTTGTCATTTCTAGACTAAGGAAATGGGAGAAAGGAAAAGAGGAAACCTGAAATCAAAAGTTGCTTTGAATATTGCTGGATGTGAAACAGTTACAGGGTTTTCTGTGCATCGATTAGCGATACAGGTAATATCCTAAGAATAACAGAATAACTGAGTTGGAAGGGACCTTGGAGGTCTTCTAGTCCAACCCCCTGCTCAGGCAGGAAACTCTAAATCATTTCAGACAAATGGTTGTCCAATCTCCTCCTTAAAAACCTCCAGTGTTGGAACACCCACAGTTTCTGGAGTCAATTGATAAATTGGTCTAAGTGTCAAGAAATTTCTCCTTAGTTCTAGGTTGCCTGTCTCCTTGATTACTTTCCATCCGTTGCTTCTTGTCCTGCCTTCAGGTGCTTTGGAGATAGCAGGGGTCTCCAACCTTGGTCCCTTTAAGACTTGTGGACTTCAACTCCCAGAGTTCCTCAGCTAGCAAAGCTGGCTGAGGAACTCTGGGAGTTGAAGTCCACAAGTCTTAAAGTGGCCAAGGTTGGAGACCCCTACTTTGGAGGCTAGCTTGACCCTCTCTTCTTTGAGACAGCCCCTCAAATACTGGAAGACTGCCATCATGTATGTATGTATGTATGTATGTATGTATGTATGTATGTATGTATGTATGTGTATATGTATATATATATATATATATATATATATATATATATATATATATATATATATATATATATATATATATATATATATATATATATATATGCCAATTATATATATATGAGTCAATTATTGTAAGCTTGACCTAAATATAAGGTAGCTACCTAGTTAAACCTCGGCTTTCTTTCTGGCTGAGCTTTGGCTTGTTTCTCTGCTAAGATGCTGATGGCAGGCACCTCAAGTTCGCGGGTGAGGAGAGAAGCCGACCACGGCCGTGCCAAGAACCGAAGGCCTGAAATCCTCACCCAGCCTGCCTTGCGCCTGTCTTAGAGTTATCTCTCAAGTTGCAAGCCTTTCTGCCGGGAAGACTGGCGAGAATTTGCTCATGCAACCCGGCAAAATGCTGGTGCCAGAGAATCCCTCATCTGGAGAAAGAGAGACGCTATTACTGAGTTAATGGCCAGTATACACAGTTCCATCACCCTCACTTACGGATTCCCATTATCCACTTCACTCCGTAATGAGGAGCTCGCTTTCCTTGCTCACATTCATGTAACGGCACCATCAGCGCTCCGGCTAATCTGGCCACCCGCACAAACGCATCGGCAGATGGGACTGGAAATGTTTAAGATGTCCTTATCGCTTCATTCCAGGAATATCAATGCAAACTCGTTTGGGTGGAGGATTTATACTGTATACACACACCCCTTGTTGCACCTGAACTAAATTTTGCACGTGTCAAAAGACCTGTTTATTTATTCCTGTCAAGAAGATCCAGTTGCCAATTTTTTTTCTTTTTTTTTAGCAAGATCCAAACGCAACCTGCGGCTTGTATTATAAATTCGAAACATACGGAGAAAAAGGTCACAGTGGAGACCTACGATAGCGCGAAGTTCCGTCACGGGGCCTTGTAGTCGAGAATTGGCATGGCGCTGTTGCCCCTTTGAGTAAACCCCCTGTACCCCCCCTGGGATGCAATTAAAAATGTGCAAGGCGTTTCGTATTGTTTATCGATCATCATATTTTTATTTTTTACAAAGAAAGAAGCAGGCCCCTGTTCAGTTGAGGCTTTCCCACAGGGGAGACAACCAAGGATGGAGAGAGAGAGAGAAGGGAAGAAACAAAGGAAAACAAGCATTGATTTCAGTTACCTGTTACCAGGTGTTATTGAATGGACCATCCAGAGGAATAGTGTTCCTCTCTTCGTCACACGTATATCCAGACGGAGAGAGGAGGAAAAGGAGAAAAAGGTTGATTGCCAGGAGTAGAAAACAGGGCTGTCTGGCGGCCAAAGCCAAAACAACATTTTTTTTAAAAAAACCTTTCTGTCGAATTTTTCTCACATTGGCTTATTTGAAGATGACACCCTCCATCGTAAAAGTTAGATGGGTTTTGATCAGCTATCCGGTAAAACAGATAGGACGTTTGGAATTCTGGGGATTCAATGAAATCTCAATTTTTGTGGTACTTTATTTATTTATATCCTGCCTTTATTGTTTTTTACAAGTAACTCAAGACGGCGAACATAACCAACATACCTTTCTCCTCCTATTTTCCCCACAAAAACAACGCTGTAAAAGGGTGGGACTGGCCCAGAGTCACCCAGCTAGCTTTTGTGCCTGAGGCAGGACTAGAACTCACTGTCTCCTGGCGATTGGCTTAAAGTCACCCAACTGGCTTTCATGCCTAGGGCAAGATTAGAACTCACTGTCTCCTGGCGATTGGCTCAAAGTCACCCAGCTGGCTTTCATGCCTAGGGCAAGATTAGAACTCACTGTCTCCTGGCGATTGGCTCAAAGTCACCCAGCTGGCTTTCGTGCCTAAGGCAGGACTAGAACTCACTGTCTCCTGGCGATTGGCTCAAAGTCACCCAGCTGGCTTTCGTGCCTAAGGCAGGACTAGAACTCACTGTCTCCTGGCGATTGGCTCAAAGTCACCCAGCTGGCTTTCATGCCTAGGGCAAGACTAGAACTCACTGTCTCCTGGCGATTGGCTCAAAGTCACCCAGCTGGCTTTCGTGCCTAAGGCAGGACTAGAACTCACTGTCTCCTGGCGATTGGCTTAAAGTCACCCAACTGGCTTTCATGCCTAGGGCAAGATTAGAACTCACTGTCTCCTGGCGATTGGCTTAAAGTCACCCAACTGGCTTTCGTGCCTAAGGCAGGACTAGAACTCACTGTCTCCTGGCGATTGGCTCAAAGTCACCCAGCTGGCTTTCGTGCCTAGGGCAAGACTAGAACTCACTGTCTCCTGGCGATTGGCTCAAAGTCACCCAGCTGGCTTTCGTGCCTAAGGCAGGACTAGAACTCACTGTCTCCTGGCGATTGGCTCAAAGTCACCCAGCTGGCTTTCGTGCCTAAGGCAGGACTAGAACTCACTGTCTCCTGGCGATTGGCTCAAAGTCACCCAGCTGGCTTTCGTGCCTAAGGCAGGACTAGAACTCACTGTCTCCTGGCGATTGGCTTAAAGTCACCCAACTGGCTTTCATGCCTAGGGCAAGATTAGAACTCACTGTCTCCTGGCGATTGGCTTAAAGTCACCCAACTGGCTTTCGTGCCTAAGGCAGGACTAGAACTCACTGTCTCCTGGCGATTGGCTCAAAGTCACCCAGCTGGCTTTCGTGCCTAAGGCAGGACTAGAACTCACTGTCTCCTGGCGATTGGCTCAAAGTCACCCAGCTGGCTTTCGTGCCTAAGGCAGGACTAGAACTCACTGTCTCCTGGCGATTGGCTCAAAGTCACCCAGCTGGCTTTCGTGCCTAAGGCAGGACTAGAACTCACTGTCTCCTGGCGATTGGCTCAAAGTCACCCAGCTGGCTTTCGTGCCTGAGGCAGGACTAGAACTCACTGTCTCCTGGCGATTGGCTCAAAGTCACCCAGCTGGCTTTCATGCCTAGGGCAAGACTAGAACTCAGGATCTCCTGCTTTCTAGCCTGGTGCCTTAACCACTGCCCAACTGGGCTCTTCTTCTTCTTCTACTTCCAGAAAGAGGAAGAATTACTATCACTACCACTATAATATTGCTGGGCTGTTTCTGGCTGATGGTTTCAAGATAACATAGCATGGCTCTGTGGGTGATGCTGCTTTTAGAGTTTTGAATTAAAGGCAGTGTTTCAAAGTCAACCCATGCCATTTTTCCAAATCATATCCCCCCCCCTCTTTTTTTTTTTTTTTTGCTGCTCAAGGCACGCTTTGTAAAAGGTAACATCTCCGGTTATTTTCATGTTTGCATGGTGACCGCAACGTTTTAAAATACACCTGAAGCAGAGTTTTCTTTCATCTGCCTTAAAGCTTGTGATCCTGCAAATACATCCGAATTATCCTTCTCACCAGTTTGCCTATTAAAATCTTATTTAGCTGCAGTTTGTCTCAGGCCCTCCTTTGTTATAGGTGTCAGGAGCGCCACTGGGCTTCCATTAAGCATCAGAAGGCATGGGCAAACTTGAAAACACAACAGAGAAAAACAGTGCTTCCGAGGAGATGTGACAAGCGACAAAGAAAAGCGCAGCTATTACAATATGCATCGAAGCTTCGTGGAAACGGCGCCTATCCCGAATGCATGGGATACGTGATTTTCAGTAGGTGTCAGTGGAAGGAACTGATAGAAAACCAGCAATTGAAGTAGAACTATTGTCCAGTTATTGTGTGTTACTCAGCGGCCTATTAAAAAGATAGACAATAAACTGGGAAGAATCTCGCAAGAATCAGTCTGTCTATATTCCCTGCAGTCAAGGGTGGGATTCAAAAATTTTAGCAGCCGGTTTCTCTGCTCAGTTACTGGGTGGGTGTGGCCATGGTGGGCGTGGCCTATTCGGCCTCCTGTACCAGCAAGGGGGGACATTTAAACCCTCCCCAAACTCTGGAGGTTTTCTTTGAGCCTCCAGGAGGGCAAAAACAGCCTCCCCCGGGCTCTGGAGGCCGGAAACGGCCCCATTCCTAGACTTCCGGAACTTCCGGGAGGCCTGTTTTTCGCCCTCCCAGAGCCTCCGCGCAGGCGCTGCACTTACCTGGCATCCAAAATGGGCCACATGGAGACTCCTCTGAGGGGCGGGGAGAGGTGGGAGGGGTAGGGTGGGGTGGGATGGGCGGGACCAGATGTAGTTAGCATCCGGTTTACCCAAACTGGTCTGAACCAGCTGTATCCCACCCCTGGCTGCAGTCTTAACAGAATGGTTGGTTGAAACATGGTCATGATACTAGGACCAGAGCAGGATTAATATTTAGAATTGAGCTATCTTTCTCTTCCCAGCTTTCTAACACCAACTTAACTGCTTTATCACTTAGGCTTAACTCCTAGAGTAATATATCCTATTCGGTAGGATAAATTGAATTATGGTATAGAAAAACCCTGCTAAGAAGCTAGTTGTTTAAAAATGCAGTGCATTTATGGGTCCCCAAAGGGGCACTTTAGTGAGAGCTTGCTCAAACCTGTCCTGTGGTAAGACAAGGCTCCAGATGAAAATAGATAACCTCAAGTTAACCTACTCTTATAATTTGGCCTGAACATTTCTAGCCTTAGAAAAGAAGGAACATTAATCTTGGTCATCTTCAGGGCCAGTTTCAAAACCTGTCGCTACTGGTTCACTCATGGGTGGGCGCGCACGACACTTCTGCACATGCACAGAAGCATCCAGGTGGATGGGCAGAGCCTCCGACTGTTGCTGCTGCCGGTTCGCCTGAACCGGTACAAACCGGTAGCAACCCACCACTGGTCACCTTGTCGACAAAGTTCCGAATAGTCAAAAGACTCTGATCTTCCCAGTGGTAACCTATGGCTGTGAGATTGGACCTTAAGGAAAGCTGAATGCTAAACAATGGATGCTTTCAAATTGTGGTGTTGGACAAGACTCTTGAGAGTCCCTTAGACTGCAAGGAGATCCAATCAGTCGATTCTGAAGGAAACCAACCCTGAGTGTCCTTTGGCAGGACAGATCCTGAAGCTGAAGCTCAAATACTTTGGCCACCTAAATGAGAAGAGAGAGAAACTCCTTGGAGAAGCCCCGGATGTTATTTTGGATGGAGGTGAGGAAGTGAGGACGGTGGACCAATTTATTTATTTGTATCCATGTTCCTAGCAAAGACGAATATAGTCAAAACTTATGATCTTCCCAGGAGTAATGTATGGCTGTGAGAGTTGGACCATAAGAAAGGCTGAGCACCGAAGAATAGATGCTTTCAAATTGTGGTGTTGGAGAAGACTCTTGAGAGTCCCTTGGCCTGCAAGGGGATCCAATCAGTCGATCCTGAAGGAAATTACCCCTAATTGCTCTTCAGTTGCTGAAGCTGAAGCTCAACTAACTTTGGCCACCAAATGGGAAGAGAGGAACTCATTGGAGAAGACCTGGATGTTGGGAAAGACGGAAGGCAATAGGAGAATTGGACGGAAGAGGGTGAGATGGTTAGATACAGTGGTGGGATTCAGCCAGTTCGCACCACTTCGGGAGAACCGGTTGTTAACTTTCTGAGCAGTTTGGAGAACTGGTTGTTGGAAGGAATCATTAGGGCAAAGACCCGGTTGTTAAATTATTTGAATCCCACCACTGGTTAGATTGTGTCATTTGACTCAACAAACATGAATTTGGACAACTCTGGGAGACAGTCGCACAAAGTCAGACGCAGCTTAGTGACTGAACAACAGCAATCTTTGTCTTTGACTGGCTCTTCCACAGCAATCAGCTTCAGACGTTGTGAACATAGGCAGGATGAGAAGCCACCACAATAATGCAAAATAAACTCTTAATTCCAGTGTTGGTATGAATCAGGTAGGCTAGTAAAATCCATGTCTCCACGTTAATGAGCATGATACATAATTGACTGGTCTTTTTATCTAGCTCTCCCGACACACGCACCCGCACACACACATTTCTGACTGTGAAAATGTAAGGAGGTTAAGCAAAGAAAAGTCAAACAACCAAAAAGCTGCCAGTCAGTTGTCCCATTTTCCAAATCAGACTAGCACAAACCCCCATTAGGGAAGTATTAGAATAGAATTTTATTGGCCAAGTGTGATTGGACACACAAGGAATTTGTCCTGGTGCATATGCTCTCAGTGTTCATAAAAGAAAAGATACGTTCATCAAGGTACAACATTTACAACACAATTGATGGTCAATATATCAATATAAATCATAAGGATTGCCAGCAACAAGTTATAGTCATTCAGTCATAAGTGGAAAGAGATTGTTGATGGGAACTATGAAACGATTAATAGTAGTGCAGATTCAGTAAATAGTCTGACAGTGTTGAGGGAATTATTTGTTTAGCAGAGTGATGGCCTTCGGGAAAAAACTGTTCTTGTGTCTAGTTGTTCTGGTGTGCAGTGCTCTATAGCGTCGTTTTGAGGGTAGGAGTTGAAACAGTTTATGTCCAGGATGCGAGGGATCTGCAAATATTTATAATAAGTATATGAATAAAAGGTCTTTATAGAGATGGGGTGGGGGAAATACCCTCAAACTACAGTAGCTTGTGTTTTATGATCATTGATGACAAAGAAAGAAAAACAGCTTGATGGATCACGTGACTTAAGAATAAAGCTTTCGGTTGTTGCTAAAATTCATGGTAACGATCAGAAAAGCACAGCTTTCATTTATAAAATGCACATGGCTGTTTTGATGTGCCAGATTAATAACCCGTCAAAACACCAACAGGGTATTTTATTGTATTTTATTTTATTAAGCTCAACCCAGAAGCTGTAGCATACTGAAAAATGTTTGTCAACTGGACATTAAAACTTATTCCGAAGGGAAGGCGGGATAGAAATGGGATGTCTGAAATTAATGGAGTACGATAATCAAAAAGGCAATGTCAGTGCGATGTCAGAAATTAAAAGAAATGCAATTAGGATTGTTTTAGTTTTTATTTAATCAATTTTAGGTGCCCTTCAACACTGCAGTCTTCTCATGCCGATTGAAAAATTGTTAAAAAATTGAATTGCATTTATTACAGGGGTGAAATGCTCCCAATTTGGACTGGATTGGCCGATCCAGTAGCGATGGCGACGGTAGCAAAAATTCCTCCCCCCCCCCCGCCCATGCCCACCCGATGCCTAGCCACCCGTTTGCCCGCTTGCCGCTTCTTTTAAAAAATGCTTTTAAAAGGTTAAAAAAAAAAGGTTCTGACGATCACAGCTGAGCTGCCTGATCGTCAGAGCTTTTTTTTTTTACTTTTAAAAGCATTTTTTTAACAACCTATTTGGCCGAAGAGGTTGTAAAAAAATGCTTTTAAAAGTAAAAAAAAAAAACATTGTGCGCCACAGCTGATCACCCCCCCCCGTGCGCTGTTCTGCTTACCCCATGCCTCCTTTTGGTGCGCACTGTGTATGTGCATGCCCAGCGCACATGCCCAGCCAATGAACTGGTAGTAAACCCGTTCAGTTTCCACCACTGATTTATTATAATTGCCTCCGTCACCAGCCTCTGGGTCGCTTACAAAGTCTAAAACAAGATAAAAGTATTCAAAACATTTACCCAAATACCAAATGCCATTTTAATGAAAATAATGTATGTTGTGTGATGATTTATGAAATTCTGCGTATGACATAGGATTATGGTATGTATGTAGAAGGGATCAATGCTACAGTTGGCCTGGTCTTTCCTTTGCAGTAGCTGAGTGAGATTTTTGTAGTCGTGGGGTGTTTGATCAACAAGTATAGGGATCCTTCGTGGTCTCTGAACTTGGTTGTTTTCTTATAGATGTTTCATGACCCAGCTAGGTAACATCATCGGTGCTAGAAGGGAGTGGGGTTTGTGGAAAGGAGGAGGAGGAGGAGGACTCTGGAACATTACCCAAGTGCGATACAGCATCAATGCTACCTGATTGATGATAACACTGGTAGCACTGATGATGGTACCTAGATTGATAATGAAACATCTGGAAATATAAGATATAGTAACTTGTAAGGTAAAGGTAAAGGTTCCCCTCGCATATATGTGCTAGTCGTTCCTGACTCTAGGAGGCAGTTCTCATCTCCCTTTCAAAGCCAAAGAGCCAGCGCTGTCCGAAGACGTCTCCGTGGTCATGTGGCCGGCATGACTCAACGCCAAAGGCACAGGGAACGCTGTTCCTGTCCCACCAAAGGTGGCCCCTATTTTTCTAGTTGCATTTTTTTTTACGTGCTTTTGAAACTGCTAGGTTGGCAGAAGCTGGGACAAGTCACGGGATCTCACCCCGTTACACGGCAGCACGAGGGATTCGAACCGCTGAGCTGCTGACCTTTCGATCGACAAGCTCAACGTCCTAGCCCCTGAGCCACCACGTCCCTTACAGTAACTTGAACCTGATGTAAATGTTAGAAATCAGAGACGCAGAGCAATGTCCATTGTTTTTGTTTGTTTTTAAATAAAAATTTTCTATAAAATAAATAAAAAAATAAAAAAAGAAACATCTGGAAGAAAACAACCAAGCTCGGAGACCACCAAGGACCTGCCCTCCAGTTCTCCTCCTCTTCTTCCCTCCCCCCCACCTTCCACAACCCCCCCTCCCTTCTAGCACTGATAATGTTACCCGGTTGGATAATGAAACGTCTACAAGAAAACAGCCAGGCTCAGAGAGCACGAAAGACAGTTCAGCCCTGAGCTACAAATATTCTCTTCTACGGAAACGAATAAGCAATAGCTCTTTATTAATATGACTTTGGCCTCAGGAATGTGGCTTTTGCCCCTAAGGAGAAAATACCTTTTGTGTGCGTTTCCATGTGTGGGTGCGCATGTGTGTATGTGTTCCCGCGTGTTAGCATGCAAATTGTTTGCTGCGTTTCGTAGTTTACATGACAAAGGTTACATTTGGAGTTGCTATGGTTTTGAGAGAATCACGGAATGAGGTACAGATACACCGGAGAGCTTGCATTCAGTCAAGTCCGCTGCGAGTGTTTTGCGTCCTATAGTTATGGCGTGTTTCTCTTGGGAGATTAAAATAAAACCAGCACAAAGAGTTGACTCAGGGCAATCATGTTGCCTCTTCAGATTTGAGGCAAACTCGCCACCTAAGAAAAATCCCACCATGTGGATAGCTTGTTTTGGATCTGTCTGTCTGATGAATTCATTGGTTTATTTTATTTGGAAAGTTTGTGTAGCTGCCTGCTCACAGGGGGCGACTCAAGGCGGCTTACAGGATATAAAAGCACAATAGGAAAAAATAATAATAAGGACTAGGGATGACATGATAGCAGTCTTTCAATATCTCAGGGGCTGCCAGAAAGAAGGGGGAGTCAAGCTATTCTCCTGAGAGCAGGACAAAAAGCAACGGGTGGAAACTAATCAAGGAGAGAAGCAACCTAGAACTAAGGAGAAATTTCCTGACAGTGAGAACAATTAATCAGTGGAACAACTTGCCTCCAGAAGTTGTGGATGCTCCAACACTGGAAGTTTTTAAGAAGAGATTGGACAGCCATTTGTCTGAAGTGGTGTAGGGTTTCCTACCTAGGCAGGGGATTGGACTAGAAGACCTCCAAGGTCCCATCCAACTCTTCTCTTCTCTTCTCTTCTCTTCTCTTCTCTTCTCTTCTCTTCTCTTCTCTTCTCTTCTCTGCTACAGTATGCCATGCCATGCCATGCCATGCCATGCCATGCCATGCCATGCCATTCTATTCTATTCTAAAAATAATAACCCTCAATCCCATTGCCATACTGTAATTCTTGTTGCTTAATAGAAGCATATTTTCTTTTGTTCAGCACCAGAAGGTGATTTTAATCCTGGGTCGAAAGAATTTCTGGAAGCTGAAATCAGATGGGAGTCTTTCTCTCATCTTCTTTTGCAAATTGAGAGGGATCCGGTCCAGAGCACAAATGACAATTCTTATTCAGCTCCCAGTTTTTGTACGCTTAAATTCTTTATCAAGAATGCTTTTTAGAGGCCACCAGATTCTCTGAAAACAATAACCATCTCTGGCTCTTCTCATCCTGAAGAGTCTAAAAAGAGACCTTCTGAACAGCAACTATGTGTGGTGTAAAAACAGAAATATCGTGCACAAATCTGTACGCAACTGGAGATCCCTTTTTCTGCTACCAGAATAGACTCCATTGAATCAGGGGAAGGACAGAGTGCAGAATAAATTGATACTCATTGTCAGGGTTCCAAGTAGCACCCCCAACGAAAGAAGACTCTGAGGCTAGAGGTTCCTCAAAGTTCCATTTTATTAAAGATGTCATATCTGGGAAAACCCAAATCTGAAAGCTTTCATGTTTTCCCTACCCAAAAGAAGGTCCAAGCCCCTTCCCCAGCACCCACATGTCCTTCAGATGGTCCAATCAATGCACCATCCCAACTGGAGATGCCTCCCAGTCACACCCCTCCAGGTGCAGGGCAGGACGTCCTTGACTCTCTGAGAAAGGAATGTTGTTATGACTACATATCTCCCCTGCTCCATACAATCCTCCCCTCCCGGTTTCCCACAGCACTAAATGTGGCAGAATGCAAAAGATGTCCTTCCAGGCCTGGCACTCATTTTGTTTCCGTTAGCTTTGGATTCAATATCTGACTAAAAGTTATCGTTGCATTGACCATGACTTGGGGAAATGAAGCACAGTAACTTGGTTTGTGGATAAACCTTAGAATTTATGGTGAGTAGGATCGCGATGTGGCAAGTCAAAGCAAGCTCAACCTTCCTCATGACTTCCTATAGCAGGGGTCTCCAACCTTGGCAACTTTAAGTCTGAAGGACTTCAACTCCCAGAATTCCCCAGCCAGAGTTGAAGTCCTCCAAGGTTGCCAACCTTAAAGTTGCCAAGGTTGGAGACCCCTGTCCTACAGCATATATAAACGTGGCCCCTGAAATTCAAAAAGGTGTGTTTGTTCTAAGCCACATAAAAGCAGCTTCGCTAGCACAGATCACAAATCCATCAAGAGACGCATAATGGCTCATGTACGGATAGTCCCCAACTTGCGACCGTGTAAGGGAGCCACAGGTTTCTGTTGCTAAGTGAGAGATTTGTCCAGTGAATTTTGCCTTGTTTGATGACCTTCCTTGCCGCAGTTTGTTCAGTGAATCGCTGCACTCGTTAAGTTAGGAACACAGGCCTTAAATAAGTCCAGCTTCCCCATTGACTTTGATTCTCCCCCCCCTCCCTCTGCAAAAAGTGATCACGTGACCCCGAGATGATGCAACCGTCCTAAGTACATGCCAGTTGCCAAGCATCTGAACTTTGAACATGTGGCCATGGGGATGCCACAACGGTTGTAAGCAGGGGTGAAATTCAGCAGGTTCTGGAGAACCTATAACGGAAATTTTGAGCAGTTCGGAGAACCGGCAAATACCACCTCTGGCTGGCCCGAGAGTGGGGTGGGAATGGGGATTTTGCAATAGCCTTCCCCTGGAGTGGGGAGGGAATGGGGATTTTGCAATAGCCTTCCCCTGGAGTGGGGAGGGAATGGGGATTTTGCAGTATCCTTCCCCTGGAGCGGGATGTGAATGGGGATTTTGCAACAGCCTTCCCCTAGAGCAGGGTGGGAATGGAGATTTTGCAGTATCTTTCCCCTGCCACGCCCACCAAGCCACGCCGATAGAAACGGCTGTAAAAAAATTTGGATTTCACCACTGGTTGTAAGTAGGAAAAACAGTCATAAGTCACTTCTTTCAGCGCCGTTGTAACATTGAATGGTCAACTATGTGAACTGTTGTAACCCGAGGACTACCTATATTGGAAGTTGTGGCCTGATTTTTCTGGAGGCCACCGGACTAGACATACCGTACGTGAAAAGTTTGCCCAGAACTGTAGTTAATACTCATAAAAGAGTTAACCAGTCTTATTTTATTTTATTTTATTTTTCAAAAAAGTTTACACCGAGGCATGTTTTGCCAGTCGAAGACATTCCTGCAGGGCATTTCGCGGTAATTACATTGTCGGCGTCCCAAAATTTCCTCTTTTCTTAATAAAATCAGTCTCGCTGGATTGGCTAAATCCTGAAGCAGAAGGTTCATCTCCTGTGATGTGATAGAAAATGAAGTTTTTGTTTGGTTTCGGGACTCCCCCCACCCACCCTGGTTTTTGCCATCATTTAAAAAAAAAACAACAACAACCCAGCTACACTTTGGCATGAACTGCGCGGCAGCCCTGGAAAAGAAACTTCATTTAGAACTTTGGAATAAATAAATGGATAAATAAATTGCATGGATCCTGAACAGATGGGCTATGTTATAAGCAGAGGCTAAATGAGATTCTGTTATGGTTTGGATTTTATTCTGTTATGATTCAACAACTTGGCATTATCTGATTTATCATGCAGCCTAGCTGGTAGAAGTAGCAAATATCTAATTCTGTCTTCTATTAGGGAAGAAATATATATATATATTAGCAAATCTGAATGCTTGTCTTCTCCTAGGACTGATTTATGTGGGGGTGGGGGAGTGGGGAGTAACAGAAACTTTTTTTCAACTCTTAATCCCTCATATAAAAACTCTAAATATATCAGCAAAAAGTGAGCAAACCAATCTCTTAAGCATGCATCATTTGATGTGTCTTGTAAAAAGTCAAACACAAACAAACACTCAGGATTAGTTTTGAGATTTTTCTCTTCTAAATTGGCATCTGGTCTTGAGGGGCTTCAGAGAGTTTCAGAGTTATATGTAAGCGAAAGCTACAATTACTCTACCGGTGGCACAACCCTGGTTCCACCAGAATATCTTGAATACAAAAAACACTAATAAGCCAATTATTAATCTGAATGTTGTATGATCCCTAACTTGATATGCCCTGTAGCGTCTAGGGAAAATATGCAGGAGACCTTCATTATCTAGAGTTGGTATTTCCAAAGTTTCTAAACAGAGTCTGGAGTTTGCTATCTCATGTGTCTGTGGTTTTAGCCTGTCCACACACACATGCAAAAAAAAAAAGTACGTCTTTGGCAAATGCATAAAGCACATTTTTTACACCCTTGTTGTGTTCTCGTGAGTCAAGAACAAAGCCTCTGTGTATAGTGGATGGCCACTTGTAATTTTAAAAAGCTCCATTTACAGATGGCATCTATCTATCTATCTATCTATCTATCTATCTATCTATCTATCTATCTATCTATCTATCTATCTATCTATCTATCTATCTATCTATCTATCTATCTATCTATCTATCATCTATCTATCTATCTATCTATCTATCTATCTATCTATCTATCTATCTATCTATCTATATCTATCTATCTATCTATCTATCTATCATCTATCATCTATCTATCAATCTATCTATCTATCTATCTATCTATCTATCTATCTATCTATCTATCTATCTATCTATCTATCTATCTATCTATCTATCTATCATCTATCTATCTATCCTTATTTACCTATCATCTATCTATCTATCATCTATCTATCATCTATCTATCTATCTATCTATCTATCTATCTATCATCTATCTATCTATCTATCTATCTATCTATCTATCATCTATCTATCTATCTATCTATCTATCTATCTATCTATCTATCTATCTATCTATCTATCTATCTTTCACATTTATATCTCTTCTCCCCCATTTCTTAAAAAGGTGACTGGGTGATGTGGAATAAGACCATAAAAACTATCATCATCATCATCATCATCATTTAACGACCCCACAATCCTTTGCGGGGTGGAGTCTGGGCAACTGAATGGAGTGGAGTGTTTACTGGCCAGATGCCCTTCCTGTTGCCAATGCAGAGTTTTATTCAGCAGATACATTCTCATTGTGCCCAGAGAGAGAAATATCTGCCTCTAACTAGAATTGAACTCACAGCCTTCTGAATGTGAGGCAAGAGCTCCACCTCTAGGCCACCGCACCACTCCCTAATAAGACCATAAAAACGATGATTTACAAAAAAATCCTCTAGAGTTAAAACATTAATATTATAAAAGTTGAAGGACTAAGGGAGTGTATTAGATGTTGCACAGAATATAGCCACCTCATTAAATCCCCATTTCCATTAGACAGCCCCTCCCCCACAAGGTTGGTTGACATAATCAAGTTTTGAGGGACTTCCAGAAGGACATCAAGGATGGGACCAGTCTTGGGGTGGTGGTGGAGGGAATGATATCCCACTGGTGGGTGCCACAAGCGAAAAAGACCCATCTCTTGGGACTCATTAGACTTCTGCTCCTTAGCAGACAGGACCCAGATCAGACATATCAGGCAGAGGTAATTGGAAAGAGGTAGTTCTTCAAATACACTGACCCCATGCTATTTCTTCCTGAACTTTAGAACATAGAATAATACGGTTGGAAAGAACTTTGGAGGTCTTCTAGTCCAGCCTGTGTTCTCACCTAGGCTCCCTTAAAAAGCAGGAAGCAGAGTCCTGGCAAAACCTTTTTTATTTACACGACTGTGAATTCCTTTCATTCACAGTCAGCAAGGCCTGTCCAAACAGTCTTTCAAAGGAATATTTATCAACACAGACCTTATCTCACTTGGAAAGCTGCCACCTAACTTGTTTCCAAATGCAGTACAGGGCAAAAATTTGGCACAGAGTCTTCTCAGATTCACGGAATGAATGAATTGTTTTCTGCAAAAGCCCCCTCCCTGTTCGCTCTTCTTTGGTTTCCTATGGGAGGGGCCAATTACCTCCAAGGTGTGCCTTTAGTCTGAGTTGTTCTTGTCTTCTGACAGCTCTGCACATGCACATACTGGGAACAGGCTCCAGCTGTTCCTCTGCCTCACTGTTGTCTATCTCCTTCTCTGCCTCCAACGCAGGGCCCTCTTTTGGGCCTTCCCCTGACTCCAACACTGGCCAATGTTCCTCCCCAACCTTCTCACTGTCCAACTCTGCTGCCAGCTCTGCTGGCTGCCGGCGGACCACAACAAATAGTTGTCCAGTCTCTTCTTGAGAGCCACCAATGATAGAGCAAACTTCACTTCCGAAGGCAACGATTCATTTCACCGATTAATTGTTCTCACTGTCAGGAAAGTTCTTCTTCGTTCTAGGTTGGATGCGTTCTTGATACGTTTCCATCCCTTACTTCTGGTCCTGCCCTCAGGTGCTTTGATGAATAGGTCTCCATGGCAGGTATGAAAAAACTGCTTGAGAACAGTTGATATTCCAAATAGACAATCCTGGAAACATTACACTTTGAAGAATAAACTCTCGAAAATTGCTGCTAGAAAGGGAATGCACCCCAGGGCCCGTAGTACGTTTGACCCCAGCATCCTTGGATGAAAGCCACGAATATTTCCCTTATGTTTTTCACTCTCCCAGCCAGACCAAATTGCCTGTTTTAGGAAGACAGGTGTGCCCTTTGCCTTTGGTTTTCCTGCTGTGTTTAATCACAGTTCTAATGTTAAAGAGGATGCAAAAGACATTATTATTTTGGGGCCGAGTTTCTGACACTATTTTAATAATGTATGTGAGGCCAAGAGGACCATCTGTCAGGAAGCAAACACAATTCCCTGTCTGGGGGCCCTCCTTTTTCCTTCCCCTCTTCGCTTGCTTTTCATCCCAGGGATCCTTTCCAATAAATTCACAGAGGCTTAGGTTGCCTTCCGCTTGTTTCCCTCAAGAGTCAAGTCAGGGGCATGCTGGTGCACGGCCTTCTTTTTCATATTTTTGTTTCTAAATACATTCATTTACTGCCAAACTCCTAATCCTGGTGTCAGTTTTGGAAGGCAATTTTCTTTTTGCTTCTTAACTGCCACATATTTTAGCTGGGGAAGTTGGGAGGGGGGTGTTGCTGGAGCGGTAGAAGTTTAGTCATAACAACATTCCGTATTCAAGGACTTCTGCCTGCATCTGATGGAGACTGCCTGAAGATTGTATCCAATTCAGTGTGAAGAGTTGATTGGACAATGTGATGAACTTGTGGTGTGGAAAACCTGGAAGCTTTCAGATTCGGGTTTTCCCAGCTGTGCCAACATGACATCTCTAATAAATGGAACTTTGAGGAACCTCAAGCCTCAGAGCTTTATTTCGTTGGGGGTGTTTCGTGGAACCCTGACACCTAGATCTGTTAAAGCCCAGCCTTGATACTTCTGGGTTCCATCAGAAATTATCCGAATTTTATTTTAGCATTTTTCAACAAAATAATCTTGTCATCCTCAGTGAAAGAAAACTTGCATTTTCAAGGACATCTCGTTGTAACGCAACAAATGCAATCTATTCTGGGTACACCTTTGGGAAGTATTTTCGATTTTTCATCCTTGATATCATTCCCCATCCACATAAGTTTACACAAATTATTTATGGAGGGGGGAAAAAACCAGTAATAACATAATACTCTTTGGAGAAAAGAATGCATCATCTATGAAGATTAACAAAGCTATTGAAGTCTAAGAAGGACATTATTTTAAGGTTCCTATTTCGTAATCATTATATATAGGCATGCAAGCACCTGCTTTTTCGGTCCCAGTGAGGGGCTGTTTCATTTGCAGTTTCGCGTCTTAGTTCTGCTTGTACCAAACAACTTTAAAAAGCGATCCGCGGGTTGTCATCCGCCGTCCACAAGTTGTCATTCAATGTTCCTTTTAGTGACTTGTTACCTACTTTTTTTATCTTAATTTGATCAACAAAGCGTGCCTACCCTTTTAGTCCCATTTATCTTCTGCTTTGTCATTTAGTCAGGGCCGATGGTCAGTTTGTATCCTGGTTGTGGCTTGGCTCAAGAATATTGCCCTTTTCCCAACCTTCACCCAAATCTAAGAAGAGAGTCTTTTTGAAGTCGTCTCCTTTCCCCTCTTTCAGAGGGCGATATCATTAAAGCATGAGGCAATTAGCTTCTGATAATATAATATAATAACAGTTGGAAGGGACCTTGGAGGTCTTCTAGTCCAACCCCCTGCTTAGGCAGGAAACTCTACACCACTTCAGACAAAGGGTTATCCAACATCTTTTTAAAAGCATCCACAACTTCTGGAGGCAAGTTGTTCCAATGATTACTTGTTCTAACCGTCAGGAAATTTATCCTTAGTTCTAGGTTGCTTCTGTCCTTGATTAGTTTCTACCCGTTGATTCTTGTCCTGCCCTCAGGTGCTTTGAAGAATAGCTTGAACACCCCCCTCCTCTCTGTGGCAGCTCCTCAAATATTGGAAGATGCTCTCATGTCTCCCCTAGTTCTTCTTTTCATTAAACCAGACATACCCAGTTCCTGCAACTGTTCTTCATATGTTTTAGCCTCCAGTTCCCTAATCATCTTGGTTGCTCTTCTCTGCTCTAGAGTCTCCACATCTTTTTTACATCGTGGCGACCCAAGCTGATTTTTTTTTCCTGCTCCAGAGTGATGGGTGGGTTTACGATGATGTGTGACAGTTACAAAACAATGAATTCAGATTTGCACCATAAACCCATATCATCTACCAGGATAAACGGAAGTGTTCAATTCAACAGAAATCCTTCTTACTGATTTATCTATATATCACTTTAATGACCAGATCAATTAGCTGATGGACTACAACTAATGAGATTAATTGATTCAAATCGAGTTGGCCATCCTGGTAAATCCGATAGTTTCGCTCTCTTGAAAACACACACTCTCTCTCTCTCTCGCTCTCTCTAATAGAACATAGCACAATAGAATCTGAAGGGACCTTGGAGGTCTTCTAGTCCAACCCCCTGCTTGAGCAGGAGACCCTGCTCCCATTTCAGATAAATGGTTGTCCAGTTTTTTGAAAGCCTTCAGTGATGGGGCACCCACCACTTCTGAAGACAAGCTGTTCCATTGGTTAATTGCTCTCATTGTTGTGTAGTGTTGCTTAGTGTACCATTAGTGGGTTTATACCCTGCTGTCATTTCTTATGTAGTATTTTCACATCAGTTCTTGACTTTAGCTCTCATATTCAGGTTCTGGATTTCCACATATTGGCTCATCTTTTGGGTCAGGATTGGTGGGACTTTCTCAGACTTCAAAGATCCATGTAGAATTCTGAACCCTTTTCCTTTGGAAATATGAACTAGGCATCACCAAAGGTTTGGTTTCATTTGGGTTCTTGGTGCTGTCTCAGCTCTGTTGTTTTCTTGCAGATGTTTCATGACCCAACTAGGTAACATCATGAATGATAGAAGGGAGTGGAGTATATAGAGAGGAGGAGGAGGAGGAAGATGCCTGTGGGATCCTTAGTGCTCTCTGAGCTTGGTTGTTTTCTTGCAGACTTTTCATTACCCAAATAGGTAATGTCATCAGTTTGCTCACAGACCAAGCCCCACTCCCTCCTAGCACTGATGATGTGCCTACACATCAAAAACAGGCCTACTGGAAGTTTGGGAAGAGGGTCTCCAGAGCCTGGGGAGGCCATTTTTGCCCGCCCGGAGGCTTAAGGAAAGCCTCCAGAGCCCGGGGAGGGCAAAAACACTCCCCCAGCTGTGGTGCAGGAGGCCGACGAAGCCACGCCCATCATGGCCACAACCACCCATCAATCGGGCAGAGAACCCCTTGCTAAAACTTTTGAAGCCCGCCCCTGAATAAAAGCGGTATCCAGGACAGAAATAGCTAGAGACGTTTTGCAAGGGGAGTACCGAGAACCATTTCTTACAAAAAGAGGAATTTGTGCATTTGAATCCGATGTTTCATCCGTCTTCGAGACGATGCGATCCCCGATGACTGTAGCTACAATTATAGCTGTCACTTGTAAACATCTTTACTTTCTATTCCCTCCATGTCTTCCCAGCTGAGCATGTTAATTAACGACTTGCATCACCTCTTGGTATCTGAAACCAAGAGAGCTAAACGCATCCTAAGAACAGAAGGAAAAGGTCTCCTTGGAGACCCTCTTGCCTTTGATTTTTTTCCCCGGCATTATTTCCCCCACCCCCCAAAAATGTTGTTTCTTTTAGCCCCGAGATTTGGAAAGCTTTCTTTGTTTTTTTTTTGTTTTTTTTTAAAAAACAAACAAACACCATTTTGTAGTAGTTTTTTGTATAAATATTTGTGAATGACTATTTGGTGCGAGCTTTTAGGACTGGATGTTGTCCCTGTAAGTCAGGGGTGTCCCAACTTGGCAACTTTAAGACTTGCAGACTGCAACTCCCAGAATTCCTCTGGGAATTCTGGGAGTTGGAGTCCACAAGTCATAAAGTTGCCAAGTTGAGACACCCTGTTGTGGTCCGCCAGCAGCCTGCAGAGCTGGCAAAGGAGTCAGACAGCGATGAGGCTGAGGAAGAACATGGGCCAGTCCTGGAGGCTGGGGAAGGCCCGGATGAGGGCTCTGTGTTGGAGGCAGAGGTGGGGCCAGGGCAGTGGTGGGATTCAGCCAGTTCGCACCACTTTGGGAGAACCGGTTGTTAACTTTCTGAGCAGATTGGCAAACTGGAAGAAATCATTAGGGCAGTGAATCGGTTGTTAAATCACTTGAATCCCATCACTGGGCCAGGGCCATCGGGGAGTGATGTGCGGACTCCAGAGCCTCCAGAGGCTGACAGTAGTGAGGCAGCAGAACAGGAGGAGCCTGTTCCTAATGCACGCATGCAAAGAGCTGCCAGAAGGCGAGAGCAGCTCAAGCAAAGAGGACGACTCGGGAGTAGGGCCAAGAGATGATTGGCCCCTCCCATAAGGCTTAAAAGACCAGCAACAGCATTTGGGATCTTTTCCGGAAAACAACGTTGATAGCTTTGTCTTGTTGCATTTGTTTTGTATCGGCGTCTTCTGAACTTTTGCCAAGAAAGGCCTTTGGCAGTTTGCCTAATTGGACCAAGGTTAGTGATAGGACTGAGGAATTTGTGTTGGGAGGAATTTGCTTTAATTTAGTTGAAGAATGAATTAATCCCCCCCGTACTCCCCCCGCTTTTGGCACGCAACCACAAAAAGGTTTGCCATCACTGCTATAGTGGCTTGCTATGTCAGGATTGATGGGAGTGTTCTTGATGGTTTCTTGGTTAGCCTGTTGTTGTACTGCTAGCTTGTTTATAGCTTGGGTAGTTTCTTGATTGTTTTCTTCTTGATTGTTGTATCAAGTATCAAACTTGGTGTTAATCTCTGCTCATCTGGGTGTTGATTGTTGGTGCGGAGGTGTTTTTGTCTTTTTGTTTCCTTTTAGCTTTTTGGTGGTCTCTTTTGAATGGCATGTAGATGTTGTCTATCTCTACGTGCCCGTTGATGGCCAACTGACTTCAGCAACAGAGGGGTCAATGCCTGGTATGCACTACCTGACTCTGTGGTTTAATCCCCAAACCCCCGAAATTTTAACCTTAGACTGTCTACTGTTGACCTCACCCCTTTCCTAAGAGGTCTGTATGGGGTGTAAATAAGGGCACCAACGTGCCTACTGTCCCTGTCCTAATGTTCCCTTTAATTGTATTCACTTTATGTATTCAATTCATGCTGATACTTATATATATTATCTAATACGTACTCGACAAATAAATAAATAAAATAAAATAAAACAAATAAATGTGTCTGAATGCCAGGCTTCCAGGCTACCAGATTTCCCATCCCTGAGAACTTATATTCTGATTTTCACCTGTAGATAAACCATCATTCTTTAAATGGTGTGCTTTAAAGCGCTCCATGGCATAGGACCGGGTTATTTACGGGACCGCCTGCTGCTACCAATTGCCTCCCATCGACCAGTGCGCTCCCATAGGGAGGGTTTCCTCAGGGTGCGGTTGGCCAGACAATGTCGACTGGCGACCCCCAGGGGGAGGGCCTTCTCTGTGGGGGCTCCTGCCCTCTGGAATGAGCTGCCTCCAGGGATACGACAACTCCCCGACCTCTGGACCTTTTGACGCAAGCTAAAGACATTTTTTGTTCCATCACGCAGGGCTGGCTTAATTTAGTTTTAATAGGGGTTTTATTAGCGTTTTAGTTTTTCTGGGCCTAATTAAATTAGTTTTTAAAAATGTTTTTTTAATTTTTGTGATTTTTGTTTTTACTAGGCTGTAAACCGCCCTGAGTCCTTCGGGAGAAGGGCGGTATATAAATCCAAATAATAAATAAATAAATAAATAAATAAATAAATAAATAAAATAAATAAAGTTTTTTCTTCTGAATGCCATATATACACCTCCCAGTTGAGATGCGCTATTCTTGTTTCGCAGCATGCCCAGCCCAAAGGTGCCTGGTCCTAACTCAATAAACATTCTTATATATATATTTTTTTCTCCCGCAATACAGAACCATCACCCTAGAAAACCAGTTGGCCATTCTTGCAACATTGCCGACGGATGCCGGGAACTACTACGTCCAAGCGGTGAATGAAAAGAACGGAGAGAACAAGACGAGTCCGTTGATTTGCCTGAACGTGACAAGTGAGTAGCCATAATTTTGACAAAGAGAGCACAACACAGAAGCTGTTTGTTTCTTTCCTTAGTCCACAGGTGTTAGAGTTGCCAGGGTCAGACACCTGTACTTTAGAGGCTCATTCCAATATAAGGAGAAATGCGAGGGGGGGGGGATATTTTCTGTCAACCAGACAGGATTTCTGCTGTATAATTGGACTGCTTGGCGAGAGGCACTAATATTTCATTGCCTGAAATGATTGTTTTGCTCCAGTGATTGCAAGTAGAGATCAAAAAAACCCAAACAAACAAACCCTGACAATGGTGTCATATAAGAACCCATCTCATAAAACAATAGAAAGAAACGCGGAGGGGAGAATTTATATAAAAACTTTTCTCTCTCTTCTGCTCGCGTTATCTAATGAGAAGTCACAGGCTAAGAAGCCAGATCTGGAAAATCTAGTACCGTAAAGTGTTTTGCTCCAGCTTGCCTGCTACACCTGGTAGAATAGCCTTGGTAATTGCTTTACCCCGTTGTTTTAATTTTTTTTTGCATAAATTCTGACACGTAACCTCTCAACTTTTTTCTTTTCTTTTTTTTATCCCCTGGCTACCCAAGAAAAGCCTCTATACTTAGAATTTAATGACACTCATTTATAAAGCAGGCTTTAATGGTCTGTATTACATAACCACTAATGCACTCTGCAGCTCATTTTCTGATCTTAATTAACATTGTGGAACAATCGGTTTATGACCATGGGAATAAAGCATTTACAGTACTCCATAGGGGGCAATGCATGCTGTGTGGGGGGCTTAGAAAAGAAAAAGGGAAAGTTTCCTACGAGTTGCAGAATTTACAGAGGTGGCTAAAAAGTTAATGACTAAAAGAACAGGAAAGCCAGCATACTCTCTCTCTCTCTCTCTCTCCTTCTCTCTCTCTGTGTATGTTTGTGTGTGTGTGGTGTGAAAGACCAAGTCCATACATGAAAGTCCAATTAAACTGATTTATTGCTGAACAGCCTATGCACAGAAATCTTATTGAGTGAGTGTCAGCACCTGCTAAGAGTTAAGAGAAGGGTGCACAGAATTCAAGGAAGATTGGACTTAGTTTGCTTGTGGCTACTTAGCGATTCTAGGCTGATCCCTCTCTTCACTCCACCCTCAGTTTCTGCCGCTTCTTCTCCTACAGTGTTTTAGGATCAATAAAGAGGTTGGAATCTTGATTCCAACAGTTTTGACGATGCTTTAGTGTCAGAAATGCCAGTATTCAGGGAAGTTGGAAGAGCCACCAAGGATGCTCCATGTGAGGTTCCCGAATTAAATCTTGCTCCAGGACTAGTATCCATCCAGGCCAGAGAGCCAGATTTTATTTATTTTTATGTATTATGAAATTTATATGCTGCCTATCTCACCTAGAGCTGGGTGGCTCACAGCAAGGCAAAATCAACAAGGTTCTACATTAAAATATTAAGATAATATGGAAGTTTAACGTTTCAAGTAGCAAAGACGACCAAGGTGTGAAGGGGGCAAGGTGCCCATGGGTGAAGATGGACTCTTCTCTCAATGCATTAGCCACTTCCAGCGCGACATGCTTACATCGGGGTGCCAGACCGAGCCGGGTTTCAAGACCCCCTACAGAAGGCCAAGACGGTGGATGGATGGATCTCATCTTTAACTTAACATAATAACAGAGTTGGAAAGGACCTTGGAGGTCTTCTAGTCCAACCCCCTGCCTAGGCAGGAAACCCTACACCATTTCAAACAAATGGCTATCCAACATTTTCTTTAAAATTTCCAGTGTTGGAGCATTCACAACTTCTGGAGGCAAGTCGTTCCACTGATTAATTGTTCTCACTGTCAAGAAATTTCTCCTTTGTTCTAAGTTGCTTCTCTCCTTGATTAGTTTCCATCCATTGCTTCTTGTCCTGCCTTCAGGTGCTTTGGAGAATAGCTTGACCCCCTCTTCTTTGTCTGACATGATTCTTTGTCTGACATGAATCTGACATGATTCTTCTCAACCTCTTTTTCAAACCATACCATTTGCCAGCTGTGAGCGCCTTTGAAGACCCACCGTTCCCATCCTTGAATTATGTGTTGGGCAAAGAAATAATTCCTTCCATCTTACCCCAACCTCACCCCCCTCCCTCCCCCGTTTAATTTCAATGATGGCCCTATTATACTGACCATACTTCGCCTTGATGTTTTGCTTATTAATGTTCTCCGTTTAATTGATTTACGAAACAAGCTTTGGGCACGCCAGATGCTGGGGCTCATCCGCAGTAAAAGTCGTAATTTAAAGTAAGTTAAATTTCTCCACCATGAAAAACGGCAGCAGGAGGAATGTTTAAATATCAATACCATAAAAGTAACAAATGACAGCCAAGAGAGACATACGGTATTTAACTGCTTTGGAAGTCTTTTTCTCCAAAAGCCAATGGATGGGGAGGGGAAGTCATTGGAAAGCAGTTGTCCCAGTTGGGATGAGGGCTCAAGCCTAGACTTGGTCTGAACCTAGACAAGGTCTGAACCCCTCACCCCACCCCTTGAACCTTAACTGGTCTTTCCCAGGCAAAAGCTGACAGTCTGGGAAGATTCCTATATTATAGGCAGAGAACAATGAAGTCGCTAGATTGAACTCTACCTATTACAGATTAACAGAGTTGGAAGGGACCTTGTAGGTCATCTAGTCCAACCCCCCCCTCAAGCAGGAGACCCTACACCATTTCTGACAAATGGCAGTCCAATCTCTTCTTGAAAGTCTCCAGTGATGAAGCTCCCACAACTTCCGAAGGCAATTTCTGTTCCATTGGTTGACTGTTCTCAGTGTCGGAAAATTCCTCCTTATTTCCAGGTTGAATCTCTCCTTGTTCAGTTTCCATCCATTATTCCTTGTCTGGCCTTCGGGTGCTTTGGAAAACAGCTTGACACCCCCCCTCCTCTCTGTGGCAGCCCCTCAAATATTGGAAGATGCTCTCATGTCCCACCTGGTCCTTCTCTTCACTAGTCTAGCCATGCCCAGATATGTGAGTCTGGTTGTTTGTGTTGCCCAAATCATCCAAGTGAATTGATGACTCACTACCCCAACTGGGGTACACACTTCCCCCCCCCATATCCCCAAGAGCTTAAAGCTGAGTGTCTTAATGTTTCTTCTTCCTTTGTTAATTGAGAGTCAAAAGGATAGAAAATCAAGGACTTTTCCTAAACCATTTTGAGTTGGATCAACAGTGACCTGAAGACCAGCGGTGCTTTTTGATCTCTTTTAAACCAAGTGAATTACTTTTCAAGCTGTTTACGACACAACATTCTACATCTCTCTTCAAACAGTTCATTAAAAAAAACAACAACACAGACACACACACAACACCACCAAGAGTCTAACTTGAGCAAATGACTAACAGGCAAGTTCGAAATTGATGGCCATCAATAATCTCTTTTGGCACCAGCTTGGGTTTTCTGCTACTCTGCTAATTGGTGATGCCATTTCAGGCTTCGCTGTAAGGAAGGCGTGACATCTGGCAGATTATTAATAAAGTAAATTTTCTCTGCCACAATTCACAACGTTAGGAGTTGCATGCTTCCCCCCCACCCCCCGCACACATTTAAATGACTTATCTTTCTTCCCTTCCATGCAGGCTTTTTTTTAAAATGCAAAATACGACGGATGAACGTTTTAAAAGTCTGTCCAACCAGTGGTTCTGAGAAGTCCATAGATAATATAGACCAGGGGTTTGCAAACTTGGCTCTTTTAAAACTTGTGGACTTCAACTCCCAGAGTTCCTCAGCCAGCAAAGCTGAGAGTTAATATATAATATAACAACAGAGTTGGAAGGGACCTTGGAGGCCTTCTAGTCCAACCCCCTGCCCAGGCAGGAAACCCTACACTATCTCAGTCAGATGGTTATCCAACATTTTCTTAAAAATTTCCAGAGTTGGAGCATTTACAACTTCTGCGGGCAAGTCGTTCCACTTATTAATTGTTCTAACTGTCAGGAAATTTCTCCTTAGTTCTAAGTTGCTTCTTTCTTTGATCAGTTTCCACCCATTGCTTCTTGTTCTACCCTCAAGTGCTTTGGAGAACAGCCCGACTCCCTCTTCTTTGGGGCAGCCACTGAGATATTGGAAGACTGCTATAATGTCTCCCCTAGTCCTTCTTTTCATCAGACTAGACATACCCAGTTCCTGCAACCGTTCTTCATATGTTTTAGCCTCCAGTCCCCTAATCATCTTGGTTGCTCTTCTCTGCACTCTTTCTAGAGTCTCCACATCTTTTTTACATCGTAAAAAAAGTTGAAGTCCACAAGTCTTAAAAGAGCCAAGTTTGCAGACCCCTGATATAGACAATTGTTTTAACGGAGATAAGTAATCCCCCACCCCCCCAAACATTGCAAAGAAAAGAAACCATTGTCTTGCTGATAATAGAAAAGTAATGAAAGGAATAAAATTACACCCTTGGTTTGGTCGTATTGTAATTAATTTTTAATATAAGGATATCACTTTGCCCTGGGACTTCATCTCAGGGCACAAAGAGGCCTGGCATCTCTAATAAACAGCTCTTTCATCAAACGTCTTTAGCGATTAATTTATTCCTCAATCCTCACGCAAGCTTTCTAACAATAGGGCATTGTCCACATTGACTGCTCTACCAGTTTATGAGATTCACCCCTCCGGGCTAACAATTTTGCTCATTGTGCTGCACTTTTACATATGGATTATGCCTCTGTAGATTTAATTATACTAAATAAATATGTAGGTATGATAAATCTGTGCAAGGGGGGGGGGAAACAGTCCAAAAAAACGTTCACATGCTTCCTCATTGAACACGTCTCTGGTTGACAGGATTAAAAATGGATGTGAGCCTCCTACTTATAAAGCTGCGATTTGAACTTGATAGGCTGATAATTCCCCCCCCCCCTCTCTCCTGATGTCTAGATGTCACAGAATTCACTTTCGGTGAGCCAGGCAACATTTTGGCCTGTTAAAAATAGGAGATTGGCCCTGAAAATAACTGAGTTACATTGTGGTTCATCAACACTTCTTGCAAAAAAACCGCTTGGGGTAAAAAACAAAAAAACAAAAATCATTCTAAATGTTAATTAAGAAAAAGAAGAAGCACTAGTACCCATTTCTATCCGTGGGATGGCAGCCAATAAAGGCATCGAGTTAAATCATAGCCTGAATTTTAAAAGTGGGAAATATTAAAGCAGTATATTCAGTGGAACTGCCTGGATGTTATGTGGATTTTCTATTTAGGATGCAGAGTATGGATAAAAATTGCATAAAATCGGAGGAAGGCATATCGAAGATTGGAGGCACCTTAGCCCTGATCTTAACCCTTCCATAAGAATGTCTCTGGAGATTCTCAGTCCTCCAGATCATGATTGTCCCAAAGGTGCTTTTTTCAAGAGGCAACTGGACTTTCTTGTTTTATTTTGAAGCTAGAATAGAATAACAGAGTTGGAAGGGACCTTGGAGGTCTTCTAGTCCAACCCCCTGCTTAGGCAGGAAACCCTACACCACTTCAGACAAATGGTTATCCAACATCTTCTTAAAAACTTCCAGCGTTGGAGCATTCACAACTTCTGGAGGCAAGTGGTTCCACTGATTATGTTGAAGGTGTTGAAGGAAGATGTTTCGCTACCCATCCAAGAAGCTACTTCCAAACTTCTTCTTCAAGATCTATGGAAGTTCTCAGTCCTCCAGGTCATGGGTGTCCCCCAAAGGTGCTTTTTTCAAGAGGCAACTGGACTTTCTTGTTTTATTATGAAGATGTTTCGCTTCTCATTCAAAAAGCTTCTTCAGCTCTGATTGGATGGTGGAGAATGGAAGGATTTACATTCCTTGCAGACAAAGGTGGTCCTTTACATTCTTTTAAAGGGTTGTTGGAGGTTTTTCTGGGTCCCCGGGGTCACCTGAGTGGTGCAAATGAATCTAGCACAGCTCCACAACGCAGGCTTTTCAGCAGTTCCAAGAAGGCTCTGCACCACTTCAGAGCCGAAGAAGCTTCATAGATGAGAAGTGAAACGTCTTCAAAAGAAAACAAGGAAGTCCAGTTGGCTCTTGAAAAAGCATATTTTGGGACAACCATGACCTGGAGGACTGAGAATCTGTTCTGTCCCCCCCCCCCCAACCACAATCAAGAAGACACGCGAGCTGACTATAACTGCCAGCAATTTATTCCTACGACAGATATCAGTTCTGGCAACGAACCTGTGATTGCCTGCCAAGTTCTCTTATCTCCTCAGAAGCCAGTGTAACTGCAGTTCGTTGCTGGAGCAACCAAGAGTTCAGAAATAAACAGAAATCCAGAAGCCAAATTCTTAGTCTCGAAATATTGCAGCCAAAGTTTCCAAGAGTCAGTTTTTGTCCGTCACAAGAAGCTATAGAGCAGCTCCTCCTGCTTTTATACCCTGTGGAGTGTGGCTCCCTGACTCAGCACTCTCTAGGCCTGCCCCACCCCTTCTTTTGTTGTTCCCACCTCTCCTTTCTGCGATGCCTGGGATTTAACCAGGACTGATTGACAGCAGCTGGGTCTTGGAGCTCTGCCAGGGAGGAGGAGGAGGAGTCGGGGGAAAGAGGCCAAGTCAGGTCCTCCTCCTCCACCTGGCCTGCCTCTGGGACCTGGAGCGGAGCCAGAGAAGAAGGTCTTGCTCTTCCCCCTCACTCTCTGAGTCACTCTCTGCCAAGAGGCTAGGCTCGGGAGCCGAAGACACAACAGAATCTCTACAGAATTTAGCTATACAATTTGGGATGAAGACCCTTTGGATGGTGTGGGAGTAGGAATGGCTTTCCAGAGTTAAAAATTGCAGACTGCAGGAACCAGGAGCACCACTCAGGTGACCCTGAGGACGCAGGTAAACCTTCAAGTGCTTCAACGATCCTCTGAAAGGATGCAAACGACCAGCTGTCTTGCAAGGAGTATAAATCCTTCCGTTCCCCACCATCCAGTCAGAGCCGAAGAAGCTTCTTCGATGAGAAGCGAAACGACTTCAAAAGAAAAAAACAAGAGGAGGCAACAAAATGTACTCTCAGTTTTGAGTTTATCAAATATTTCTGGTCTAAAGATCTAATATGTGTTTCTTGTAAACAGGTAATGTCATTTTTAAATTGTTTCAAATAATGAAATACTTTCCTTCTCTTCTGTGGTGAATTCAAACCATTAACGTTCCAAGATAATAGTTTAACTACCTGTATTACATGATTTTGAAACACAGAATTCCAGGTGATTCAGTTGCAAGGAAAAGAAAAAAGAAAAAGAACAGAAGCCCCCCTGATTCATTGCGTCAAATAGCTTCCACTCCTCGCTTCGCTTTCATGGATGACTTTGGCTAAAATGAAATTAATCTTTAAACTTAATTCCCCCCCCTCTCATCTAAGAAGTCACTATGGCGCAAAGAGAGGACTGGGATTTATTTCCCCCCTCCCCTGCAATGTTACACAGCTTTGATTCCCTCACCAAATATAATATGTAGAGCAAAATCAGTCTTACAAGTTATGCCCTGTTTAAATCCATCTGTGGAATAATAACATTTCATTTCCCCCACTTCACTTTCTTGATAACCTTTAAGGTTTCTTCCTGTCGAACAAAATTCTGGAGTCCCCCCCCCCAAAAAAAACCTGCAGCAATTTGTTCTTCATTCTGCAGCTCACATGAGGCAGAGGAATATCTGCTTTATGCTCGAGCAATCCTTCAATATTCCTTTGTCATCCAGAAAGCTAATTTCAAGTAGCTGTACAAGTGTTTTGGAGCTAAGCTAGATCTATGTGGATAATATCAAATGCAATTCAAAACTGTACTCTCGTTCTCTTGACAGAGAATATTTCACGCTGCCTCTAAACTTCAAAGGGGGCTAATATACATACACCTGAAGAAAAAAGAGCGAGGAGGAAATAAAAGGAGTTCTTTGTTTAATTATTTCGAGAGTTGGAAGGGGAGGGGAAGAGGAATACAGCTAGGCCCACTCGGTGTGTGACTCATTATCCACCTGGCCTTGCTTAGTTGTGTGGTGATGTTCTTTTTGCCGAGTACTGCATACAATCGATCCGAAATCATGTTTTCAAGTGTTGAACAAGAAAAGGAAGCTATTGTTCTTTATGTTGTGGAAAACATAAAGTAGCTCTTAGACGTCCTTCGGATTGAGATGTTTGCGTCGTATGCGTGTGAATTAGAATGGCACTGCTCCAAAAGAAGAGACTGTTCGTAGCTCGGGTTGAACTGTGGGATCTTTGGTGCTCTCTAAGGCTTGGTGGTTTTCTTGCAGATGTTTCATGACCAGACTAGGTAATGTCATCAGTGCGAGGAGGAGGAGGAGGAGGAGGAACAATGGCGGAGTCCTTGATGCTCTCTGAGCTTGGTGGTTTCTTTGCATATGTTTCATTACCCAACTAGGGAACATCATCAGGGCTAGAAGGGAGGGAGGGTTGCTCTTTATTTATAGGCAGCAGCTTGCCTTGCCATTTGGTGGAGGTATGGTTTCCCCTTTGGTAATTCCTTGATTAGGGCATTGTTTACTGCATGGTTGTTCACCTGATACTAATAAAAGAGAATATTTGTAGCTCAGGGTTGATCTGTGGGGTCTTTCTTGCTCTCTGAGCTTGGTGGTTTCCTTGCAGACGTTTCATGACCCAACCAGGTAACACGATCAGTGTTAGAAGTGGGTGGGATTTGTGGAGAGGAGGAGCAAGGGGGTCAAGAAGATCAAGAGGAGGACTGTGGGGTCCTTCATGCTCTCTGAGCTTGGTTGTTTTCTTGCAGACATTTCATGACCCATCCAGGTAACATTATCAGTATACCGATAATGTAACTCTGTTGGGTAATGAAACACACGCCTACCGTTCCTGTCCTATCGTTTCCTTTCGTTATATCCAGTTAATATAGTTATTACATGCTCATACTTAAATATATGCTTATATACTCTATAATTATTTCATACTTATGCTTATATATACTGTTTGACAAAAATAAATAAATAAAAATAAAATAAATAAAACATCTGTTATTTATTAACAGATACTACAGGTTCTTTTGCACGAAACAATACTAGGTATTTCTTTGACTCCCAATTGCTTGCATCCAGACTATTATTATGTCATATTGCTAAAAATAAAATGCTTTGAGGATGTTTTGTAAAGTTGACTTCAAGAAATTAGCATTTAAAAGTATGATTTGTAAATACCATATACAACATTATTATTGAATCTGGACATATTGCTGTTTTCCTGCACTGTAGAAGCCAATTGGGACTCCTTTCTAAGTCCTTTATTTATATCTGGCACATGGAATTAATCTTTCTCAATCTCTAATCGCTTTTGTTATTGCATTCGTTGAAAAGATTGGTTTCTGCTCTCTGGTTGCTGTGCCGGAATTGAGACGTTGTGGTACGAGCTCCTTCTTGGGAGCCAAAGAAGAAAAACGCAAAATTGAATTTACCCGGAAATTATTAATTATTTTATAAAACATGACACACATCAATTAGACAGGCCATCTGGGGAATTCCGTTCTGAATTTTAAAAACATAATTGCTATATGTGGGTATGTGTGAGTATACATATATTGTGCATTTATGTGCAATGCTTGCTGCTGCTGCGAGATCTTTTTAATGTAGTGAATGAAAAAAGAAGAAGAAAAAGATTTACTAATGATAGTAGATAGGCACATAGTGGCTCAGTGGCTAAGACACTGAGCTTGTCGATTGAAAGGTCGGCAGTTCAGTGGTTCAAATCCCCAGTGCCGCGTAACAGGGTGAGCTCCTGTTACTTGTCCCAGCTTCTGCCAACCTAGCAGTTCGAAAGCACGTAAAAAATGCAAGGAGAAAAATAGTGACCACCTTTGGTGGGAAGGTAACAGCGTTCCGTGCGCCTTTGGCATTGAGTCATGCCGGCCACATGACCACGGAGACGTCTCCGGACAGCACTGGCTCTTTGGCTTTGAAACAGAGATGAGCACCGCCCCCTAGAGTCGGGAACAACTAGCACATATGTGCGAGGGGAACCTTTGCCTTTACCTTAATGATAGTAGAATGTTCACTAATGGCAAACAAACAGAGAATTGGAAGGTTGAATTGAATTAACTCGTTTTCAGGGTAGAAAGTAAAATATTTTGTTGAATTCTGAAATGCAGATTGTCTTGTTCTTACTGTAGGGCCATAGTTTCCTGATCATTTTTCAACAACCTTATGGAGAATACATAGTTATCTCTCGTTTTGTCTCCATAGCTCCGGCAGTAATTTGTATGCTGCATGAGAGTTGAATGGCCCAAAACGATCATGGATGGAAAGAGACAGGCCAAGAGTACAACGGCCGTAATAATAGCTTGCCTGGGCTACAGAAAGCTGGCTGGCTTAGACAGAAGTGAGGCATCAGCTCATATTTTGGCTAGCCAAGAGGCCCGTCTTCTTTCTGCTGACATAAAACCCAGATTTTAATGAAAACTGACATTTGTGGATGCAGACGGCAGGATTATAAAAATAACGTCGGCTACTGTGAGGCTCTCAATAAAATTACTGCAGTTGCTAGACTAGCTACAAGGCCATAGTTAAAGGTTAACAATCCCAAGTAATAGATGGCATTTATTCTATTATCAAGCCAGAAATTTCATTAAAACTGAACCGTCATGTCCCACCCAGACTATTTTCTTAGGCTGCTAGATGACTAACCACAAATAACCCATAATCAAGAAGCTGTCAGTTTCTCCAAATGCTAGCCTATCTTAGCATATATAAACTGGAATTATTTGAAGGGCTCTTTTTGAGTTAGCCTTTTCTTTTCGTCAAAAATCATGTCAACTGGGGTTTCCTCAAGGAAACAGAGAGTAGACAGGTTTAGTGAAAGACAAACATGTTGCCTGTCTCTGTTTTAGTGATGAGTGCAAGGGGGAAAAAAAACCTGTAACTGTATTTGTGTTTATATGAAATAATACAGAATGTAGAATCCTCCCTCCCGCCCCAAAATGTTGAGACCATGTATATAATCTAACTGATGATAATTCCTAATGATCCTAATGATGAAGACTGGAAAAGAGCTGATGTAGTTCCCATCTTCAAAAAAGGGGGGAGGGAAAACAGATCCAGGAAATTACAGACCTATCAGCCTGACCTCAATACCAGGGAAGATTCTGGAAAAGATAATCAAGCAATGAATCACCAAACACCTAGAAGCAAACAACGTAATAACCAAAAGCCAACATGGGTTTGTCAAATACAGATCATGCCAGACCAATCTTATTGCATTCTTTGACAAACTACTAGATAAAGTAGAAAAATGTGGGTTAGACAGCATCACCATCATATGGATTCGTAACTGGCTGACCAACCACACTCAACGTGTAGTCCTCAACGGAACTACATCCACATGGAGGGAAGTATGCAGTGGAGTACCCCAAGGCTCTGTTTTAGGCCCAATACTCTTCAACCTCTTCATCAACGACTTGGACAAGGGGATCGATAGGGAACTCATCAAATTTGCAGATGACACCAAGATGGCAGGAATAGCCAACACTCCAGAAGATAGGCTCAAGATAGAGAAGGATCTTGACAGACTTGAACATTGGGCACTTATCTAACAAAATGAAATTCAACAGTGAAAAAAGTAAGGTTCTACATTTAGGCAAAAAAACTCCAAAATGCACAGGTACCTTGCTCAATAGTAGTAGAAATGTTTTCAAGGGGGGAAAAAACCAAGAAAGTCCAGTTGCTTTTTGGAAAAGCACCTTTGGAGCAACCATGACCTGGATGATAGAGAATCTCCATAGACATTTGACTTGGCTTTACTTAGACCCTTAAACCCTTTCCACTTTTCTTGCTTTATTTTTAAAGCATTGAATAACCACTGTTCCTAAGACCTGTCAGGTGTGAAACACCAGGTCTACCTTGACGGTTCCATTAAAATGTTTTATTGCTAAAAGCCTATACAGGGGAATCTTCTCAACTGATGGTCGACACCTTCTTAGAGTTAGTTAAGGACCAATGGCACTCAACGAGAGTTGGACTTAATTCCCTTGTGACTTTGCAGCGATTCTAGGCTGATCCCTCTTTTTACTCCACCTCCCAGGTTCTGCCACCCCTTCTCCTACCCTTCTACAAAATGAGTTGCCCGTATCCTATTTATCTGCTCAATGCAGCCTTCAAATGTCTCCCAGTAATTTCTTCAGGATGGAGGCAGGGGATGTTTCAGGGGCCTTCAGAGCCTCTCTAATGCCTTCCGTATAGCAACAGAAGTTATGTCTGTCCCGTTGACGAATGGAAGTCTTTTCTCCTATGTCATCTACGTATAACTCCTTTTTTTCTTTCACATGTCCGTTATTTCTTAGTAAAGAGGTGGAAGCCTTTGATGCAAGCTAAAACTTCCCATTAAGAAAAAGAGGTTGTCAAGTTACCAAGACGGCTGTTTTTTTTTATTTCCCCTCAAATGTAAACATATGTATACAGTTTTTCTTTTGGCAACCTCTTTAAGACGTTAAGCATGCAGAAGAGGAGGAGTTGTGTTATATTAATCATGTAATTAATAATTAATAATATTCCCCAGGCGACGGATGCAACATCGCTATGAGAATGCCAACGGAAGAAAACATTTACCATTATCAAACAAAATTGTGGCTCCCCTCTAGAGTTCTATCGCATGGACAAATTCCCCGGGTTTATTGGCTGATCAGGATTAATATTTTACAGGAGACGTGCATGATGGTTGCTAAAACTTCTCAAATGATGAGCTCTCAGGGAAAAGCATACTGGGACCAAAGATTGTCTCTGAGCATCCCGCTGAATAACAGAAAATACATCTACTTCATGGCCCAATGAAGATGGGGAAACCCTAAAATTTTAATCGTTCCCCATTCCCTGCATTTTCAAACTGCATTTTGGCGAGAAAAGATGGATTAAGCAATTCGGTTTAGTTTTAAGTACCTAGAGCATGGAATCCTATTTCCTTTCCTTTCCCAAATATTACGGACAAGGCAAGTCTAACTTGACCAGTCCTTAAAAATCCTTGAAGAAGGGGATTGCTGGACAAGATCTAGTTATGACAAGACAACAGCTTCAGCTGGGGGTTGAAGTCCACCTATCTTAAAGCCACCAACATTGAACACTGGTCTAAGGCATCAACCAGCTTGCCTTTCCCCAACGTTCATTAGATGTTCTTCTGGAAGAGGTTCCTCAAATTGAGGTTAACTTCTGCTTCAGGTAAAATGGCAGGTAGCAATGGGGTTTAGCGGCCACTCTCCAGATGCAATCTTGTTTCATGCCTGGGGCACTCAAGATTTACACCTGCAAAAGCAGAAAGAACGAAAAGCAGGGTAGAAAAACGATGGATTTTCAAATGCTGTGACTCGGGCCCTGGCAGGTTTATCTTGAGTATCACAACAAGTGACATTTTCACAGCTTTTGCAGCAGGTAATTAGAAGTGAGTGATTTCAATTGCAAATAATATTTTCAAGGTGATCGGAGAGGTTAAATGGAATCTTTTAGAGGTAGATGAAAGGGTCTAGAAAAATGGCAAAACACAAGCGCTATAAATCAAGGGCAGAAATTCAGATGTTGATTTTTTTTTTATTCCCTTCCTGGAGTTTACTGACTTTCTGTCTTGAAAACCTTGATATACCAGCTTGGGTCTTCATTTCCCACGGAGAGGGCCATCTCTCTTGTTGGGTTTTTTTTTCTACTCACTGAGTTGTTGGCCATGGAATACGAAATAAATTGCTTATTTAGGTGCAGGTTGCTTGTGGCTGCCAAGATCCTGACAGAAAGTAGAGATGGATTATCTCCAGGTTTAAGAGAAATCTGCAAAAAATGTAATCTCTGTGAACCAAAGCATATGCATATATATATATTGTCTATTTATTATAGAAACTTTCATTTCACAGCAAGTGAGCGAGACTCATACATCTTTGTATAGACATTGATATTGATACGCTCCTTGTAAATACAAATCTTGCATCTGTCTGGTGTTGTTTTCGGTTGTTGGCATTGAATGTACTGTGCTTGGGTGGGGGGCAAGCCCCCTAAAGAAAATCCATATGAGACAATGGCCATTCTGGTATATTAGTTTTAGATAATCAATTGGCTCCAACAGCATTGAGTTAGAATTGCTGGTGTATTTTGATCAATCTCAACTAAAGATCAAATGGCTTCCATGAAGAAAGCATTTTAATAGACATATGACAATTTACCAGCAAATTATCCAGTTGCCTGACTGTAATGAAGTTGTGTATAGTCACAACTGCTTCTCTTCAGCTATAAAACTGATCAAGTTCTTAGTTAATTACAGAACAGAGCTGGAAAGGACCTTAGAGGTCTTCTAGTCCTGCCCCATGCTCAAGCAGGAGACCCTATCCCATTTCAGACAAGTGGCTGTCCAGTCTCTTCTTAAAAACCTCCAGTGATGAAGCATCTACAACTTCTGCAGGCAGGTTGTTCCACTGGTTAATTGTTCTGACTGTCAGGAAATTTCTCCTTAGTTCCAGGTTGCTTCTCTCCTTGATTAATTTCCATGCGTTGTTTCTTGTCTTGCCTTCTGATGCTTTGGAAAATAAGTTGACTCCCCTCTTCTCTGTGGCAACCTCTCAAATACTGGAACAAAATAGTTATTGATTGTCTCTTGGACAATCAATGATTATTTTTCTAAACTGATATGACTTACCTGCCTTTCTAAGTGGTTTACGAGGAAGTATCCAACAAAAGTGCGTATAGCCAAGGCGATGGTTTTCCCAGTTGCAATGTTTGTCTGTGAAAGTTGGACCATAAGAAAAGCTGAGCACCAAAGAATTGAGGCCTTTGAACTCTGGTGCTGGAGAAGTCCTCTGCAAGTCCCTTGGACTCCAAGGCCATCCAACCGGTCAGTCCTAGAGGAGATCAACCCTGACTGCTCTTTAGAAGGACAGATCCTGAAGAGGAACTCAAATACTTTGGCCACCTAATGAGAAGAAAGGACTCACTGGAGAAGAGCCTAATGCTGGGAACGATGGAGGGCGAAAGAAGAAAGGGACGGCAGAGAACGAGGTGGCTGGATGGAGTCACTGAAGCAGTTGGTGTGACTTAAATGGACTCCAGAGGATGGTAGAGGACAGGAAGGCCTGGAGAAACATTGTCTATGGGGTCACAAAGGGTTGGCCACGACTTTGCAACTAACAACAAAGGGTAGAAGTTCATCCAGAACTTTGTGAAAAGGTGTTCAGATCAAATTAACCTCTCTCCAGAATTGAACTGAATTCAGTTCAATTCAGAATTGAAAATACGATGATATTTTTTCTTAATTGCATCGTCACACTGACTCTGAGATCTTGGAAATGATTCCTGACAACATTTAGCAGGTGATATTTTGGGTAGTCTCTGTGATCGTATAACCCCGAGGTCTTCAAACTTGGCAGCTTTAAGGCTTGTGGACTTCAGCTCCCAGAAAGCTGTGCTGGCTGGAGAGTTCTGGGAGTTGAAGTCCACAAGTCTTAAAGCTGCCAAGTTTGAAGACCTCTGGTATAACCCATCAGTTGATGAAAACTCCAGAAGGACTGCTCCCTCAGCACTTCTCTGAAAGCAAAGGATCAATGCGGCTACATAAATACATTGGCTTCCGATTGCTAATGTAAGGAGACGTATTAAAACGCTCTTTTTATGCATTTAATTTAGTCATCCTTTTGTGATGTTGGGAACGGAAGGCCTTGAAGAGCACAAAATGCAAATGAGAATCATTGATTCAGAGCGGAATCTAAAAACTAAAACTAGAATAAGAAAAGAAAAAAAAACGGGTTAGGTATAATAAGGAAGGAAATTCATTGGCTCATTGAGGCAGAAACAGAAGTATTTGCACTTATGAACCCAATACCAGGAGTGTTCAGGATCTCTTGTGTAGAGTTTACACTACCTAGGCAATTCCTGTTTGGGTGTAATGCAAATTTTACCATGGTTGAAAAGATCCTTGACAATTTATGCCTTTTCATTATAAGTAATGACTGATAAGCTGTCATTAAGATATATCACAATCAAAGGCGGAGGGACTATCGGTTTTTCAAAGGTTATTTTAAAATATTTATCTGTGTAATTATTTTTTTTTTTTAAAAAAAGAATGCATATTTGCAAACTTGCGTGGATCTTTAACGCCTGGCACACTTAGAGCTACAGGATGTACGAGATCGTATGCATTCAGAAATGTTTGAAATCATATGTCATCAAATAATACGTCTTACATGAGTGTAAAATGACTCCGCGGTTGTAAACGAACGTGAAAAACGAGTAGTTAGTTGTGGTTTTCTTTTTGCTGAAATTTAGTGTCGATGCGTAGCCCCATTGGGAGTGCATGCGTTACATAACTATATTTTTAAAAGCACTATTTAAAGCCTTCCTTAAAATTCAAGAATGATGTAACAGCCAGTTATTTGTTCTGGAAAAATGGGGGGGGGACCACAATAATGAACCTGTCTTTGTGTTTGATATTGTGCTATTGGCTGGCGATTCATTTCACTTTCTCATTAATAATCTCGAAAGCATTTTGGGCGCTTTACAGCTTCTTGCTAGAGTATTTGCACCTGCCTTAGACCTCAGTCTATCTGCCAGCTCAAAACTAATCTGTGGTAGATATTAGATTTGTCATAAGCCGTTACTTTAATGGGCCAATATTTTCAAAATATTAATCCCCGGTGAACTGCACTTTAGATTAGTAATCTTTGTAATGGAAAACACTTGCCAGTCATATTTTTAATAACACCCTCCCAAGAGAAGGCAGGTTAACCTGCGCTGAAAGTTATACTATCTATAGGAAGGTTACGACTGATGCACTAAACCAGGGGTCACTAACCTCTCGGACCTCAGGGACCACTAAATTCATAATTTTAAATCCCGTAGACCACTAATATGATCTGCCTAATGACTGGCTGGGTGGCTAGGTAGTCATGTGACTGGGTGGGCATGGCCAACTCGATGTCACTTATGGGGAGGGGCGCCTCACCAGCCTCTACTCACCCCTCCCCTCCCAGCCACTCCTCCCTCCACAGGCTCTTAGGGCCCCAACAGGAAGCAGTTGCTGGAGCTAAGCTGCCACCATGAGAAAGAACTGGCAAAACAGCTGCTCAGTTCAAATTGGATCTGACCGAGAAAGAGGCTCAGCAGAAGCACCTCACTGAGGACTAGGAGCATAGGCTTTCCAAGCAGAGGGAAGACCTGTGGGAGTGCAAGGCCAGGTACTGGCCCCTGGAGGCTCAGCAGATTGAGATGGTCAGCCGGTTCCAGGCCATGAGGCAGTCCCACTGGAATGAAGCCCTCTGGCTCTTCATCACCAGCAGCACTTCCCTCCAGCCTTCATCCAAAGCCCCACACAAGGAGGCCGAAGCAGACCCTGAGTCAGAAATTCTGCCCCCCTCCAACCCACACAAAAAAACCCAAAGGGGGAGACTCTCTGCAGCGACACAAACGTTCATTGCATGTATCCGTCCCAGGGGCCGTAGTTTGAGGACCCCTGATTTGGTGCAATATAAAAATTGCAAATAATTTTTCTGTGGACCAGCAAAATTTTCTCACGGATCACCAATGGTCCACGGACCACCAGTTGGTGACCTCCGTACACATAGTCCTCACTACTTCAGTTGGCCTTGAGAGGAACTTGGTGGGCTGGAGAGTGACAGAGTTCTCCCATTTAAGACTCTGTAGCGTCTTAGGTTGATCCACAGAATATTTGATTTGATGTGTTTTGAAATTAATTTTTAGGAGCTCGGCGATGCATTTAAAACACCGCTACTTAGCACATGATTATACGCATGCCCTAATTCCTAGATGTGCCTAATATATTTTTCTGCCCGAGGCAAAGAAGATGGTACTTATCCAACTTTATATATACACTCAAGACATATAGGCATAGGGAGGAGGAGGGAGGATTGTGTATTTGGCTGTATTTGGTGTGTATTCTGGCAACCTTCTTCCCTAGTGTCAGACCTGCCCCAACTTAGACATTTAAGAAAGAAAGACCCTCAACTCCATTGGATTGAAGTGATAGGTTCTTTTACTAAAGTTAAGTGGTTGCAGCAAAAGTGAAGGTAGATCTTGAATGTTCCCCCAAAAAACTTACACTTTCCCCTAGTGGTGAAATTTAAAATTTGCTACTACAGGTTGTGTGGGCGTGGCTTGGTGGTGGTGGGTAATGTGACTGGGTGGGCGTGGCCAACTTTTTTTTTTTTTACTTTAAAAAGCATTTTTTCTACAACCCCTTCGGCCGCTGAGATGACTGACATAGTACCTACCTTTGCACAGTATACAGATTATGTCAATCAATCAATCAATCAATCAATGTAGTATGTGGCTTACCCCAAAATTGGAGATGTATGAGCACTGCACCTTATTTCTATGAGAAAGCAATAGCCAATCACCAGGTGAACATTTCCATTAGAAAAACGGAAATTGTGCGGGGAAACAGTACGGATTAAGTGGTCTCTATACTTTAAAAGGTCATTTATCATTTTCAGGCTGGATCCAAAGGTGAGCAGCAGTGAATCCCCAGAAAAAAGGGATGAGTATCAGATTAAGAAAATCCAATCGAGACTTTGACCTCCGCAAATGCAGAAGTCTGAAACGGACTCTCGTGTTTTTAGTGAGTCAGTTTGAGTAAACTTTTCAGAATTATATGAATCCTCTTTTTTTCTTTGATTACACCGGGAGGTTTATAAACCAGATTTTATTTTTTCCCAAAGATGTCCTGGCTAATAATCCAGGAATTGTCAAGAGACAAATTATACAATACGATTGTAGTCGTACAGATAACGGTGAAGGAGTTTGGTTTTTTTACAGAGCTACAATAGATTTTCTTTAAAAAAAAAATCCTTGTTATTTTTACATGTATGAACTCGGACTTCTGCTGGAATATTTCTACATTTGAAAAGGTTTCCGTTTCTGAGAACATCCCTGGAAAAAAAAAAAACTGGGATCCTTGGCGAAAGATGCTTATGCTCTTTTTATAGGGAGACGATAAAGTTTTGTAGTAAAAACAATGGAAGAAGAGTGAGGAAAGGTTGGAGGAGAAGCAATGGTAGAATTCAGCACTTATATCCGGTTCGCGTGAACCGGTAGCAGTTGCTGCGGGAGGCTCCGCCCACCCACCCGAACGTCATCACGTCCTGTTTTTGACGCTCCACGCATGCACAGAAAGCTCTGCGCATGCGTGGAAGGCTCACATTTGCGAACTGGTAGCGAAGGTAAGTAAACACCACCTCTAATGAGAAATTGTTGAGGTGAACTAAAGTATAACTTAGGGATTGATTTGTAAAACCGCCCGAATAAATTAAGGGCTTTAATCACCGAGGAACAAACTTCAGATAGCCCATGGAGTAATTTTTCTGTCTCTAATTGACATGAACAAAAGTAGGAAAAAAGGGGAAATAGTACAGAGGGTATAATTATCTTACTTGATTACCAAATTAGAAGAGTTTGTATTTATTTCATTTGCGGGTAAGATGAAAATAGGTCTGTCAGGGCTGAACGCACACTTTCATTAGCATTCTTTCATAACAGAAGGATCAAAATATCGGTTTGATGAAAAGGGTCCAGGAAGGTAAGAAGGATGGATCGAGTGGTTCAGATCTGCATCTGCATAACACAAGTTAAAATATAGCATGCCTGGATTTTGTTGTTGTTAGCTGTGAAGTCATGTCCGACCATCGCGACCCCATGGACAATGTTCCTCCAGGCCTTCCTGTCCTCTACCATCCCCCAGAGTCCATTTAAGCTCCCATCAACTGCTTCAGTGACTCCATCCAGCCATCTCATTCTCTGCCGTCCCCTTCTTCTTTTGCCCTCCATCCTTCCCAGCATCCGGCTCTTCTCCAGTGATTCCTTCCTTCTCATTAGGTGGCCAAAGTATTTGAGTTTCCTCTTCAGGATCTGGCCTTCTAAAGAGCAGTCAGGGTTGATCTCCTCTAGGACTGACTTGTTTGTTCGCCTTGCAGTCCAAGGGACGCGCAGGAGTCTTCTCCAGCACCAGAGTTCAAAGGCCTCCATTCTTTGGCACTCAGCCTTCCTTACGGTCCAACTTGCACAGCTATCCATTGCAACTGGGAAAACCATCGCCTGGATAGACCTCGGCTTATTTACTTAGCAACCGTTTGAACTTACAACATCACTGAAAAGAGTGACTTACAACCCGGTCCTCGCACTTATGACTGTCGTGTTCACACGGTCACATGATTAAAATTCGGGCACTTGGCAGCCTGCCTGTATTCATAACAGTTGCAGCATCCCGGGGTCAGGGGATTGTCATTTGCGCCCCCCTCCCACAAATGTCTCAGATTAACAAATGTGGGTCCCACTGTCATGATTTCGGACTTTTCGCCGCGAACTGAAAACATATTTGTTTGTTCGTGCGGGGCTTTCTTAAATTGTTTAATTTTAAATTTTAAATTTTTTCTCTGGTTTTAATTGGGGTTTTAAGATTCTTAATTCTTAATTATTTCGGCCATACTGTATAATAAGTTTTTTAATTGTATTTTAACTGTATATTGTTCTTTTTTATCCTGGCTGTACACCGCCCTGAGTCCTTCGGGAGAAGGGCGGTTTATAAATCCAATAAATAATAAAATAATAAAATAATAATAATGATTTAACCTTTTCGATACTTTTGGCCACGATGATTGAGTCTTCTTGGATACGTTGCAAGACATTTTGGCGAGAACCCCTCCCTCCTGAAGATGGTACGGCAGTGATGGTTAACCATTTGTCAGAGTGCCAAAACTGGAGCATACGTACATGCACACCGAAGTGCGCCGGAGCAGCGGAACCTGGAAGAGATCCTGCTGTCTGGCGTGCATGTGTGCGATGGAACTCGGAAGATCAGCTGGTGATGACATGCATCCCCACAAAGAGGGCCATAGGTTCGTCATCACAGTGGTATGGCATTCCACACTCTGCCCATCTAATTTTTATTTTGACCGATGAACGTCGCTTGGACGAGCAGCACAATGTCTCAGATTAACAAATTTGGGTCCCCTTGCTACGATCTTAACATTTTCGATAGCTCCACAAACTGACTTCCGATAGACAAAATGAATGGGGAAGCTAGATTCACTTAATGATCGTACAATTTACTGGATAGCTGCAGCGTGATTTGCTTAAAAATCGTGGCCAGAAAAACGTGGTTGTAAAATTGGGTGTGAATCATTGAACAACCGTCTTGCTTAGCAGTGGAATTTCTGGTCCCAAATGTGGCCGTAAATCGAGGACTTAAATTGACTATAGAGAAAATGGAGGTAGCTCCATTGCTAGTAACATTTCTTAGACTTGTATTGTCGTAAGTTTGTTAAAGTTTTTAATAGCAATCGCGGTTTACTATATAGTACTTTTTTTTTTAAGCCTTGTTCTGGCTGGCCCGAATCACTTGTTTGTGAGATGGGCAGTTTTGTAAAAGTGACAAATAAATGAATGAAAAGAGTTCACCCAGAGGCAGAGCCAACGATGACAGAGCCTGGCTCAAATCATGAAATATTTGTGTGCATGTGTAGGGTGGTGGGAATAAGCGCATTATATATTTTATTTAGGTTTCCTTTATGAAGCATTAAGCGCGCGAGAGAGGGGAGCGACATTAAACTCAAATAATGTGACTCAGACGTACATATATTTAGCTTCCAACTTTGTACATCCATTTCTTGTTAGCAGCAATCATCCGCCAGGAGCATTTTCATGATTTAAAATTCATTTAATTGGTCCGGCAAATTTATAATTCATAGGTGAAAATCCACACGTCGTATTTTATTCTTTCGCAGGGTCAAATCCATCTGAATACTTGCTGGTTGATGCTTGTCAAGATGGGCCTTATTTCGTAATGGGGTTTATGCTCCGAGAATGGATCAGCTCACTCATGCAGTCTATTTTTTCTTTCTTCTTATATTTTTTTTTAACGTATTATGTTGGAAGTTAAAAGAATCTGCTTCAGTTTTGCTTGCTGACAGTTGCCGTTGTGTTTGACATTTGCTGTTGCACTACCCGGTTTTTAATGGGCATGTATAATGCGCAAAACAAATTCCTTTCGGTCTGAGGGTCTCGGATTATTTATTTTATAATTAACTGCGGCAGTAATTTAAGGTCACCGACGCTCTAAAAAATATAAGAGGAAGGGAAAGGGAGAAGTCCAAATGCGAGACTCATCATTTGGCGGGTGGGAAAGGATCATGGTTGGTAACAGGGAAAGCAGAAATATTGAATATTGAAGAAGGCGGCTCTGCTTCCATACTCACCGTATTAATCGAGCTTGTACTGCAAGTCGTCGAGTTACAACCACGAGTGAGACCGAAACGCCTGTTGCTAAGTGAAACCTTTGTTAAAACCCAGCTGCTGTGGCCTAAAGGTTGAGCTCTTGCCTCACAATCAGGAGGTTGTGAGTTCAATCCTAGGTAGAGGCAGATGTAGAGTCTTTTGCTTGGGCAGCGGGTTGGACTAGATGACCTGCAAGGTCCCTTCCAACTGTGTTAAATCTGTAAGTAAATCCATTTGGCCCCCTTTTTCCTCCTTTCTTTTCCACAGTCGTTAAGTGAAGCACTGCTATTATTCAATTAGCAACGTGGTTGTGAAGTGAATCGGACTTCCCCATTGACTTTGCTTGCCAGAAGGTCACAACAGGGGGATCGTGTGACCCCAGGACACTGCAGCGGTCATAAATATGACTCAGTGGCCGAGCGTCTGAATTCTGATCATGTGACCATGGAACTGCTGCAACGGTCGTAAGTGTGAAAAATGGCCCTTAGTCACTTTTCGCAGTGCCGTCGTAACTTTGAACGGTCGCCAAATTAACTGTTGTAAGTCGAGGACTATCTGTAACATGTAACCAGGCATGCGACATGTACCAGCTGCAGTGCATTTATCAGATCAACAATCAGTCAACATCTTGAGTTCATTATGCAAGCCAAGAAAGGAATTAAAAAGATGCTTTTATAGAATAGAATAGAATAGAATAGAATAGAATAGAATAGAATAGAATAGAATAGAATTTTTATTGGCCAAGTGTGATTGGACACACAAGGAATTTGTCTTTGGTGCATATGCTCTCAGTGTACATAAAAGAAAAGATACCTTCATCAAGGTACGACATTTACAACACAATTGATGGTCAATATATCAATATAAATCATAAGGATTGCCAGCAAAAAGTTACAGTCATACAGTCATAAGTGGGAGGAGATGGGTGATGGGAACGATGAGAAGATTAATAGTAGTGCAGATTTAGTAAATAGTTTGACAGTGTTGAGGGAATTATTTGTTTAGCAGAGTGATGGCCTTTGGGAAAAAACTGTCCTTGTGTCTAGTTGTTCTGGTGCACAGTGCTCTGTAGTGTTGTTTTGAGGGTAGGAGTTGAAACAGTTTATGTCCAGGATGTGAGGGATCTGTAAATATTTTCACAGCCCTCTTTTTGAGTCATGCAGTATACAGGTCCTCAACAGAAGGCAGGCTGGTAGCAATTATTTTTTCTGCAGTTCTAATTATCCTCTGATAGAAGAGAACGTTTGTAGCTCAGGGTTGAACTGTGGCGTCCTTGGTGCTCTCTGAGCTTGCTGCTTTTCTTGCAGACATCTCATGACCCAACTGGGGAACATCATCAGTGTTAGTAGGGGGTGGGGTTTGCTCACATTTTATATCCTAATGGCTTGCCCTGTTAATGGGAGAGTACCCCAACTGAAGAGCTGGCAAACAAGCTAACAATAAAGAAGCCCAACTAAGGAATCAGGGGTGAAATGCTCCCGGTTCGACCCAGATTGACTGATCCGGTAGCGATGGCGGCGGGTAGTTTGGAGAACTGGTAGCAAAAATCCCTGCCTCCCCACCCCCGCCCATGCCCACCCAATCGCCCAGTCGCCCACTTGCCCGCTTGCCGCTTCTTTTTAAAAATGCTTTTAAAAGGTAAAAAAGGGCTCTGACAATCACAGCTGAGCTGCCTGATCGTCAAAGCCTTTTTTTTTTTACTTTTAAAAGCATTTTTTTACAACCTATTTGGCCGAATAGGTTGTAAAAAAATGCTTTTAAAAGGTAAAACAAATGCTCTGATGATCACAGCTGAGCCTATTGATGATCACAGCTGAGCAGCACAATCGTCACAGCTGAGCCTATTGGCCAAATAGGTTGTTAAAAAAATGCTTTAAAAAGTAAAAAAAAAAAGATCGCGCGCCACAGCTGATCACCCCCCCCCGTACTGTTCTACTTACCCGATGCCTCCTTTTGGCACACACTGCATGCGCGCACCTCTCATTTGGTGCGTGGTGTGCATTGTGCATGCGCACCCACAGCACGCATGCACAGCCAGCGAACCAGTAGTAAACCGGTTCAAATCTCACCACTGCCAAGGAACCACTCCCCTCAACAGGGAAAGCCACTTCACTGGAATATAATACGAGAGGAAACCCCACTTCCTATTAGCACTGATGATGTTGCTTAGTTGGGTAATGAAATGCCTACAAGAAATCAGCCAAGCTCAGAGGACACCAAAGGACTCTTCAGTTGCGTTGACAGCAACCAGTTTAGCTAGAAGGACACCTACTGTAGCTTACACAACCTTGACCAAAAAATTAACTCAGGAGGTGCGTCAATTATTTTGCATTTAATGACCCGTTAACCTGCTCTATATCCGTGTCTTCAAGATTGGTGGAAACTTAATCTAGTTTTGACCTGGTCTACACTTGCCCCTCGTCATATCCCTTTTGATTTAAAACGACAACAACTATAATTCATGCAATGCCCTTTTCATCTCATGATGTGGGCTGAGCATGTTTGCTTAGCCGAGAGGCAAACATCAGATCCCCGGCGGACCTTTGCTTATGATTTATATCATTTTGGGGGGCTAATTGTGTCAAACTTTCCCTTCTCATCTCCCCTCCGAGCCCTGCACCCATTTGCAAATCTGATATAATTTTTGGGCATGACGGCTGAGCATATTTATCTGCCCAGACGAATTCTGTGCAAAGTTCAGAATAAATGCCCGAATCTCGGGTGAATTATCGCTTCCTTGCAATAACCGGAAGGAAATATAATCAAGTAACCTCACTATTATTCGGCTGCAGTGGTACCTTTTTATTGTTTGCTAATGAACAGTAAACAAACTTGTCACTAGTCATTGATTCTGGGGAAATGCGCTGCATAATTTATTCCAATAAACATTATCATCCCTACCAAAGGAATGTGTCTCTTGATAATAACTGGGGTTATTAAATACTGTTGAACAAAACCTTCAGCGTAATGAGATTGAAAGTGTCGGCATCAGGAAAGCAAACTTCTGCGGTGGCCGAGAGTGAAACCTGTCTCATCAGCGCTGGCTTTACATCACCGGTGACACCTAATTAAGAGTTCACTATCCAGGTTTGAGGGCTAATTTGAAGGACGGTTTAATACATTTCAACCGGGAAAGCCGAATAAATAACAGATCGTGTCCTTGCTTCTGATTAGCACAGCTCGGGGTTTTTTTTCTTTCCAACGTCCCAATTGTGCAGGATCGACCCACACAAAAGAATCCCTTTAAAAATAGTTGAGCGGATCAGAAGTCACAAACGTGGCTGGATGTACAGCTAGTCCAGTGGGGAAATCTGAACCGGTTTGCTGCCGGTTTACTGGCTGTTTATGCGCGGTTCAGCTGTGATCATCAGAGCCATTTTTTTTTACCTTTTAAAAGCATTTTTTGAAAGAAGCAGCAAGCGGGTGACCGGGCGATTGGGTGGGCATGGGCGTGGGGGGGGGCAGGGATTTTTGCTACCGGTTTTCTGAACCACCCGCCACCATCGCTACCGGTTCGGCCGATCCGGTCCGAACTGGGAGCATTTCACCCCTGAGCTAGTCCATGACTTACAATCCCATTGAGGCCCATATTTCTGTTGCTCGTTGACAGACAGACGTTAAGCGAATTTTGCCCCGTTTTATACGACCTTTCTTGTTACGGTTGTTAAGTGACTCCTGCTGACTTTGCTCGTGCAAAGGTCATAAAAGGGGATCATGTGACTTTGGGACACTGCAACCGTCGTAAGTATGAACCAGCTGCTAACTGTGTGAGTTTTGATCACATGACCATGGGAACGCTGCAATGGTCATAAAGTGTGGAAAACGGCCATAGGTCACATTTTTCAGTGCCGTTGTAAGTTTGAATGGTCACCATATGAACTCTTATAAATCGAGGACTTAACCTATTGCTGTGATGGCGGACCTATGGCATGTGTGCGAGAGGTGGCGCACAAAGCCCTCTCTGTAGGCATATGCGCCATCGCCAGATGCTCTTCTGGTTTCCAGCGCGCACATGCGCATCGGCCAGCTGGCTTAGTGGGCACCGGAGTGTCAGAAAACAGCCTGAAAATGGTCAAAAACGGCCTGAAAACAGCCCCCAAAAAAGACATGCATGCGCCGGACAGCCAGTCTTCATATTTCTAGTACTCCGCCATGTATACATGCACTCAGATGCATGCGCATTCCGGTTTGGGCACTCGGTGCCGAAAAGGTTCAGCGTCACTGCCCTATTGGGTCAAGTTTACATCTTGAAAACCTAGCATGATGCGAAATATAGATCCGAAAAGGTCTTTTAAATAGAGACTGGCATACTTAGGGAATCGTAGAAGATAACCTCATGTATCGTATTATATTATTTATTTATGTATGTATTTATTTATTTTGTCAAACACAACAATATATATAAGTATAAGCACGAAAGAACCATACAAATTGAATACAACCAAAGGGAACATTAGGAAAAGGAACGGTAGGCACGCTGGTGCTCTTATGCACGCCCCTTACAGACCTCTTAGGAATGGGGTGAGGTCAACAGTAGATAGTCTTTGGTTAAAGCTTTGGGGATTTTGGGATTTTTTTTTTAATTTGCATTTATATCCCACCCTTCTCCGAAGACTCAGGGCAGCTTACACTGTGTTAAGCAATAGTCTTCATCCATTTGTATATTATATACAAAGTCAACTTTTATTGCCCCCAACAATCTGGGTTCTCATTTTACCTACCTTATAAAGGATGGAAGGCGGAGTCAACCTTGGGCCTGGTGGGACGTGAACTTGCAGTAATTGCAAGCAGCTGTGTTAATAACAGATAGACTTAGTCTGCTGAGCCACCAGAGGCTGTGATATTTATTTATTTATGTATTTATGTATTTATTTATTTATTTATTTATTTATGTATTTATTTATTTATGTATTTATTTATGGCTCAGGGGCTAGGACGTTGAGCTTGTCGATCGAAAGGTCGGCAGTTCAGCGGTTCGAATCCCTAGTGCCGCAGAACGGGGTGAGCTCCCGTGACTTGTCCCAGCCCTTGCCAACCTAGCAGTTCGAAAGCAGGTAAAAAAAAGGAAGTAGAAAAAATAGGGACCACCTTTGGTGGGAAGGGAACAGCGTTCCGTGTGCCTTTGGCATTGAGTCATGCCGGCCACATGACCACGGAGACGTCTTTGGACAGCGCTGGCTCTTCGGCTTTGAAACGGTGATGAGCACCGCCCCCTAGAGTCGGGAACGACTAGCACGTATGTGCGAGGGGAACCTTTGCCTTTACCTTTCTTTATTTTCTCAAACACAACAATATATATAAGTATAAGCATGAAAGAACCATACAAATTGAATACAACCAAAGGGAACATTAGGACAGGAACAGTAGGCACGCTGGTGCTCTTATGCACGCCCCTTACAGACCTCTTAGGAATGGGGTGAGGTCAGCAGTAGATAGTCTTTGGTTAAAGCTTTGGGGATTTTGGGATTTTGGGATTTTGGGATATTAGGTTGTTACTCATTCCTTTAGCAAGATTCTCTAATATTTTACCCATTCCACGTTCGAGATTAAGCCGTTCTTAATCACATAAAGCTTTATAAATATTCTGTTGACTGTTGCAGACAGGTTCGTCGTGTGAGTTGCTGTGGAGATTTCCAGATTGTACTCACCGTGTGATACAGGAAGAAAAAAAAAGTTAGAGATATTGCTTCAGCTAGTACATCTTAAAATACAATAGGGACATTTTGATACTATTCAGGGATGGTCTTGCATATGTTCACCGATCAATAAAAGTATGAATTACCACAAGATCGCAATCACTTTAGGACGTCTTACACAATAAAACCCCGAAGAGTTATTTGGAATTCTTAAGAATAGCCATCTAGTCTATGTTTATTAGATTTCCACTAGAAAAAAGAAACCCACAATGTTATATGGAGATGAATAATATGAAGCTGCTTTTGACAAAAAAAAAAAAATGTTGCTCACTGTGTGGCATTATTTGGAGGATAGGAGGAAGAAGGAGATGAAGGCCAAAATATTGATAGCCAATATCCGTTGAAATCTTTTAGATTCGAGAGTTGATGCAGTTTGGGGGGATAGATTGGTAATTTCGACGTGTGATATAGGACGTGTTGATAGGAGGGGTTATGCAGAGTGAACTTCAGCTGTCATTTCAAATATCAGGCTTCACACTGACGAAATGAAGGTTGCCAATTAAAAATATCTACGCGAAGGAAAAATCTGTGCAAATATTTAACACCCATTAAAGCAAATGCCAAAAAATGAACTATGAGCAATTGTAAGCAAAACCTGCATTACGTAAATGCGCGGACAAAAAACATAAACGTTTAGAGAACCCACGGGCATGCAAATTTTAATGCAAATATTACCCTTCTCCTCCCACCCACCCCCTACAAAAATTTGAGCAGATTTTGTGATGGCATGAGGGCGTGGATACCAGAGGAGTAAGAGCAACTCAGTCCAGAGATTATGTGTGAGAGAAAGAGGGTGAAGACAATCAATAGTTCCTGGAGTATATTGTAGATGAAGATAGTCGAGAATTCAGTCTGGCAAGACTCTGTCTATAGGCGCAAAATGTTATGACCCAGGCCCAAATAAGTAGTAGTAAACTCAGTCAGTTCAAAAACAATCAGACTTCATTAGAACAGCTGAGAATTAACTCATTCTCAGTGTCGTCCAAACTAAATCAAAGCAAATTCTTCATAACACAAGTCTTCAGTCTTATCACCAACCTTGGTCTAATTAGGCAAACTGCCAAAGGCTTTTCTTGGCAAAAGTTCAAAAGCAGAAGACAAGAAATAAATGCAGCAAAACAAGGAGCAAGGCTATCAATGTTGTTTTCCGGCAAAGAGCCCAACCACCATTGCTAGTCTTTTAAGACTTATGGGAGGGGCCAATAATCTCTTGGCTCTACTCCTGAGTCGTCCTCTTTGCTTTAGCTGCTCTTGCCTTCTGGCAGTTCTTCTCATGCATGTACTAGGAATAGGCTCCTCTTGTTCCTCTGCCTCACTGCTGTCAGCCTCTGGAGGCTCCAGAGTCGGCATATCACTCCCCGATGGCCCTGGCCCCACCTCTGCCTCTGATGCAGAGCCCTCATCCGGGCCTTCCCCAGCCTCCAGGACTGGCCCATGTTCTTCCTCAGCCTAATCCTGTCCAACTCCATTGCCAGCTCCGCAGGCTGCTGGCGGACCACAATACAAAGCAACAAAGAACTCATCTTGGAAAATTCACCGCAGGTCATCCTTGGGTTGGGGCCTGACAGATTTGCACAGTGGAAACCTTTGGCCCCAGATGCAACACTTTGAGCTTCTGTTGCTGATTGGCCTTCAGCATCTTTTTGCCCCATAGCTCTCCCTTCTTTATTCCCCTTATTTAAACAAACAGAAGCCCTGCTTGAAGCGCTCCTGCTTGTAGAAATGTTATGGCCGGGGATGCAACGGAATAACTCTGATTAAGGTGATTAAAACCATATACAGAATACATAATTAACCTTTGTCCTAGCTGCCACAAGGAGCTGATGCATGTGGCCGATAGTGTATCTGGCTCTGGCGGCTGGCAGATGTTACAGGACCATCCCCCACCCTCTCGAGAATTTCAATCATTTGAGATAAAGAGCCCAGAGAAGGTGTGGAAAGGGTTGAGAGAGAAGGGGAGATGAAGGCAGAATTAATTCCCTCAATGACTTTATAAGATAATTCCGGCTACTCTTTTGCAGCTCCGGAAGAAAGCAAGCTTTAATCCTAGATGCCAAGGTCAACAATGCCTTGGGAGCCTTTGGCTTCCAAGGATGGCATAATTTCGAAAACATAATTTAAGACGTGTAATCTCCCTGTTCCTCATTGGGGTGGGGAGCAGGAAGGGATCGCTAGAATGGAATAGAATAGAATAGCTTTGCTGGCTGGAGAATTCTGGGAGTTGAAGTCCACCAGGCTTAAAGTTGCCAAGGTTGGAGACCCCTGGTTTAGACCATGTATAATTGACAGATTGGATTTCATCATAGATTTTAGCTTCTATTTATTATTTTATACCAGAATTTTCAATTGTATCTTTACAGAGTGGTTTTAATTTGTTCTGGTCTCTGGTCCATGACTGTAAGAAACGAAACTGATTGATTGATTGATATGGAAAGACACAACACTGGATCATATTTCCAATAGGAATTGCAGGTATTCCTCGACTTCACAAGGCAGGGGTGAAATCCAGCAGGTTCTGACCGGTTCTGGAGAACCGGCAGCGGAAATTTTGAGTAGTTCAGAGAACCATCAGATACCACCTCTGGCTGGCCCCAGAATGGGGAGGGAATGGAGATTTTGCAGTATCCTTCCCCTGGAGTGGGGAGGGATTTGGCAATATCCAGGAGTGGGGAGGGAATGGGGATTTTGCAATATTCTTTCTCCCAGGAGTGGGGAGGGAATGGGGATTTTGCAATATGATTTCTCCCAGGCATGGGGAGGGAATGGGGATTTTGCAACATCCTTCCCCCAGGAGTGGGGTGGGAATCAGGGGCGGGTTTCAAAACTCGCATGCGCAGAAGCGTCCAGGTAGGTGGGCGGAGCCTCCCATCTCCACCTCTACCAGTTCCCCCAATCTGAGGCGAACCGGTAGCAACCCACCACTGGTGGGAATGGAGATTTTGCAGTATCCTTCCCCTGCCACGCCCATCAAGCCACGCCCACAGAACCGGTAAGTAAAAAAAAAATTGAATTCCACCACTGTTACAACGACTGTTCAACGTTACAGCGGCAGTGAAAAAAAGCACCTTACAGCCTGTCCTCACACTTATGACCATCCCAGTTTCCCCACGGTCGCATAATCAAAATTTAGACGCTTGGAAACCGGCAGTTATTTACAATGGTTCCAGCATCCCGGGGTCACATGATCACCACTGGCATCCTTCCTAGCTGGCTTCCAACAAGCCAAGTCAAAGAGAGAGGACCGATTCACTTAATGGCCGTACAGTTCACTTAACTGCAGTGAATTGCTTAGCAACCGTGGCAAAAAAGGGTTGTAAAATTGGGCGGGGCTTACTACCTTGCTTAGCAACGGAAACCCTGATCCCAATTGTAATTGTAAGTCAAGGACTTAACGCTTCCTGCCCATCCTCGTCCTTCTCAGATAGACCTGAATAGGAAATTGGAAAAAAGTCTTTAACGTCATTTTGGCTGGATGTATTAGCTGGGAGAGATGGAAATATTCCTTTGTTAACGTCCGCAGTTGTATTTCTTGACAGGAGGAGAGTATCTTGAAAATCTTATTGCTATACTTTAAAAGCTTTCCTTTATTTAGGCTGGCATTCGTTCTTAGACGATTTGATCGGAGTCTTCATGGCTGGTTTTTAATATGTTTTAATTAGCTCTCGGTTTTTTTCTCCCGTTACTCTTTCTTCCGCATTCTTCTGAATCTCAGTGTATTTGCATAGATTAATAGGACCATTAAAAGGAACTAAAAATGAGATAAAATAAGAACAAGAGTTTTTGAATAAAGGCCATGAAAAGCCCGGACTGTTATTGGGCCAAGTTTTAGAATATTTTTCTTTCTTTCTTTCTTTTTTTCTTTCTTAATCTTTCTTTCTTTCTTTCTTTCTTTCTTTCTTTCTCTCTCTCTCTCTCTCTCTCTCTCTCTCTCTCTTTCTCTCTTTCTTTCTTTTCTTTCTTTCTTTGGAAGACAAATTACACTTCCACTCCCGAATTGGATCAACTGGTTCATGTGCCTTGTTTCTCCGCTCCATTCGCTGGTGGCCTCTTGTCAGTTTGCTATTTCACCTGTAAAATGGGAACGTTAATGGTCTGTTTCACAGGAAGATTGAGGAAAAATGTTTGAAGTTAGGGTTGCCCCTGTAAATGAAACCGTGTGGAAGAAGTCATGAATAATGCCCAGCAACCAAATTTCCATTTGGAGTCTTGTAATAATAGCAACAGTTGAAGTTGCAATTAAAGCTTTTGATGTAACTCTGCATTGTCATTCCACCTGCTTTATTTTCCAATTCTATTTCCATCCTAAGCCTATCATTTTTGGTTTTTTTAACAAAAATGATCACAGAAGTAGATTCATCTGAACAGAAGATGGCTCGTATTACAAAGAATAACACGTCGCTGGCATTGATGTTTTCTTAAGGAAAAAAGAGGAATGCATTTCTTTTTAAAATGACAATTTAGATTTATGAGGAGGCAACAAGTTAGTAGGAATACTAACATTTTGGGTTTTTTTTCTAGCAGTTGTGATGCAACTGGAAAAGTTTTGCCTCTGCCTGCGTGTGCTGGTTGTTCATTCATTCTTGGGAAGAGTTTTCCAGGCTGTGTTTCTTGATGCTAATCTCTTTCACTTGGGAGTTTTGTTTCAATTAAAGAGAACGGGAAAAAGACAAAACAGCTTCCGCTTATGATCAGAGCTTGTATTCCTTTTAAAAAGCGCAAACAAAGCCAATCCGGACGATGCACCCTATCAGAAAAATCTGGAGATTTAAACTAATTACACGATATTCTAATTACTAGTGGCACTCTTTTCTGCACTTCAGTCTGAATTTTGGATAGATGATGGTGCCAATGATTGTTAAGAGTTAACAGGACCCTATAACAGGACCCAGGCATTAATAAATAGAAGGGCGAAAGGGAAATACTTCTGATTTTGTTTTAGGAGAAGAGATAAGACTTTATAAGGCCTTGGTAAGTCCACACTTGGAATATTGCATCCAGTTTTGGTCGCCACGATGTAAAAAAGATGTTGAGACTCTAGAAATAGTGCAGAGAAGAGTAACAAAGGTGATTAGGGGACTGGAGGCTAAAACATATGAAGAACGGTTGCTGGAATTGGGTTCGTCTAGTCTTACGAAAAGAAGGACTAGGGGTAACATGATAGCAGTCTTCCAATATCTCAGGGGCTGCCCCAAAGAAGAGGGGGTCAAACTATTCTCCAAAGCACCTGAAGGCAGGATAAGAAGCAATGGATGGAAACTAATCAAGGATAGAAGCAACCGAGAACTAAGGAGGAATTTCCTGACAGAACAATTTATCAGTGGAACAACTTGCCTCCAGAAGTTGTAAATGCTCCAACGCTGGAAGTTTTTAAGAAGAGATTGATTTAACAGATTAATAGAGTTGGAAGGGACCTTGTAGGTCATCTAGTCCAACCCCTGCCCCGCAAAGCAGGAGACCCTATTGTCTGAGTCCTGGAAAGTTCAGTGGGTGGAACAGTCAGCCCGGCCTCTTCAGAAGTACACTGGTAAAGTTCTCCATCGCAGATTGTCATTTTGTTGACAGGAGTCTTGTTTTTTCATCTCCAACTCGAGCAGATGGTAGCAGATTAGCCCCTGAAAAGGGACAATATGCAGAGAGAAACATTACTGGCTAAAGCGCTTTCCAAACCACAAATCATACATAATCGACTTCAGCATGATGAGCTTTCATTGTATGCAACTTGCAGCTGTGCGTTGTCTCTCCATTCCTCCATCTCTGTTTTTATTTTCTTGTCTTACTTCTCAGCTGTCCTTTGACCTAGAAATTCTCTTGTTCCTAACCTTGCTTTTCTTTTCAAGTCAGACTTATCCGACTTGAATCCAAGATGCTTTTTCTTCTCTCTTCTTTGTCCGGATGCTAGTCAGAAGAAACTGGGCATAGCCCATCTTGCCTCAAAGGCATCACTTTCCCCATAGATCACCATCTACGACTGCCAAGTATGAGGTGTTTTTATTGTTGTGGTGGTTCCCTTTCTCTTAGACAAACCCGGAACGCCATCAAATATTGATAATGCTCTTGCATCAAGCAGATCCCTAGAGCCGGTCTTTTATTCTCGCAGCAAAATGATCCAAAAGAGAAAAAAGAAGGAGAAGGAGGAGAAGGAGAAGGAGAAGAAGAAGGAAGAGGAGGAGGAGGAGAAGGAGGAGGAGAAGGAGAAAGAGAAGGAGGAGGAGGAGGAGGAGGAGGAGGAGGAGGAGGAGGAGGAGGAGGAGGAGGAGAAGGAGAAAGAGGAGGAGGAGGAGAAGGAGAAGGAGGAGGAGGAGAAAGAGAAGGAGGAGGAGGAGGAGGAGGAAAAGAAGAAGGAGAAGGAGGAGGAGGAGGAGGAGGAGAAGGAAAAAGAGGAGGAGGAGGAGAAGGAAGAGAAGGAGAAGGAGAAGGACTGTATAAAGAAATGTAGTGGACCAAAACTGAGGAAAAACAGTAGCAAAATCATATTGGGGAGGAGGAAATCGGAGGAAGATCTAGAAACAAGGAGAGATTAAACTTGCCATGGGGGAGAAGTTGAAGAAAAAGACAGGAAAGCAGAAAAAAAGCAGCAAATGTAATAGAGTTTTCCCTGTAAGACAAAATGAAAAGGAGTCGGCGAGGACGCGCTCCTGAAATGATTTGAGAGTTTAAAGGCCAGAAGCAACAGCGAAATGCTGATATTGCAGAATGATTGTTTTGAAGCAAAGTAAATACAATGAGCAGTTGGTGGAAGGAGGGGAGGGGAATCGAAGATCAGAGACAGAATAAATTGAAATAAACAAAGCAAGGCCTACTCTCATTAATTGTCCACAATCTGTGTGCTTTGAGAAAAAAAAAAAAGAGGAGAGAGACCTGCCTTTATAGATGGGAGTCCTCTCTTTGAATGGCTATCAAAGAAAAGGCTTATTTATTTATTTTATTTTATTTATTTGTCAAACATGTATAAGATAACAGATATAAATATCAACATGATACAGGAAATGGATACGAATAAATGGGAGCAGTAGGACAGGGACGGTAGCCACACGGGTGCTCTTATGCACGCCCCTTACAGACCTCTTAGGAATGGGGTGAGGTCCACAGTAGACAGCCTAAGGTTAAAGTTTTGTGGGTTTGGGGAAGAAACTACAGAATGCATTCCAGGCATTGACCCCTCTGTTGCTGAAGTCGTATTTTCTGCAATCGAGTTTGGAGCGGTTCACCTTAAGGTTGTATCTATTGAGGTTGAAGCTGAAGTAGTCATTGACAGGTAGGACATTGTAGCAGATAATTTTATGAGCTATGCTTAGGTCAGACCGAAGGCGGCATAGTTCTAAGTTGTCTAAGCCCAAAATTTCAAGCCTGGTGTCATAAGGGATTCTGTTGCGAGCAGAAAAGTGGAGGATTCTTCTCGTGAAATACCTCTGGACTCGTTCAATTGTGTTAATGTCCGATATGCAGTGTGGATTCCAGGCAGATGAGCTGTATTCGAGAACTGGTCTAGCTTACATACGAAAGTGGGATCCCTCTAAGGCCCATCCACTACAGGCCCTGTCGTGTCCCACTCCTCCGCTGACGGCCGGGTCAGGGAAATCCGAATCAGGCTTGCCTCTGCAGCTCTGCCCAAAGTCCTAGCAAAGTCCTCAGAGCAGGCAGGAGACCAGTAAGTGACTTCAGCAAGATAAATTCGACTTTGCCTGACTCAGAGACTGCCAGAAAGCAGATCCTTTATATAGGCCATGGGGTGTGGCTCCATGACTCAGCACTCATTAAGGCCTGCCCCTCCCTTCCTTCTGTTGCCTCCGCCTATCCAGTCTTCTGATGCGAGGGTCACTCCAATCAGCTGTTGTTGGAAGTAAACTTTCCTCAGGCTCACATGCTGTGGAGGAGGGGAAGGGTCTAGCTGCTCCGTTTGCCTGGGCATGGAGCCAGGGCTGGGGCCGGGGGATGCTCCCTCCTCTGCAGCCTGCTTGGGCATGGAGCCAGGGCTGGGACCGGGAGGTGCCCCCTCCTCTGCAGCTTGTCTGGGCATGGAGCCAGGACTGGGACCGGGAGGCATACATTCCTCCGTATTCAGGAGCAGATAAGCAGACCCCGGCTGCGGTGAGAGCGGACAAGACACAACAGGCCCACTTTGGAACTAAAGAACCATAAATGAAAGGCACTGATACTACTTGTAGATGTTAGCAGTACCTGGACACAGCAAATGAATAGATCTCTGTGGGATTCTTGACGCTCTTTGAACTTGGGTTTTCTTGCAGACGTTTCATTAACCAACTGAGTTACATCATCAGTGCTAGAAGGGAGTAAGATTTGTGGAGTGAAGAAAGAGAAGGGGAGGAGAAGGAGGACACAGGGGTCCTTGGTGCTCTCTAAGCTGGGTTGTGTTCTTGCAGAAATTTCATTACCCTACTAGGTGACATCATCAGGTGCTAGAAAAGAATGGGGTTTTTGCTCTTTTTTTACATACAAGTCTTCTATATGAAAAATATCCATAACATTTGTATATAAAAAGAGAGCAAACCCCACTCCCTTCTAGCACTGATGATGATACCTAATCAGGTCGTGAAACGTCTGCAAGAAAACAACCCAGCTCAGAGAGCATCAGGGACCCCGCAACATATGCAGTTAGCAATCAAAAAGCAAGTTTTCTTGTCCAGAAGCTTCTCTAGGATCGGTCGTAGAACAACGGTGTAAGATTTGAGCCACAGCCAGCTACTCGGTTGCTCACTTTTTTTGACCAAAGCATTCTCTTTTAGCAAATGTGGCATCCCCGTTCATATATATTTGACTGATAAATTATGTATGAAAACGATGCTTTATTTAGAATGTGGATCTAATTTGCGGAAATATATATGCACAGATATTGAACTGGGGCTATTAATGCCATTGTGCCTCCTTTAAGAACTTTCAAAAGACACACTTCCTTAAAGAATTCCAGATCAAAGGTAGAAAAAGAAAAGTCCAAAATTTGTATGTATTTTAATCATCTTAGCTTCGTGTCTCTAAGTGCTCTGAGCTCAATTTATCTTCTCAGTTCACCCAGAAAATCTAAGTATTCTGTCTGAATTCAAAAGCTATGCAAATAAGAAACACGGGCTTTGAATGTACCTCGCCTTCTTCTCCTCCATCAGTAGCTTCACCACCTCTTAGTAGTAAGGAAGTTTGCAACGGGATGAAGGAGATCAACAACAAATCACAACACCGAGCTTTATATCTCTTATCTGGCATTGCCAACAGGGGAACCTCCCCACCCCCCGTCTTTTGCTGTTTTTTCAGTTTATATTTAGTAAGTTACCATGCGAACATCTTCGCATAGCACTTCAGAATCTTAATGATTTTAATACTTTTTCGCCTCTAAAACAGGTGGACTTGAAGGGGGCGGGGAGAATGTCACAATGGATAAAATAATCCCTTTATGCTAGTGATGGTGATGTTGTGACTCCAGCCCCTGAATCTGGCCCCATGCCCGAAAGTGACTCGAGAGTGAGGGGGAAGGGCCGGTAAGGCTTACCTCGGGAGCACCGATTCCTTTGGCTCGGCTCCAGGAGCCAGAACCGGGCCAGTCGGAGGATGTAATGAGGCCGTCATCCCCTGATTCCTCCCTTCCCCAGGCTACGCCTTCAGATCCAGCTGATAATTATAATAATAATCAAGCTTGGATCGACCCGCGCTTCAGAAGATTAGAGAGGTGGCGTCATCACAGGATATATAAGGAGCTTTGGGACTGCTCTCACTCCACGGGAAGCAAAAGTTTAGCTGAACCGTTTCAAAAAGAGCTGAAAGTCTTGCTACGTGAGTCATTTGTTTGAACTTTGGCAGGCAGCTGCGATTTCTCTGCCAGGACTGATAAGAGCCGTGAATCCACTGGCTAAAGGCCAGCTCGTTGCTCCGAAGTGGGGAAGGAGGCAGAACAGGTGAACCTTTTCGGCAACCGAGTGCCCAAACTGGAATGCGCGCACAGATGTGTGCAGGTGTGCACACCGGAGTGCTAGAAATCTGAAGCCCAGCTGGCCAGTGCGTGCATGCTGTTTTTTGGCTGTTCTTGACTGTTTTTCAGGCCGTTTTCAGGCCGTTTTTCAGGCCATTTTTGGCCCAAAAAAGGCTGGAAAAGAGACTGAAAATGGTCCAAAAAATGCCCCCCAAAAGGCTGTTTTCTGGTGCTCCAGCACTAACGAAGACCAGCTGGCCAGTACCCATGTGCACGCCAGAAATTAGAAGAGCTGCTGGTGCCCACAAAGAGGGCTCTGCATGCACCTCTGGCACACGTGCCATAGATGTCGAGCCCAGCTCCGGCTCGACACATGACGCTACAGGGATCCGGATCATGGGAGCAGCCCCTAATCAAAGATCCAAAGGGATGACCTATCGGGGACCTGTTCGAGGGGTGCAGGGATCTGCTTTTGGGAAGCATGGGAAAGGAATCAGCACACTGGCGGCCAGGATAGAGGGAGATGAGGGCTGGGCGTTACGAAAAGCTGCTTTAGTTCCGGGATTTGGCTGATGACGTGGCAGCTGGGGCTGTCAGACGAGGAGGGAGAGAGCGTCCGGGAGTCCAATCAATGGAGCAGTTCAGCCATGGGGCAGGGCATGAGCAGCCCAGGATGTTTAAAAAGGGGCTGAGAGGCAGAAGCTCTCAGCGCTGACTTTATACAGAGAGACCTCGACTTTTACTGAGACCCGGTTTGTAGCCGACCCAATAAAGGAAGTCACTATCGGAAAGAAATCCAAATTGGCTTGTTTCTTCTCATGGCGTCTGATACAACTGTGGCTGATTTAGCCGAGAATAGGTTCACCATCATGGCTTTATACCTTGATTATAAAAAGGTAAATGCATCATTGTGGATATAATTTAAAGCACACCTACCCACAACACAATTGTTGTCGAGAGAAAATCTGGAAAGAAATCTTTCAGTTTATCTTTCACCGCATTTGTAGGTCTGGAATTCTAGACATCATCTGATCTTGCTGATAACAGGCATGAGTGAAAGGGGCTTTATAAGAACTTGGAGAAGATCCATATACCCCAAGAGAATTTTAACGAAATGTCTATTAGACTCTGAAATTGCCTCATGCTTTTGGGTAGTGAGTTGGCAAACCAGCTGGAAGACGCAGAGTTCAAAAGAAGATCTGATCTTGCCATGGTGAAGATTGACAGAGGGTGGAACAGTAGACCCGTGAAGCAGATTTTTGGTCAACGATACTTCCTCGGTTGATGCTGATGGAACCCCATAGTCAAACATCACTGTCAGGGTTCGGACGGGTGCCCTAATTAAATCATGAGCCTCGAGCCAAGCTTCAAAAGAAATCCAGTTATATATTAGGAGCTTCATCTCGGCCCATTCCAGGTGAAGCCAACTCTGACCCCACATACTTTACACTCTAGTCATGACCCTGTTTCCCCCTCTCCCCCCAGGGTGTGTCATCAATCACATTCGCTAAAAGAGCAATTTCGCGGATTGTAGAGATCACTCCCCTCCGGCCGCTGTGGGTAACCCTGGGAGACAGCCTTGAGAGAGATATGTCTGGATTGTGCTTCTGTTTTTGGCTGCCTTGCTGCTTCATCAGTTTCCCATCCCCCTTGCCTATGGCACCTCGAGTGCAGGCCATGCCATGCTTTGTGAGTTGCCATGATGTGTCTCAGGGCAGAAGGTAACCTATGGATTTTCTGGGTTGAAATGAATCGTAAGTGAAACCAGATGAAGAAGAAGGCCAGGAGACTTCCATGTTCTCGGTTTTGTTTCTTTCTCCTCTTAGCATCATCACCTTCCTTTCTCAAGCAAGAGACTTAAAGTTGGGGGATAACTTATCCTTTTTGGAGACCTCATAACTTATGTAGAACATCAGAAATCACCTCGTTCTTGCTGTTGGATCTTTGGTTCATGTGTTTGCTGTAAAGTAGAGTAAAAGCTATTTTATTGAAAGTAGTGCTGGTTTTTTTTACGGTGAAAATCTTGCAGTGTAGGCTGAAATCTCCTGGTGCTGGGAATCACCAGGACAAGGAACTTGGATGGTTCCTCAAATTTAAATTTTGAAGCTTTGGTTTCAGCCGGGCATTTCTCAGCAACACAGTTATAAGGCGAAGGTGATAAGAAATGGAACTGAGCCCAGGCAAAATACAAATTCACGAACAGCTAATCTGTAGGAAAGCATATGGGATTCAGGTCACTACGCTGTCATCATGCATCACAACAGAAACTCATGAGAAAGACTGCTTTCACTGGCAGAGGAAAAAATCGGAGGTGGATTTGCTTAGTAAGTGAACAGGAGACGTTTCCACTACGAAACAGCTGAATCAGTTGGGGGGTTACACCTCTGTGCTGAGTTGTATTTTTCTCTCTCTTTTAATGACCTTATAATTAGGAGCTCAGTTGGCACCGTGCAGGAAAACAGTATAGGTCATTTGTAAGGAACCAGGTATGGTAATAGAAGGACAAGAAGCAGATAACAACCCAGCAAATTTTGACAGAATTGTTGACTCGTATGTGGGATCACTAAGGCAAGATTTCTTCTTCTTCTTCTTCTTCTTCTTCTTCTTCTTCTTCTTCTTCTTCTTCTTCTTCTTCTTCTTCTTCTTCTTCTTCTTCTTCTTCTTTTTCTCCTCCTCCTCCTCCTCCTCCTCCTCCTCCTCCTCCTCCTCCTCCTCCTCCTCCTCCTCCTCCTCTTCATCCCTTTCTCCTTTTCCTCCTCCCTTTTCAACAACTCTGAGCATTCTGTACTTTTGAAATAATGGGCCAAAGAGAATAATGATAATAATACTTTGATGTGGTTGTGGAGCTTATGGTGCTCTGAAGAAGATGAGATCTATGTCAGAGGTTCAACCCTACTAGATAGGTCTCAGAAGAGTCAGATGAAGAACGTCTCTCCCATAAAAATACGGTGAGAGATAATTTACACAAGCCCATACTGGGTTGGTTCTTCTTGCCCAGGTCAACAAGAGCCATGCTAGGTGTTGCAATTCCTGGATGTCTGGTGACAAATGGGATATATGACTCGGAATTTTTGGTTTAGCAACTAGGGCTAGCAGCTGTAGGACTACTCAAAGAAAAGCTGTTTACCCATCGCAAATATACAGAGATTGAAAATCAGTAGTAGTAGCCCCCTCGGGTGCAACCCCAAAACAACTGGAGCACCACTTAAACACCATTGGCATTGACAAAATCCAGAATGATCAATTGCAAAAGGCAGCTTTACTTGGCTTACAACCCGCCACGAGACCTTTAACCCCATGAAAGAACAACAACTACCTCTCCCAGGTCCTTGGAAAGAACTCAGTAGGTGGACAAAAATGCCAAATCCAGTCCAAGGACTTGGCCGGCTGTGCAATGAACTACTGCTACTAACAGGAACAGTAATAATAGAGCAAATAATGTATAATATATCACAGGAAACATCTTTGGTTTTGCAGCTAACTGTTCTATTCCGCCTGTAGCTATTCACAGCCTTTTTTATTCTTGGTCACCCTTGAGAAAACTAAGGTAGGGAAGTTGATAGCTCTTCAGGTAAGCGCCAGTCTCTAGCAAAACAACACTGAGTTATCTTCATTTCAGAACATTCCGGCATGATTCGGTTAGATTACTTGTTTGTGTTTTAATGTATACATCCTTTCTCTTTCAACTTGAATTTGCAGTTTTAACAGTTCTCAAGATGCATATTTTAATACTGTTTAAAGTCAGTCGTCTATCAGGTTGAATAAACCGCAGGTTCAAATATTATCTCCTCTCCTATATTTTCCCATAAGTTGTATATCCAAGAACTGTGAAACGTGACAAGTCAGTTGGGCTCCGGCTCTTCAGGATAGATTTGATTTGATTTGATCAAACCGCCATCCAGAGCTCCTTAGGCGTATGGGTTTCTCTGTAAACGTGTTAAAGGAAAATACATTTGATTATATTTGATTTATTTCAGGATGATTGACAATGGGAGGAGTGGGCAAGCTGTAGATCACAGCTTCTGTTTTTTCCATCTGCTTTTGGCTACGCTGAAATACTCAAATACTGCAGTGTGATCTAAAACACGTAAAAAGGTTAAAAACGTGGCAGCTGGACCAAAGTTCGTAAAGTTTACAAACATCGCTCCTTCACAACCGGCCAGTGGGGGGAAATCAGATTTGCTTAACGACCGTGTGATTCACTTATCAACTATGGTGATATTTTTTAACTATCTTAACTTAACCATGTCAAAAAAAAAAAGCTCATAAAATCGTGCACGACTTACTTAATAATCACCTGGCTTAGCAATGGAAATCCTGTTCCCATTTGTAAGTCAAGAACTCTTCTGAGAAAAAAAATTGGACAGCCGTTTGTCTGAAATGGAACAGGGTTTCCTGCTTGAGCAATGGGTTAGGCTAGAAGACCTCCGAGGTCCCTTCCAACTCTGTTGTTCTGTTATTCCGACTCCCTGTATTATGCCATTGTGCAGATGTCGCTTTGGCTACATACGCTCCTGAAAGATTGGATTGGAAGATTCCAATCTGAATATCCTCAGATTAACAGATTAACAGAGTTGGAAGGGGCCTAGTAAGTCATCTAGTCCAACCCCCTACTCAAGCAGGAAACCCTCCACCATTTTTGACAAATGGCAGTCCAATCTTTTCTTGAAAATCGCAATGATGAAGCTCCCACAACTTCTGAAGGTAATTTCGGTTCCATGGGTTGATTGTTCTCACTGTCAGAAAATTCTTCCTTATTTCTAGGTTGAATCTCTCCTTGATCAGTTTCCATCCATTATTCTTCGTCTGGCCTTCAGGGGCTTTGGAAAATAGCTTGACCTCCCCCTCCTCTCTGTGGCAGCCCCTCAAATATTGGAAGATGCTCTCATGTCTCCCCTGGTCCTTCTCTTCACTAGACCAGCCATGTCCAGTTCCTGCAACCATTCATCCTATGTTTTAGCCTCCAGTCCCCTAATCATCCTGGTTGCTCTTCTCTGCACTCTTTCTAGGGTCTCAAGATTTTTTTTGTAGCATGGTGACCAAAACTGGATGCAGGATTCCAGGTGTGGCCTTACTAAGGCTTTATAGAGTGGGATTAGTACCTCATGTGATCTTGATTGTATCCCTCTGTTAATGCAATTTAGGATTGCGTTGGCTTTTTTTAGCTGCCGCTGCACATTGTTAATTCAGATTCAGATTCAGGAAGACCCAACATTGGGTGGGTTCTTGTTACATCGGGTCCAGCTGGCTACAGTTTTTGCTGGAAGTTCTTCGGCCACACCGGAAAAGCGATTACAAATTTTCAAAACAGAACCCAGGCTGGGAACACTCATAGATTAAACAAGACAGCTCTGCTTCTCATTTTACTTCATCTTTGCTGTTTTGGCTCCTGGGGCCATCCGCAGGACATTTCCAAAGATTTAGTAGAGAAATAATAATAATAATAATAAAAATTACGGAACAAGCAGAATCTCCAGCCCTGAAGAAAGGAGGCTGGAAGGGAAGAAAGAAGGGAAAGGTGTCGGGGTGGGGGGAGGCACAGTGTGAACTCCGAGTCAATTGCAACCAACCTCCCCCCTCCCCCGAATAATGTTGCATGCAAAAAGAATCAAAGCAAACGTGTTTGGGGAAACTAGCGGACATTATATCCGTTCGAGCCACATTCAACCTTGCCACAGCTGGTAGTTAAGCCAAAAAATAATGTCATCTGTCACTTTGGTGATAGACTCAGCAATCCAGCACAGCTATCGCCAATAGGTAGCGCATATATATATATATATATATATATATATATATATATATATATATATATATGTCTTTGGTTATTCGGGTTTCTCTCGTAAAATTGGAAGTGTCTTGGCGGCGTTTCAACGAAGTCTCATTCGTCATCTTCAGGCTTCAGTTTCGTGCTTCTGGGAGCAATGTGTGATTGCAGCTGTTTCTTCACATTGCTCCCAGAAGCACGAAGCTGAAGCCTGAAGATGACGAATGAGATTTCGTCGAAATGTTGCCAAGACACTTCCAATTTTACGCGGAGAAACCCAATAACCAAAGACCTACATACAAATATATATATACATACATACATACATATATATATATATATATATATATATATATATATATATATATATATATATATATATATATATATATATATATGTATATACACACACATACATACATACATACATACATACATACATACATACATATATATATATGTCTTTGGTTATTCGGGTTTCTCTCGTAAAATTGGAAGTGTCTTGGCGGCGTTTCAACGAAGTCTCATTTGTCATCTTCAGGCTTCAGTTTCGTGCTTCTGGGAGCTGAAGCACGAAGCTGAAGCCTGAAGATGACGAATGAGATTTCGTCGAAATGTTGCCAAGACACTTCCAATTTTACGCGGGAGAAAACCCGAATAACCAAAGACCTACATACAAACAGCCGCAAAAACCTCAGAAAACAAATATATATATATATTATATATATATAATATCATTTGGGGTGGAATCCATCAGAGTCATGTAGGGTTATAAAAAAATCTAAAAAAACAAACAAACCCATTAGGACAACCATATTTTGACTCCTAACTGAATTTCTTCATCTCAGGGTCTTGATTTTCGTGTTGTAGATCTCATCCAGGAGGCTATTCTTAAGACAGAAGGATGTTTCACCAATAGAAGAGAATATTTGGAGTGGAGGGTTGAACTGTGGGGTTCGTGGTGCCCTCTGAGCTTGCTTGTTTGCTTGCAGACTTTTCATGACCCAACTGGGAAGCATTATCAGTGCTAGAAGGCAGTGGGGTTCATGGAGTGGAGGAGGAGGAAGACTGTGGGGCCCTTGGTGCCCTCTGAGCTTGGTTGTTTTCTTACAGACATTTCATTACCCAACTGGGTAACGTTATCCGTGCTTGAAGGAGTGGATCTGTGGAAAGGAGGAGGAGGATGGGGGAGGGGGAGGAGGAAGACTCCTGGGTCCTTGCAGAGGTTTCATTACCCAACTAAGTTCATATTTACCAAAACATACTACCTGTAAATGAGTAATTTCAACCATAATAATTCAAGGGCCATCAATAGATTCAAACTCAATGTAAATCGCTCTAATCTTAATTGTAGGAAATATGACTTCTGCGATAGAGTAGTAAATGTCTGGAGCACTCTACCTGATCCTGTTGCTAGTCACGCTAATCCCCATACCTTTTGCCGTAAACGGTCTACCGTGGACCTTTCATGTTTCTTAAGAGGTCCCTAAAGGGGCGTGCATAAGCGCACCAGCATGCCTACCGTCCCTGTCCTACTATTCCCAATTATACGTAATCATTCTATGTGTTTATGGCTATGTTTTTCCTATTTATATCCCTTTTCTTGTGTGCCAAAAAATTTCCATGTGTCCATGTCTGTGCCTACCCTGTTACTTGTTTTCTTGTATTTGTTGACAAATAAAATAAATAAAAATAAATAAATAAACTAACTGCACTCCCTTCCAGCACCGATAATGTGACTTAGCCGGATGACTCATTGGCAAGAAAACTCCCAAGCTCAGGGAGCACCAAGGATCCCGTAGAAATATGTTTTTTGGAAGATTTTTTCCCCTCTATACCTATTTTTGTGGCAATGTCTGCCCTCCCTGTTGTAATATGTGTGATCAAAGTCCAAAGAACTCGCAAGCAGAGTTTTCCCAATCGTGGACAAGCAATGACATTAATATTGGAGTGCATACCAAGTAACTGAACGTCTTAACTAGAACCCTGGGACTGAGTTTTGAAACTTCCTACCTGATCTGCATATCAAGAGACAATTGTCTTCTCCTCTTTTTATTCCTGGCTATTGGAGATGGACATAGAGAAAACAATCCATCCAAGAATTAAAAACGAAACAAAACAAAACCCCGAAGGTTTGGTCAGGTTGGTGTCGTCTCTTGTCCCTGAAGCTCTTCCTAATGCTTTCAATCTTCAGATTTGCAAAGACGCCTGAACTGAGCGTGAGGCGATTTCAGAGTCTTTTGAAGCTTCCCATGTCACCTCAAAGGTACATTTGGACTCTGCTGGCCAGGAAGTGTTTCCATGGAGATAGTCCCCGGTTACTAAGGTTGGGAACAAACCAGCAGATGTCATGGTTAGCTTAGAACAATTTGTAAGCGTGTGCTTTTTAGTTGCTCCACCCTGTTATAAAGGTCAAGGTAAAGGTCCCCCTCGCACATATGTGCTAGTCGTTCCCGACTCTAGGGGGCGGTGCTCATCTCCGTTTCAAAGCCGAAGGGCCAGCGCTGTCCGAAGACGTCTCCGTGGTCGGGTGGCCGGCATGACTCAACGCCAAAGGCGCACGGAAAGCTGTTCCCTTCCCACCAAAGGTGGTCCCTATTTTTCTACTTGCATTTTTTTTATGTGCTTTCGAACTGCTAGGTTGGCAGAAGCTGGGACAAGGAATGGGAGCTCACCCCGTTACGCGGCAGCACTAGGGATTCGAACCGCTGAACTGCCGACCTTTCGATCGATGAGCTCAGCCTCTTAGCCACTGAGCCACCGCATCCCTGTTGAAGGATGTACAAATCTGCTAAGACGACTTACTTATGACGTTGTCCAAGCTTACTAACAGAATAAAACTATAAGTCCAGGTGATGTTTGCTCTGGATGGTAGGAATTGTCCAGGTACTCAAAAAAAAAAGTATTTTCCAATCACATTCTACCTGATAGTTTTAAATTAAAGCCTCGTTTTCTGCTCCTGATGGCTCAGCTCACAGTGACTATTTTTCTCCATAGCAGACAGCACAAAATACATGCTTAGATTATACTGTTGCTTATATTATTACAATTCTGGCGTCTTTTTTTTTTTTTTTTAACAGCTGCATTATTCAAGTATGTGTTCCATATTTTCTGGTGGATTTCATTATGCTACTAATCACTCCTATATTGTACCAGGAAAAAAAAACCCTCCTTATGATTAAATTGCAGAACGATTGAAACGAATGCACCTAATTCCTTATTCCTCACTTTGCCCACCCCCCAAAAAAGTGTACGTACTGCAGATCGAGTGTGTGCTTCAGCACACAATGACCTATGACTGTCTTGTTCCTTAATAAGTCCCCCCCTCCATCCTACTTAGATTCTATTAAAATGTGACCATCGCTTCTGACTCTTTGTGCCTTGCCTTGCTCTCTTGTGCGGTGAGAAAGTTGCTAAAGAAAAGAGGAGAAGTTCGAACCAGGAGCGGCCAACATTGCCGACTTTAAGACTTGTTTACTTCAATTCCGAGAATTCGCAAGCCAGCCATGTCCACAAGTCTTAAAGCTGCCAAAGTTGGACAGTCCTGGTTTCAACTATCTTTCTGTGGTCATCTCTCTCTCTCCCGGTCTGTGCCCTCTGGACAATGCCTGGTATAGCCCATTTCTCTAAAGCAGGGGTCTCCAACCTTGGCAACTTTAAGCCTGGAGGACTTTAACTCCCAGAATTCCCTAGCCAGCTGGCTGGGAAATTCTGGGAGTTGAAATCCTCTAGGCTTAAACTTGCCAAGGTCAGAGACTCCCGTTTTAGAGCAAAGCTGGCTGGGGAATTCTGGGATAGGAAGTCCTCCAGGCTTAAAGTTGCCAAGGTTGGAGACCCCCGTTTTAGAGCAAAGCTGACTGGGGAATTCTGGGAGTTGAAGTCCTCCAGGCTTAAAGTTGCCAAGGTTGGAGACCCCCATTTTAGTGCAAAGCTGGCTGGGGAATTCTGGGAGTTGAAGTCCTCCAGGCTTAAAGTTGCCAAGGTTGGAGACCCCCGTTTTAGAGCAAAGCTGGCTGGGGAATTCTGGGAGTTGAAGTCCTCCAGGCTTAAAGCTGCCAAAGTTGGAGACCCCTGCTCTATAGCACTGTCTTGAGTCTTCCTTACAAGCTAAGTTGACCTTTCCTGATGAATATCCAACTGTTACATCATTGTGTGACAACATGGGTAAGTATTCTCAACACTGGGTGGAAGTTGTGGTTGTGCCTAGATAAGAAAGAGACTATTGATATCAAGTGTAAGCAACCAGATCTATAGATGAATGGTTCAGGTTGACAACTTTACAGTATCCGACTTTTCGTGCAAAATATCTCTCCAGGATTCATCTTCCCTTGAGAACAAACCAACAAGTTCCATGGAACTCAGGAGGGGTCAGTCTCTTGTGGTTGCCCAAGACTCGAGGCTAGTTCCCTGCTTGAGTCCTCCTTGCCTGGCTGGTAGTTTCCCATCAAACCAGGAGATACAGTAGTTGGGGGTTCTTTGCCTTCTCCGCCTTCTTTGATCTCATGGTTGTTTCCCCCAAACTTTGCAAAGCAAGTAGTGGGTCTCTAGTGGCTCAACAGACTAATGCAGTCTGTTATTAACAGCAGCTGCTTGCAATTACTGCAGGTTCAAGTCCCACCAGGCCCAAGGTTGACTCAGCCTCCCATCCTTTATAAGGTAGGTAAAATGAGGACCCAGATTGTTGGGGGCAATAAAAGTTGACTTTGTATATAATATACAAATGGATGAAGACTATTGCTTAACATAGTGTAAGCCGCCCTGAGTCTTCGGAGAAGGGCGGGATATAAAAGCAAAAAAAAAAAAAAAAAGTACTGCCACCTTCAGAATAAATATTTTTTCAAGGTACGAGCCTAAGAAAGTCAGATTTCTTTTATAGAACACCCCTCTTGGGCAATTTTCTCTCTTTCGCTTGCTTCTAACTCTCATGAAAATTTGATCAAGACCATGTCTGATTCTTAGTAAATTATTGCATTAGCCTTGTTCTATAAAGCACACCCTCCTTGACAAAAAAAAAAAAAAAATCAACTGAGAAATGAAATCTGGCTTTTTAAAAAAATCTTTGTACGTGTATAATTTTAATAAAAGGCGATTTTCCATATAAAATGTTGGGGTTTTTTTAAATCGCTTCTATGAATTCAGGACGAGGAGGAAGGATGCTGCAGGGTGCAATAAACTTTTCCGACGTACGTTTTTTCCCCTTCTTCTGTCAGCTACCCACGTGCATTTATTCAACTGTACTTGCAAAAGACGGAAGAAGTAGGGCGAAAGCTGTCACAGTTCTTGCAGCTTTTATGATCGGCTGGTGTGTTTTCTTTTCCTTATTCTCCAAGTGCATTTAAAAAAAAAAACCCACCAGGTAAAATTTCCGTGCTGTAGCACAGTGTGTGTGTGTGTGTGTGTGTGTGTGTGTGTGTGTGTGTGTGTGAGAATATCTACAGATCTATCAGGTGTTAGCCTGAAATGAACACCAGGTGGATATGATTAGAGTGTAATATTCCAGTATCATCCCATCTTTGATTATGGTGCCTGTAATGGCCAACAGTCTTGGTTGAAGGAAATGTGGAAAGTTTTGTTCTGCATGCATTTCCAAATCCTCTTTAATGGGCCATAAATCAATAGGGCCCAGGGAAAAATTAAATGAGCAGCTTCTCTGCAGCATTGCATTACCATGGTGATATTAGAGCCTGTGAGGATTTGGAAGGGCCATTTTGCAGACCCTGTAATGGAAGGTAAATTTACCTAATTTAGTGAAACAGAGAAAGTGTATGGGTGATGGAATGATGCGAAAAAGCCAGACAAGATATATGCTATCAGCTTGTTTAATCTAGTCATTCATTTCTCTTTGCTTTTTGCCTTTTCCCTTTTTGTTCTTTTAACAAAGCCGATGTGCCAGAAGGAGAGAGAGAGAGAGAGAGAGAGTGAGAGAGAGAGAGAAAGAGAGAGAGAGAGAGGCAGAGGTACTAAATTTTCTGGGTGGCTTTCTGCATACCAATAATTGGGAAATTATTCAGTATAATGCCTAGATCATAAATGAATAGGGGCTAAAAGAATTTTTTCGTGTGTGAGACTTCCAAGCAAGCATATTGTTAGGTTTAGAAAGCACCCCCAGGCATGCAAAATCTTTGCCCTCATTTGTGGGATTTGGTGGAAGTCTCATTTTTCTTCATGTTTGTGATGAAAGAGGCCATCCAGGATAGGAATCATTATCAAAGAGAAACTGGCCAAGGCAGGGGGAGGAGTCAAACAGGGAGTTAGTCTGAAATCCCTACATGGGCATAAGTGTTGTAGTTCACCAGCAGCCTGTGGAGCTGGCAATGGAGTCGGACAGCGATGAGGCTGAGGAAGAACATGGGCCAGTTTTGGAGGCTGGGGAAGGCCTGGATGAGGGCTCTGCATCGGAGGCTGAGGTGGGATCAGGGCCATCGGAGAGTGATGTGCGGACTCCAGAGCCTCCAGAGGCTGACAGTAGTGAGGCAGAGGAACAGGAGGAGCCTGTTCCTAATGCATGCATGAGAAGAGCTGCCAGAAGGCAAGAGCAGCTACAGCAAAGAGGAGGACTCAGGAGTAGGGCCAAGAGATGATTGGCCCCTCCCATAGGGCTTAAAAGACCAGCAATAGCGTTTGAGCTCTTTGCCGGAAAACAACGTTGATAGCTTCGTCTTCTTGCATTTATTTTGTATCGGTGTCTTCTGAACTTTTGCCAAGAAAGGCCTTTGGCAGTTTGCCTAATTGGACCATGGTCGGTGATAGGACTGAGGAATTTGTGTTGGGAGGAATTTGCTTTAACTTAGTTGAACTACGCTGAGAATGAGTTAATTCTCAGCTGTTCAAATAAAGTTTGTTTGTTTGTACACTGACTGAGTTTCGTACTACCTACTGGGGCCTGGGTCACAACAATAAGAGAGCCAAAATTTGACCCCCTTTGAATGCCACTGAACCTTAACTAGTTTGACCCAAGTGTAAACCTGCAATCTGAGAAGATTCCTGTATTATAGGCATGAGCAATAAAGCAGTAAATTCAACGCTTCACCTGGGGAACTGGTTGCTCGCGCCTGACACCAATCGGTTTGCACCTGGGAAAAATTGTCCCACCCTACAACTTCCCTGGGCCCTCCGTAACTTACTTGAAGTGCAATTTGAGATAGGTAGGCATAGCGGTGGCCCAGAAAGAATTGAACACGGCTCGCCAATAGAGATATCTAGAAAGTGTGCAGAGAAGAGCCAAAAAGATGATCAGAGGACTGCAGACTAAAACATATGAAGAAGGGTTGCAGGAAGTGGGTATGTCTAGTTTAATGAAAAGAAGGACTAGGGGTGTCATGATAGCAGCCTTCCAATATCTCAGGGGTTGCCACAAAGAAGAGGAAGTCAAGCTATTCGCCAAAGCACCTGAGGGCAGGACAAGAAGCAACGGATGGAAACTAATCAACTTAGAAGTAAGGAGAAATTTCCTGACAGTTAGAACAATTAACCAGTGGAACAACTTGCCTCCAGAAGTTGTGAATGCTCCAACACTGGAAGTTTTTAAGAATAGAATAGAATTTATAGAATAGAATAGAATAGAATTTTATTGGCCAAGTGTGATTGGACACACAAGGAATTTGTCTTGGTGCATATGCTCTCAGTGTACATAAAAGAAAAGATACGTTCATCAAGGTACAACATTTACAACACAATTGATGGTCAATGTATCAATATAAATCATAAGGATTGCCAGCAACAAGTTATAGTCATACAGTCATAAGTGGAAAGAGATTGGTGATGGGAACTATGAGAAGATTAATAGTAGTGCAGATTTAGTAAATGGTTTGACAGTGTTGAGGGAATTATTTGTTTAGCAGAGTGATGGCCTTCGGGGAAAAATTGTTCTTGTGTCTAGTTGTTCTGTTGTGCAGTGCTCTATAGCGTCGTTTTGAGGGTAGGAGTTGAAACAGTTTATGTCCTGGATGCGAGGGATCTGTAAATATTTTCACGGCCCTCTTCTTGATTCGTGCGATATAGAGGTCCTCAATGGAAGATGTTGGATAGCCATACTACTGCAATGCTCTCTACATGGGGCTCCCCTTGAAGAGCACCCGGAGACTTCAGCTAGTTCAGAACGCGGCTGCGCGGGTTATTGAGGGAGCGTCTCGGAGCTCCCACATAACACCTATCCTGCGCAGACTGCACTGGCTACCTGTTGTTTTCCGGGTGTGCTTCAAGGTATTGGTTACCACCTTTAAAGCGCTCCATGGCTTAGGACCGGGCTATCTACGGGACCGTCTACTGCCGGCTTCTATCTCCCATCGTCCGGTACGTTCCCACAGAGAGGGACTCCTCAGGGTGCCGTCAGCCAAACAGTGTCGACTGGCGGCCCCCAGGGGGGGGGCCTTCTCTGTGGGGGCTCCGGCCCTGTGGGACGGACTTCCCCTCCGGCTTCGACAATTACCTGGCCTTAGGACCTTTCGCATGAACTTAAAACTTATTTATTCCGTATGGCTGGACTAGCCTGATTTTTATTTTTATTGGATGGGTTTTTAAACATTCTGTGATTTTATGGGGAAGTACGTTTTTAATATTTTGGGCATTTAAATTAGTTTTTTAAGGGATGTTTTTAATTATTGTATGTATGTATATTTTATCTGCCTGTTCACCGCCCTGAGTCCTTCGGGAGAAGGGCGGTATACAAATTAAAATATTATTATTATTATTATTATTATTATTTGTCTGAAGTAGTGCAAGGTATCCTGCCTAAGCAGAGAGTTGGACTAGAAGACCTCCAAGGTCCCTTCCAACTCTGTTATTCTATTCTAGTGAGGTTGCAGGTGTGATGCAGAATTAGCAGTGCTGCAAAATTGCAAATGACAGAGTTGCATCCACGGCTTCGTTCTTGCTTCCTGCGAGTGCCTTAAAACTGTGTTCACGCCAAGTAATGGTCTGAGCAGCTTTTCCTTCGGCTCGTGGGGAATATGAATCTGAATGGATGGGTGGAGGGATCCTGTCTCATGCCTACCCGGCCCTTAACAAGAAAGGCTCCTGCCATCGCAAAAACACTCACTTATTAAGGGCAAATTAGGTTTTGCTTTCTTTAATTGCTCTTTTTAATCGGGCCAAGCCTACGAGGCTCCCCTTGAGTCAATTAACATAGTAGGAAGCAGAGGTCAAGAGCTGACGGCACCCTGTGTCTTGCAAAATGATCTTTGAGAGAGATGAAAGGTGGAAGTCCTTATTTTTAAGAACTTATTACAGCGTAATTGTTGAGGGTTCCAGGGCTCCACAAGTGCAAGCAATCTTCTTAGATGTGAGCCTGCTTCATTTAAGTTCTGCTTTATTTGGTTCAACAGGAATGGATGTGTAGACAACTCAGGAATGTTGCTGTTGTGGTCGACTGGCGGCCTGTGGAGCTGGCAGCAGAGTCGGACAGTGAGGAGGCTGAGGAGGAACATGGGCCAGTCCCGGAGTCTGGGGAAGGCTTGGAGGAGGGCTCTGCATCGGAGGCAGAGATGGGGCCAGGTCCATCTGAAAGTTATGTGCTGACTCTGGAGCCTCCAGAGTCTGACATCAGCGAGGCAGAGGAACAGGGGGAGCCTGTTCCCAATGTGTGCATGCGCAGAACTGCCAGAAGGCAAGAATAGTTAAGACAAAAGGGGCGACTCGGGAGTAAGGCTTGGAGATGATTGGACCCTCCCATAAGACATAAAGGAGGAGCAAAGGCTCATGAGCCTTTGCAGGAAGCAACTTTGTTCGTTCTGGTCGGTTTAAACTCCGAAGCTCTGTTTTGACTCTGTGCTCCATGTGGCCTTGCAAAGCTAATTGGCAATTAGGTCTTTGGCAGCGTGTCAAGGGAGATAAAGGTGGGTGCTTATCAGCCTTATCCCGAAAGACTGTGGCAGACTTCTGTCGGACTCTTTACAAACTGCTTGGGACTCATTACGGGCTGTGAATGAACATAATTCACAGCCGTTGAAATAAAAAGAGGGTTTTTGGGACTAAAATTGTGATTTTATGCTTGGTCAGGAAGCCTAGGTCAGAACAGTTGCTCGGCTGGTTCCCCACTCTGATTTCTGTTTGTGGCACCCCACGCTTCGGGTCATGGACGCAGAGCTGAGCATTGGTGAAACCAGTCCTAGACGGCAGCAAAAGGGCAGCCAAGATAAATGCTTTGGTCTCTTTCAGCTTTCAAATAAATGTCACCGTCTAAAAGACGGTTGTGAGTCCCTGCAGGAGAATGCTCCGTCCTGTGACATTAACACAGTTAAGTGGGGGGGGTCTCCCTCTTTGGCTCGGGGATAATGCCTTCGCATTCCTTTTTCTATTATTTCAGATCACATTGCTTCCCTAAACATTTGCTCTGCTGGGCTAGGCTACTCAACAGCATAAATCAATTGAAACCTTTTCGGCAGAACTCTTAATCTGCCCAGAACTTCCATTGTCAGTCGATGTGCATCTGTCTTGCAACCAGTTTAAAGATGTTATTCATTTATGATTCCATTTCTTTTACATTTGTAACCTGGCCTTGCCTCCCAGTAGCAGAAGTATTAGGCATCCATCCAGGCAGAAGCAAGGGTGTGGCACCGTGGCTTAGAGGTGGCGCTCTCGCCTCCCAATCAGGAGGCTGTGAGTTCGATCCTAAGTAGAGGCAGATATTTCTCTCTCTGGGCACATTGAGAATATATCTGCTGAACAAAACTCTGCACTGGCGACAGGAAGAGCATCTGGCCATTAAAACACTCTGCTAGCCCCATTCAGTTGCCTAGACTCTACCCAGCAAGGGATTATGGGGTTGTTAAAAGATGATGATGATGTATACAAAAGATCATGAACTGCGCAGAAATGGACAAACTAACGCTGTGTTTAAAAGATAAAGAGACATCGGTATTTTATAATATATGGGAACAGTGGTATAAATGGATAGAAACGGGGGTGAAATCCAGCAGGTTCTGACAGGTTCTGGAGAACCAGTAGCGGAAATTTTGAGTAGTTCGGAGAACCGGCAAATGCCATCTCTGGCTGACCCCAGAGTAGGGTGGGAATGGAGATTTTGCAGTATCCTTTCCCCTGGAGTGGGGAGGGAATAGGGATTTTGCAATATTCTTCCCCCAGGAGTGGAGTGGGAATGGGGATTTTGCAGTATCATTCCCCCCAGGAGTGGGGTGGGAATGGGGATTTTGCAGTCTCCTTCCCCTGGAGCGGGGTGGGAATGGAGAGTTTGCAGTCTCCTTCCCCTGCCATGCCCACCAAGCTACACCACGCCCACCAAGCCATGCCCACAGAACCGGTGGTAAAAAAAACTTGGGTTTCACCACTGGATAGAAAGGAGATAGATAAGGATATTTAGTTACTAAGTATAAACAATAGATAAAACAAGAACACAAATACATACAATTTAATGTTTGCAATCAGTGCACGGATTGTTGTTATAAGAAAAACACCACAAATAGCTGTTAAGTAATATAACCTTTTCCTTTTTTTCCCTATGTTTTTAATGGAAAAAAAGTTTAATAAAATATATTTTTTTAAAAAAGATGATGATGATCCAGGCAGAAGCAAGGATGCCATCTTCATGCCAACAACCCGAACTGTGAAATTTAAGTCATATGCATGAGGTGACTGTCCCGTTAATTTGCATTATTTATACGTCACCATCATGGCATCGATGCAAACAGACTTGGAGGTGGAAGGGTAGCAGGGAGGTTAATCAAGGAGCTCAATCGTTTTCAGAGCAGTCTAAATCTAAGGAAATTCCCACAATGAATCGCTTGAATGTCAGCAAATTTCACGAGGATAACTAGGATTGGGGAGGGAGCCAGAATTGGAGCGAATGTATGCAGCGAAGCAGACGAGAATACACCTGCGTTATTATTATTATTATCATCATGAAGATCTGCAATTTGGGGAGAAAAAAAATTACCTGGATAGGAAAGGAAATGATTACAGAGAACTTGTTGCTTATCCTTGACATACATTTAGGCTAGTTGCAGTTATTTTGCAATGGTGTATAAGCTCTACAACACCCGTTTGCAATTACCGGTAGTCCTCGTCTTACGATGGCAATTGGGACCTGAATTTCCATTGTTAAGCGAAGAGGTTGTTAAGCGAATTGTACCCGATTTTACCACCTTTTTTTTTTTGCCACTGTTGTTAAGCGAATCCCTGCCCTTAAGTGAATCAAACAAGTCCGGCTTTGCTTGTTGGACGTTGGCTGGGAAGGTCATGCATGGCGATCACATGATCACCCCGGGATGCTGCAAGGCTCTGAAATACATGCTAGTTGCCAGGTCGGTCTAGGACATGGCCAACTCACCCTGGGACAAGAGTTACACAAATATTAAAGAAATAAAATCATTAAAGACCTCCTCGCTCCCTTCCAGCTCTATTCTATTCTGAGTTGGCTGCACAACGAGTTGGCCACGGCAAGTTGTCCCCTTCCGTTGAACATTCATCATGTGACCGTGGGAAAGCTGTGCAGATTATAAGTCACTTTTTCTCAACCCCATTGTACGTTTGAACAATCCGCTCAATGAAGGGTTATAAGTCAAAGGCTCCCTATCCTTAATCTTTGAAAGGAAGAAAGTAGGTAGGAAAAGAGAGAGGTAGAAGAGGGGGAAAGGAGAGGAAGAAGAAAGGGGAAAGAGAGAGGGTTAGAAAGGGTGGAAGAAGGGAGGAGTGGGGAAGGAGGAGAGGAAGTAGAAAAGTGAAGGAGAGAAAGGATGGAGAAAGTAGAAGAAGGTAGAGAAGGGAAGAGGAAAGGTTGTGTTAAGGAAGGAAGTGGTAGCTGAGCAGGCCCAAATAAGTAACAAATGGAAGTTAATGATTAATGTTGAATAAGAGACTGTACATTGAATATGTTGTTGGAAAATGGAAATAAAACTTTTTTAAAAAAAAAAAAATCTTCGAAAGCCACGTTTAGGCTGTGGTTTCAATGAAGCCTTTTCTAGCTTTTCCTTCTCACCACATGGCCTTCCTTTCCATTCTTCCTGCTGAAATACCTTCCTACAATGGCTCATCTCCCGTAGTCCAGCTTTGGGCTTATTCTTTTTTTCCTTCTGGTCCCTCAGTCTCCACATTGACAGGGCTTGTTGCCATCCGTTCTCTGTTAAAAGCAGGGTGAGAGAGAGGGGGAGGGAGGGAGGGAGGGTGGGAGAGAGAGAATGCGTCAGGATCTGGCAGAAAGGAAGAATAAAATAATGTTTGTCAAGTTCAGAGTATTTCTACGCTTGCGCCCGGAAAGTTATCGTAGATCAATAGAACAGCTTTTCATCCACTTCGTAAGTGCAATCTAATTTCTTTAGTTCTCTGCAAATGTATTTAAAAATATTTCGTACAGCAATCGCGTCTGGAGACAAGCCAGTAATAACCCTGAGTAGGATGTGGCAGCCAGGAGGATGGATGGATAGATAAGTAGTTGGCTGGTCTCTCTGTCACATTTTCTTTAAATGGTGTACGTAAAAAAGACGTGGAAACTCTAGAAAGAGTGCAGAGAAGAGCAACAAAGAGGATTAGGGGGCTGGTGGCTAAAACACATGAAGAATGATTGCAGGAACTCGATATGTCTAGTTTGATGACTGCTAATTGTCCAGCCCTCCGTATTGTTGGGTTTGCTCAACTGATTCTGACGCAGTATTTGGAATTTTTATTTAAGGAGCCCATGTTGACCAAGGATGTTGGCAACTTGAAGCTGGCTGGGGAATTCTGGGAGTGGAAATCCACAGGTCTTAAAGTTGCAGGATTGGACACACCTGATACAGACTTTCCACAATTGCATCATTTTCTGTTTCCGCTCTTGACACATTTTCTGGTGTTTCTGTTAGAAGAGACCTCCAAATGAAACTTTTTTTTCCACATTTCCCCCTGATTCTCCATCATTTCTGACAGCGGAGTTGAAAGTATCTATGTAGTCAGGGCAGCTTTAAAAAAAAAAAATAGAACTTATGATCAGGTTCACCGTGAACCGTATGGTAAATCCATCAAGTCACAAAGTATAATGCAATCACAAATCTCGGCTGCATCAAATTGCTGATGAAGAAAAGGATTCATTACAATTCTTTCCAGACAGAGATGGCAGCCAGTGTTATTCTGCACTGATCTTACTGCGCTGAGTTACTTTAACTCCAGGTTTAGCCTTATGCCAAGAAAATCTGGAGATAATTGAAGTACGGGCACAAAAGGCATTTATTGGTTTCTCACCAAGCACTGATGCCTAGTTTGGTCCATGAAATGTCTGCAAGAAAACAAGCAAGCTCAGAGAGCACCAATAAGCCCTCATGTCAACCCTGAGCTACAAAGATTCTCCTTTATTTATTAGTTTATTTAGCATTTCCTTGCAGCTTTTTCTTTTTTTTTTAATAAAAAAGTTTTATTTCCATTTTCCAACAACCTATTCAATATACAGTCTCTTATTCAACATTAGTCATTAACTTTCATTTGTTACTTATTTGGACCTGCCCAGCTACCACTTCCTTCCTTAAGAAACCTTTCCTCTTCCCTTCTCTACCTTCTTCTACTTTCTCCATCCTTCCTCTCCTTCGCTTTTCTACGTCCTCTCCTCCTTCCCCACTCCTCTCTTCTTCCACCCTTTCTAACCCTTTTTCTGAAGATGATACAAGCCTAGACGTAGGAAGTGTTTCTCTCTCTCTCTCTCTATCTATCTCTCTCACACACACACACCAACAATTTTAATGCCACCATATTGCAGGCTCCCGATGCCAGATGGAATCAAGGTACTTTTTAGGTCAATGAGGCGGATAAATATTTTTCTCTCTCTGTGGCTTGTTTGCTTTTGGTCTGCTGAATAGTGAACATATTGGAAATAACCCTCGTCCCGTATCCAGGGCAGAAGGTTGTTTAGCGTTTGTGGCTTAGTTAATCTTTCATTAGGTCCAGAATTATCCTTTTGCTGATGAGGCCACCAAACAATTTGCTGATGTTGCTGTTGTACCTTTGAAGCTGATTCATTGGAAGGGGCCCTGATATATATAAGGATACCTCTTCCATCTGCTTAGATTTTATATATATATAAAGTTGTATATTAATATATATATATATATATATAAAATACATCTATCTATCTAGTTAAGTTTACTGACAAAGAAATAAAGGGAGACTAGTATAGATCTATTTCAAGCTATTTAGTTCTCATCAGCTAGCCATGCCCTTTGGGGATTCGAACCTGGGCTTGCTTGCATATTAAGCAGATGTATTAACCTCTAAGCCACAGAGTTCTCCTCGCTTTGTCAGCTGTGTTGAATACACCTTGTTCCGAAAATAAGACATCCCCTGACAATAAGCCCAACGGGCTTTTGAGCGCATGCACTAAAATACCCCCCCACCGAAAATAAACCCTCCCTGAAAATAAGCCATCCGCAAAAATAAGCCCTCCTTGAAAATATTTAAATGCATGCGCAGGCAGACCCCATCCTTTCCTCTCAGGTAAGACAGCAAGAGGAGCCTCACATGCCCCAAAATAATAAGACCTCCCCGAAAATAAGGCCAAGCGCTTATTTTGGGGTTCAAAAAAAACATAAGACATGGTCTTTTTTGGGGTGGGAACATGGTATATATGTGTGTATGTGTGTGTATGTATGTGCAAGTATGTATATGTATATATATACATATACACACACACATACACACATATATATATGTATATAAAAAGTTGGGTACTCCTTCCAGCTGCTTAGATTTCGGAGGAACAACCAGAATTCACTTTAAAAGCTTTTCTGTTTTTTTCCCGAAACATCGGGATAATCCTGAGATTGCATTTCAACATTATAATTCATATTTAATCTTGGCAAATGGCCTTGAGGTTTGAATTTCTGAGCTATGACTATTTTTATTTTCTATAGTTCCACTAAGGTACCTGAAGGAGCTGAACCGTCTAAGGATGTCACCGACTGGCCAAATGGGAGGGACTATCTCCTGCTCTGAATTATGAAGTGGATGTTTCATTTCCAGTCCATAATTAGTATTTATAGCTACTCGGATTCAGTATTTTCCCCTCAGGTTTCTAGCGAACAGTTTATCTTGATCCTTGTTATGTTTAATTCACGTTTTATGCTAGGTTTTGAGACCATATGGCACCTGATGTTTTTTTAAATCATTACAGAACCAAGCGATTGTTATAGGCAACCCAAGTTGCCGTGTGATTAATTTGCCAACGATATCTTAAGAGATGCGACACTAATTGAGTCTTAAGAATAAACACGGGGACCCATCATTCAAGGATTGAGCGACAATACATCTTTTTGCAGCCTTGCTCTAGTTTAAAATAATACTTTAGATGGATTTAATTATGGACTACAGGTCTATGCCACCCACACACTGCATCCCTTTAAATGGTTTTTCAATATGTTAAAGCAAGTGACCCTTAAAAAAGCAGATTGATTTGCAATATTGCAAAAAGCAAAACAAAACACCAACAACAACCCCATAATATTGTTTTTTGAAGCAAGAATGCTTACAAAGGGAAAAATGGACAATCAAGAAGGCCTCCAGAAACTCAGGATTCTTTTCTTTAAAAAAAAAAAAAGGTTTATTACAAATTTAAATATATCGCAGTTGTCCCATAAAATACACCTCATGTGAACCGCGGAAGTCCAGAAGGGGTTTCCAATTGGCACAAAGTTATCATGTAGAGGTTTCCTTTCTTCCCCAGGGATAATCAAGGAAGTCAAGATGGCGGCATGTGATCAAAACCCAACCCATGTTTTACATGCATCATGAGAAGCGTGTGGTTGTGGACACCATTTTGAGTTCTTCACCTCACCCTGTGGATAGTATTCCTTCCTTCCTTCCTTCCTTCCTTCCTTCCTTCCTTCCTTCCTTCCTTCCTTCCTTCCTTCCTTCCTTCCTCCCTCCCTCCCTCCCTCCCTTCCTCTCATTCACTCACCACCTACCCATCTTCCTTCCTTCCTGCCCTTTCACAATAAAATTTATCTGGAGGAATGCAAAACATACAAAAGGCATGCAAGGACTAGCCTTAAAGATAAAGTTGTTGTGATAACCACGTATCACAAATCACATCCAACCTGAGGTTTTGGATCAGTATTTGTCTTTTTTATTTGCTGAGCTCTATGTTTTTGCGCTCTAGGAAAATTTATTCCTTTCCTTTTTCCTTTTTTTTCTTTTTTTAAAGTTAGCTTGGGACAGCCTGAAAAACACAGTACAATATTCTTCTAGTTTTCCCGAAGAATCTTCAGAGCCACTTGGGGCCAGTTCACACAACTAAAATGGAATTCTCGGCGCAATGCCGACGCAGCAGTATTCGAGTAGCAACTCAGCAAAGAGAGAATAGCTAAACAGTCATCCGTTCCCTTATCTGGCAGAGTGTGAAGTGGTGTGAATTTTCTTCTCCGTTTCATTGTGTGATGAAAGATGAGCTGGAATGATTGGCATTCAGCGAGCAGTTCTGTCCACAAAGCTGCATAGATGGTCCTTATTCTTTACAACACCCAACACTAGCTTTTCCTTACAAGTGCAGGGTCTGCTTTTCTCAGATTAACCTAGCGTTGATCCACTGCTTGGGACGAGAACTGATCGAATTGTTGCTCGAGTTATATAGACTGGCACAAAGTCACCCAGCTGGCTTTCGTGCCTAAGGCAGGACTAGAACTCGCCGTCTCCTGGTGATTGGGCCAAAGTCACCCAGCTGGCTTTCGTGCCTAAGGCAGAATTAGAACTCACTGTCTCCTGGCGATTGGCTCAAAGTCACCCAGCTGGCTTTCGTGCCTAAGGCAGGACTAGAAGTCACCGTCTCCTGTGATTGGGCCAAAGTCACCCAGCTGGGTAAGATAGACTAGAACTCACCGTCTCCTATTTCTAGCTTGTTGCCTTAACCACTAGACCAACTTGACTCTCTCTCTCTCTCTCTCTCTCTCTCTCTCTCTCTCAAATAAATAATGAAATTAAATTAAATCTACGTCCTTATTACATTTGCTAAAACGTTCTAGTGAACACAGACAAGTGCTGAGTCCCAAGACAAGAAGTGATGGATGGAAGCTTTGTTAAAGAGAGACCCAAACTACAACTAAGAAGGAATTTCCTGACACTGAGAACAATTCATCAATGGAACAGCTTGTCTCCCAGAATTGTTGATGCTCTGTCACTAGAGGTTACCAAAAATAGGCAGGACAACCATTTGTTACCAGGATTGGTGTAAGATCTCCTGACTTGATCTGGGGGTTGGACTAGATGTTGACCTTTAAGGTGCCTTCCAGCTGTAGGATTCTATATACAATGTTCATGGACATTGAGGAGTTCAATTCCTTTGCTTTCATAGGCCCTGAAATGATACAATTCTATTGTCTCTTTTGAACGGCGTATAAATGTGCTTTATCTCTGTGTGTCTATTGATGGCTCATTTGTCTGAATGCCAAGCTTCCATGAATTTTCAAGCATTTGGGAGAATTAATTTTTTTAAAATTTGCATTTATATCCCGCCCTTCTCCGAAGACTCAGGGCGGCTTACACTATGTTAGCAATAGTCTTCATCCTATTTGTATATTTATATACAAAGTCGACTTATTGCCCCCAACAATCTGGGTCCTCATTTTACCTACCTTATAAAGGATGGAAGGCTGAGTCAACCTTGGGCCTGGTGGGACTAGAACCTGCAGTAATTGCAGGCAGCTGCTGTTAATAACAGACTGCATTAGCAGTCTGAGCCACAGAGGTTTGAATTAATAAGACCACACCTAGAATACTCACCCAGTTTTGTTCACCACACTATAAAAAAGATGTCGAGACTCTAGAAACAGTACAGAGAAGAGCAGCCAAGATGATTAGGGGACTGGAGACTAAAACATGTGAAGAACGGTTATAGAAACTGGGCATGGCTAGTCTAGTGAAGAGAAGGACCAGGAGAGACAGGATATTTGGGGAGCTGCCACAGAGAGGAGGGGGTCAAGCTATTTTCCAAGGCACCTGAAGGCCAGACAAGGAATAACGGATGGAAACTGAAGAATGATAGATTCAACCTGGAAATAAGGAGAAAATTTCTGATGGTGAGAACAATCAGTGGAACAGAAGTTGCCTTCAGAAGTTGTGGGAGCTTCATCACTGGAGGCTTTCAAGAAGAAATTGGACTGCCATTTGTCAGAAATGGTGTAGGGTCTCCTGCTTGGGTGTGGGGGAGGGAGTTGGACCAGGTGGCCTACAAGGTCCCTTCCAACTCCAACTCTGTTAATCTGTTAATCTATTTAGCATCCATTTGATCTGCTGTGTTGTTGGTTTTTTTGCATTTATATCCCGCCCTTCTCCGAAGACTCAGGGCGGCTTACACTATGTTAAACAATAGTCTTCATCCATTTGTATATTATCTATAAAGTCAACTTTATTGCCCCCAACAATCTGGGTCCTCATTTTACCTACCTTATAAAGGATGGAAGGCTGAGTCAACCTTGGGCCTGGTGGGACTTGAGCCTGCAATAATTGCAAGCAGCTGCTGTTAATAACAGACTGTCTTAGCAGTCTGAGCCACTCAAGGACCCTTTTTTAGATTCCTCCTCAAATGCAGTCTTTGTCTTGCAAATTCCATCCTTAATAGAATAGAATAGAATAGAATAGAATAGAATTTTATTGGCCAAGTGTGATTGGACACACAAGGAATTTGTCTTGGTGCATCTGCTCTCAGTGTACATAAAAGAAAAGATACATTCATCAAGGTACAACATTTACAACACAATTGATGGTCAATATATCAATATAAATCATAAGGATTGTCAGCAACAAGTTATAGTCATACAGTCATAAGTGGAAAGAGATTGGCGATGGGAACTATGAAACGATTAATAGTAGTGCAGATTTAGTAAATAGTTTGACAGTGTTGAGGGAATTATTTGTTTAGCAGAGTGATGGCCTTCGGGAAAAAACTGTTCTTGTGTCTAGTTATTCTGGTGTGCAGTGCTCTATAGTGTCGTTTTGAGGGTAGGAGTTGAAACAGTTTATGTCCAGGATGCGAGGGATCTGCAAATATTTTCACGGCCCTCTTCTTGATCGTGCAGTATACAGGTCCTCAATGGAAGGCAGGTTGGTAGCAATTATTTTCTGGCCAGGTAAAGGATGTAAATTAACTGGATCCCACCTGGAAGTTTGTCTGAGAACCGGATGCGGGGGGCCTGTTTCTCCTTGAAAAACTCTGAAAACCTAATTGTTCATGCTGTCCAATTTCATTGCGCAAAATTGCACGCTCCTGGAAGTCATGTATTTGGTTATCAAAGCTATTTTTTTTAAAAAAATTATGAAAAGCTACCTGAACGTTCTTTGAATAAAAAAAGAATGTCTCACAGCTATATATATATATATATATTCAAGTTAAAAGCTACAATGATGTGTCAGCTGCTTCATTTCTGGTAAAGGAGGTGGGGGAAAAGAAGAAAGAAAAGAAAAGGAAGTTTCTTGCTGAGCATTGGGCGAGAGTCGGGTCAGTGACAGTCTGAACTCCCAAATTGCTTTGTGAATGCAAAGAGTTGTTAGAAAAGAGAGTTCAGAACAGGGAACAGAAATTATCCCTGCTTTTGAGGTGAGCGGCGGAGTTCTAACTGGAAAGTGCCGAAATATGTGGCTTAATTTTCCGTAGCTTTTAAATGTTTTTCAAAATGCCTCCGGAATGAAGAATTTGCTCGCTAATGGCAGGAGTAGTTCACCTGATTGAATTCCCTGTCCAAAGAGCTGAGGTCAGTTTAGGTTAGCCCCATTTCTGTGAGGAAATATCTACGAGGCTCTGGTATCTCTCCGTCGCCATCTCCATCTCCTCCATCGGTCGGGTGCAAAGAATCAGGATCAGCTGTAAAAACCGCAGCATGGAAGTATTTATTTATACTTTTCGCCGCAAGCTGAAGACGTACCTATTCTTCCAAGCAGGACTGGCTTGATAGGGGTTTTTAATTCATTTTTAAATGGGGTTATTTTATACTATGTATTTTATATTTAAATTTAGGCCACATTGAATAAGTTTTTTAAATAGTTTTTATTGTAATATATTGTATTGTTTTTACTTGGCTGTTCACCGCCCTGAGTCCTTCGGGAGAAGGGTGGTATAAAAATTAAATTATTATTATTATTATTATTATTATTATTATTATTATTATTATTATTATTATTATTATTATTATTATTATTATTATTATTCATACTTACACAGAAGAATCTGGTCAGCACTAAATACAGAACTAACGGTCAGCACTAAATTGGTGTTAGATAAAGAGAATTTGGGGTGGGGGCTGGACTTGGATCTCTTGTGGGAACGCAACGACTGTAAACCGATAACACATTTAACTTCACCCACCCAGCTTTGCCTGCTCCTCTCCTACATCTCTATAGACAGAAGTGATGGTTCCCTGGCTTGGAAGTCCTTGGATTCCTGATGACAATATTCATGCAAACTTCTTGGGTGTGGCCATAAGACGGGCTCTTCCTAGACTGGGATAATCCAATGAATTTCCCCTTGCCATCCCTCAGTTTAAGCATACTGACCTCATCCAAATATGGAGAAGTTGACATTGAAGCCATCATCTCAAAGTGCCAACGTGGACTGGTAAAAACCAGAGCTTCTCCACCCTTTCCTTGAAAAAGACAGATGGTCTCTTCTTTGGCTCTTTGATGGCTTTCAGACAAGGCCAGGAACAGAGTTTTCAGGATCTAGTTGTTTTTTTATATTATTATTATTATTATTATTATTATTATTATTATTATTATTATTATTATTATTATTATTATTAATTATCTTTATTCATTAAACATGAAACTCGGTCAACTTGGTCACTCATGCCCTTGTTACATCCCGCCTGGACTACTGTAATGCTCTCTACATGGGGCTCCCCTTGAAGGGTACCCGGAGGCTTCAACTGGTCCAGAATGCAGCTGCACGGGTAATAGAGGGAGCACCTCGTGGCTCCCATGTGACACTTCTCCTGCGCAGTCTGCACTGGCTCCCAGTGATCTTCTGGGTCCAATTCAAGGTGCTTGTTATCACCTTTAAAGCGCTCCATGGTTTAGGACCGAGGTATCTACGGGACCGCCTACTGCCACCGGTAGCCTCCCACTGACCAGTGCGCTCTCACAGAGAGGGCCTCCTTCGGATACCGTCAGCCAGACAATGTCGGCTGGCGACCTCCAGGGGGAGGGCCTTCTCTGTGGGGGCTCCTGCCCTCTAGAATGAGCTGCCTCCGGGATTCTGTCAACTCCCCGACCTCCGGACCTTCCGCCGCGAGCTGAAGACGTTGTTGTTTCGACGTGCAGGACTAGCTCAAATGTAGTTTTGAATTGGGGTTTTAAATTGGGGCTTTTAAATGGGCTTTTTAATTTTATTTAAAACTTTTTAGGCCATATATTGAATTAGTTTTTTATACTGTTTTTAATGTGTATTATATGTATTGTGGTTTTATTGGCTGTGAACCACCCTGAGTCCTTCGGGAGAAGGGCGGTATACAAATTTAATAAATAAATAAATAAATAAACAAACTGAACATTCAAAAATGCATCACAAATACCATTGACTGATGCTAATGGTTGATAGGGGTTGCTGCCAGTGTCCTAGGTATCAACCAAGTACCTTCTTAAGATGTACGATGTTCCGAGTAGCACAGTTTTTTTGCAGTTCCGTTGGTGTTATTGCAGGAAGCTGCAATTTGTTGATGTAGCTTATAAAATTCTTGGACATGGCACCAAGTGCCCCGATGACAATGGGTGTGACATGTTTCATCCATAGCCGTGTAGTTTCGATGGCCAGGTCGCGATATTTCGTGATTTTTTTCCAGTTCTTTTTCTTCGACTCTGGCTTTCCCTGGTACCGCGATGTCAATAAATTGTACGTTTCGGCTTTTGACAACTGTCATATCTGGTGTGTTGTGTTCATCATCATCTTCATCATCATCATCATCATTATAAAACCAAACTGTGTTGTCATTTGCCAAGAAAACACCGTTGACCATATTGTCCGTTATTCTTTGTGCACAATGACATAACACTGTTGGCCTTCACCAAGGAGTACTTGATAGCATGTCTGTAAGCAGATCCAAACTCACCAAAGGTATCTTCTGGGAATAACAAATACGTTCTAGTCCAAAAGAAAGTGGACATCTAATTACGAGAGCCTTTCTAAAATATGAAGCGTTATACAACCTTGGTTAATCACTCTTCCCTTGCTTGACCTTCTGTGAGCCGATCACGAAACTATGTTGACGAGTTGAGTATAATTGAAGAGTGCAGCATATGCTATTCTAGGAACGTAATAAGTACATTAGTCCTCCATTAAATAAAAGGCTACTGTTATTCCACCGTAGAGCCAGGATTCAAAGAAAATATATTAAGTCCTTATCGGCCCCATCTTAACTCTACAAGTTTCAGAAACCATTATCAGATGACTAATTTTGCTAATAGGGTGCTTCTAGTACATAAGATGAATGGGAATGAAATAAGCATTGATGCTGGACAGTGTTGTTCTCGTTGCAATTAGTAGTAAGTAGCTAATGAAGCCTGGCCTGTAGCCATTTCCACTGCTGTCATTCCGGCTCTTTTACTCATCTATTTAGGCACAAAGAGATTCTCAAAGCATGAATGGCTAGAAGTCAGCTCAGGTCCTCATTGATTCTTTGGTTTCCTTTTGAAGTGCTGGAAGAATTGGGGGCGGGGGGGGGGCGAAACCTCAACAATGCTTGAAAATAAGAGATAGAGGCGAATGTATTGTCAAATGAAAACTGTCTTTCTTGGCCTTTCCTCATTTTACTCCATTCTAATCATTCCCCTGCTTTAAAAAAAAAAAAGAAGAAGAATACAGAGCTACGTTAGAACCTGAGCATTGAACTTGGAAAGAGGCCACCCATTCATTGGATATTTTCCTGCAAGAATAGAAAGAGAGAGAAAGAGAGAAAGAGAAAGAGAGAGAGAGATGTTCCATCTCTCAGTTCTACCCCAATTCTAGAAATGAGATCCTTCTCAAATCGGTCCGACCGGGAAAGGGGGTATAAATTGCAGGAAATAAATCATAGAAGTGAATGCCCTATAAAAAGAATAATGCACGTCCTTAAACCGTTCACGTTTTCCTGGTGCTCAGTGAATAATATGCAGAAGAATATGGCTCCATTTGCCATGTGATGTTTTCCTTTAGTCCTCAATACTGCTGCTGCCTTTTCATTTTCGTTTATTCTAGCCAGTGTTGCTGTTCTTTTAGAAACAAATGTTAGTCCGTAATGAGGCAGGGGTGAAATCCAGCAGGTTCTGACCGGTATCCATCCCCCAGGAGTAGGGAGGGAATGGGGATTTTGCAGTATCCTTCTCCTGGAGTGGGGAGGGAATTCAAATTTTTTTTTACTACCGGTTCTGTGGGTGTGGCTTGGTGGGCATGGCATGGCTTGGTGGGTGTGGCTTGGTGGGCATGGCAGGGGAAGGATACTGCAAAATCTCCATTCCCACCCCACTTCAGGGGAAGGATACTGCAAAATCCCCATTCCCTCCCCACTCCAGGGGAAGGATACTGCAAAATCCCCATTCCCTTCCCACTCCAGGGGAAGGATACTGTAAAATCCCCATTCCCACCCCACTTCAGGGGAAGGATACTGCAAAATCCCCATTCCCTCCCCACTCCTGGGGGAAGTATACTGCAAAATCCCCATTCCCATCCCACTTCAGGGGAAGGATACTGCAAAATCCCCATTCCCTTCCCACTCCTTGGGGAAGGATACTGCAAAATCCCCATTCCCACCCCACTCCAGGGGGAAGGATATTGCAAAGTCTCCATTCCCACCCCACTCTGGAGCCAGCCAGAGGTAGTATTTGCCAGTTCTCTGAACTACTCAAAATTTCCACTACCAGTTCTCCAGAACCTATCAGAACCTGCTGGATTTCATTCCTGGTTTCATCTCAAAATGGTTTCAGGGCTGACAATAGCTATGTGGGCAAAGGTGGAGGATTTGTGAGTAGACACAGAATCCCAGTTACATCCGAATGTTGGCTTCTCAGCTCAGTGAACAGTTCCAATCTGGAAAGATTAACAACGGTTTTCACTTCCATGGTATTTGCAGCTATGTTTTCTCCTCCTTTTTCCCCCTGAAATTGTTTTTTCCCCGTGTGTATCCCAAATTACAATATCGTTCCACTAAAGATGTAAAAGGAACCAAATTCACCGTAAAGTCCTTTCTCGCCCCCTGCTTTGTTATAGTAGATGTTTGCGCTCGTGATGGAAGGATTTGAAATATTTCAGTTTGCTACTTCTAAATTGCATTAACTTATAATTTGGGGTTTTGTAATGCTAAGCTGCCTTAATGTATAGTGTTTGATGAGCCGGTTTGGATTTTCATTGGTTTAGACATAGTTTAATTTTCCTTCCCTTTGAAAGTCTTTCATTGCAGTTCTTATTTTTAGCAATCTGTTATTATTCTCTTGTTCATGTAGGGAAATAATACCATGTTTTCCCCAAATGAATAGCTCGAAGCAAAGCAATAACATATTGGTATTTTAATTTACTTATTAAATACACGCACTGAAATTTTTGAAAAGAAACACGGCGAAGTTGGCAGGATTTCTCCTCCCCTCTTTTGCCATCTTTCATTTTTTTTTTCCTAAAGTGTCTGAGGTTGGCATAAGCTAAATTATTTACAGTTTGCCGATTCACAAAAGAGAAGCCGATTTGGGTTATTTACTTTCTCGATAAGGAAAGAGGATTGAAATTGTTGTGATCTGCTGCTTTGTTAATTTCGTTTTTGTTCCCCGGTGTATGTAAAATATAGTTTTGTTTTGTTTTAAAAAAACAAAAAACAGAACTCGCTTGGACCCTGACAGCTTCTTTTGAAATTGCACGGAACTCGCAAGATTAAACAAAACATGAAAAGTTCCTAAAAATATAAGTCAGCGAGTGCTTGATAAAAATAGAAGTGCTTGGTAGCGGAGGGAAAAAGAAAAGAATTGGCTTTGCTTCCAGTGACAGGAAACTTCAAGTACAATATACATTGTGGGTATCTACAATGGAATGGCCTGGAGCCCTGCAGTCCTAATTGGGAGCAGAGAACAATAGAGATGGATCCCACCACCCATCAAACTCTTACCTTCAATACAAATGATGATCTGGGTGAACATTTAACTCCTGAGGTGCTGGGTTGCTTCCTTGCAGACATTTCATGACCCAACTAGGGAACATCATCAGTGCTAGAAGGGAGAGGATTTTGTGGAGAGGAGGAGGAGGAAGATTGTGGGTGTTGTGACCCAGGCCCAAGTAGTTATTAACCAGACACAATCAGTCCTAAACAAATGTATTTTATGAGAACAGCTGAAAATTACTGCATTCTCAGCTTAGTCCAAATTAAGTCCAAAATGAAGTCTTTCAGAAAAAGTCCTTCGGCCTTATCACAAACCTTTGTCTTCTTTGGCAGCCTGCCAAAGTTCAGGGCAGTTCGGAGGGGGGGGAGACAAGTTCAGAAACAGAAGTTCAGAAACAGAAGACAAGAAACCATTGTAGCAACGAAGCCAAGAGCCATTGCTGCTCTTTTAAGCCTTATGGAAGGGGCCAATCATCTCCTGGCATTACTCCCAAGTCGACCTTTTTGCTTTAGCTGCTCTTGCCTTCTGGCAGCTCTTTGCATGCGTGCACTAGGAACAGGTTCCTCCTGTTCCTCTGCCTCTTTGCTGTCCGCCTCTGGAGACTCCGGAGTCCGCACATCACTCCCAGATGGCCCTGGCCCCCTCTCTGCCTCCGACGCAGAATACTCGTCCGGGTCTTCCCCTGACTCCAGGACTGGCCCATGGTCCTCCACAGCCTCCTCACTGTCCGACTCCACTGCCAGCTGTGTAGGCTGCTGGCGGATCAGAACACTGGGGTCTTTGGTGCTCTCTGAGCTTGGTTGTTTTCTTGTAAACGTTTCATTACCCAACTAGGTGACATCTCCAGTACTAGTTTGGGTAATGAAACATCTGCAAGCAAACAACCAAGCTCAGAGAGCGCCAAGTACCTCATAATCCTCTTCCTTCTGCACTCCACAAACCCCACTCCCTTCTAGCACTGATAATGTTCCCTAGTTTATTTATTTATTTTATTTATTTATTTGTCAAGTACATATTAGATAATATATATAAGTATAAGCATGAATTGAATACAGGAAATGAATACAAATAAATGGGGAAAGTAGGACAGGAACGGAAGCAGAAGTAGGTTTCAGCAGGTTCTGACCAGATCTGGAGAACCGGTAGCGGAAATTTTGAGTAGTTCAGAGAACCGGTAGTAAAAATTCTGACTGGCCCCAGCCCCATCTATTCTCTGCCTCCCAAGTCCCAGCTGATCGGGAGGAAATGGGGATTTTGCAGTAACCTTCCCCTGGAGTGGATGGGAATGGAGATTTTGTAGTATCCTTCCCCTACCACACCCATCAAGCCATGCCATGCCCACCAGAACCAATAGTAAAAAATTTTGAAACCCACCACTGGACAAAAGGCACGCTGGTGCCCTTATGCACGCCCCTTACAGACCTCTTAGGAATGGGGTGAGGTCAACAGTAGACAATCTTAGGTTAAAGTTTTGGGGGTTTTGAGATGAAACCAAAGAGTCAGGCAGTGCATTCTAGGCGTTGACCCTTCTGTTGCTGAAGTCGTATTTTCTGCAATTGAGTTTGGAGCGGTTCCCTTTAAGTTTGTACCTGTTGTGCGCTCATATATTGCTGCTGTTGAAGCTGAAGTTGTCATTGACAGGTAGGACATTGTAGCAGATGATTTTATGAGCCACGCTTAGGTCAGACCAAAGGCGGCCTAGTTCTAAGTTTTCTAAGCCTAGAATTTCAAGTCTGGTGGCATAAGGTATTTTGTTGCGAGCAAAATACTTTTATGAAAATACCGAAAATAAATAAATAAGGGGTCATGAAATATCTGCAAGAAAACCACCAAGCTCAGAGAGCACCAAGGACCACACATTCCTCCTCCTCTTCCTCTCCTCAAATTCCACTCCCTTCAAGCACTGATGATGTTCCTTAGTTGGGTCATGAAAGGTCTGCAAGAAAACCACCAAGCTCAGAGAGCTCCAAGGACCCCTTGTTTCAACCTTGAGCTACACATATTCTCCTTTATTGGCATTTTTGACTCTTTGCTGGTCAACCCACTGGCTCCTATTTAAGGGGATTTTCTCCTCCCCTTTACAGGTGCTGATGCCTCAACCAACACCATGACTCCTGTGATCGTAATCCCTCCGCACAACTCAAGTGTAACCACTGGGAGTAATGAAGCCATTCTGGAGTGTCTGGCCAATGGCAGGTAAGGTAAACACAGCCACACAAACACGAGCTTCTTTGGGGGAACCAGTGAAGCCTGAAACGGGAGGAAAGGACATTTCTTGCATGGAAAAATTGAATTTCCCAGAAGGCAATGTAGATTTTGCTTCTCTGTACCCTCAAAGATGCATTCTTCTGAGGTAGAGTAGACAGTTTTTTTAAAAAAAATTCGAATATACGCTTGAGTGGTGTTCATTTTTACCCTGGCAGCAACGAGGAGGAAAGGAAAATAATGAGATCAATTATTTGTATAGAAATTACCGCATTTTTTGGCGTATAAGATGCACCTTAGTTTTTGGGGAGGAAAATAAAGCTGATTGGCAGGTGGATCGGCCGCCCGGAATACCCCCAATCAGCTGTTCCCAGAGGTGAATTTTAGCAACAGTTTCCTTGGTTGTGAGCTCGGTGCCTTGCTTTTTTTTTTTGCTGCCTCTGAAACTCCATTTCAGAAAAAAAAAAATTCTGCCTCTGAAAGCCTCCAAAACAGAACTTCAGAAAAAAAGCCTCCGAAGCTCTATTTGGGAGCTTCTTTTCTGAAGCTCTATTTGGGAGCTTCTGAAGCTCTGTTTGGGGGCTTCTTTTCTGAAGCTCAGTTTGGGAGCTTCTTTTTTGAAGCTCTGTTTGGGAGCTTCTTTTCTGAAGCTCGTTTTGGGGGCTTTTTCTGAAGTTCGATTTGGGGGCTTTTTTTCTGAAGCTCTGTTTGGGGGCTTTTTTCTGAAGCTCTGTTTGGGGGCTTTTTTTCTGAAGCTCTGTTTGGGAGCTTCTTTTCTGAAGCTCTGTTTGGGAGCTTCTTTTCTGAAGCTCTGTTTGGGAGCTTCTTTTCTGAAGCTCTGTTTGGGGGCTTTTTTCTGAAGCTCTATTTGGGGGCTTTTTTTCTGAAGCTCTGTTTGGGGGCTTTTTTCTGAAGCTCTGTTTGGGGGCTTTTTTCTGAAGCTCTGTTTGGGAGCTTCGTTTTTGAAGCTCGTTTTGGGGGCTTTTTCTGAAGCTCTGTTTGGGGACTTTTTTCTGAAGCTCTGTTTGGGAGCTTCTTTTCTGAAGCTTCTTTGAGCCTCTGAAACCTCTGTTTGAGAAGCTGGGTGGGGCTACATTCAGAGTATAAGACACACCCAGATTTTCATCCTCTTTTTTGGGGGGGAAAGGTGCGTCTTATACTCCAAAAAATATGGTACTATAAAACAGAGATTTTTTTAAAAAAAAACCCAGAGATTTACCTCACCTGGGCCACCAATTGTGACAGTTGGCCAGCGTGCTAACGATTTATAAAATCAATAATGACTTCTTATTTTATTCCACTTTTGGGGCAAAAATAAATGTTTGGAAAAGAGAAATCGAGGCATTGACTGCTGGGCAACCGTTGTACCCAAAATAGGGCTTAATAAATAAATAAAAAAACTTGGGAACTGACATGCTTTCCTTCTGAATAATTTGAATATTTGGCCTTGATTAAAAGTGGGGAAAAGATGAACGGCCGGAAAATAATCCGAATTGCTTGGAGGGCCATCCGATCCCCCACCCTTTTTTTTTTGCTTCTGAAAGCAGTGATTTCAATTGTTTCAATTATTTATAATTGAATTATAACGGAAGCATTTCTCAATACAGATGTACCCCCTGAGTAGCATTTATTTTTACCATCCTTCCCTCAGGCAAAACAAACCATTAGCATGAAAAAGTAAAATTACCATTATAATTAAACACGGTCGTTGGACGTCACTTTCGCCTGCCCTACTGGTGGACGGCATAAAAGAGCAGCAGATGTTTCGAGACTCCAGTGACTCCTGGAGCTTCCTCTGCACAGTATTTGCTTATTCAGAGGCTAGATCAGGGCCGCCCAGCCTTGGCAACTTTAAAACCTGTGGACTTCAACTCCCAGAATTCCACGGGGGATTCCCTTGCGCTAGATCAGGGGTGTCAAATTCGTTTTCATTGGGGTGGGGGTGGGGGGCTGGAGTGGGCGTGGCCAGCTTGTCGTCATTCGTGTCAGGGGCGCCTGTGGGCATCTCCCCCTATTCTGATATCCCTCCTTGGATGTCAATTGTCAGGATTCTCAAACAGCGTTGGTCCTACCAGGCTGGGGGTTATGGGTTTTGGAAGCCCAGGAGATATCTCTGGAGGACATATCCTCCAGGCTATTCAAGTCCTTCCCCTCCCACTTCCCCCTCCCCCCCCTTTTTTTTTTGCTGGATATTCTTGCGAGAAGGTCTGGGAGCTGCTTCTGAACCTATGTCTAAGCTCCTTCGCCCTCTGCCCACCTGTGGTCCTTCCTTGGCGTATTGATGCTTAACCAGTGGTGACATTCAAATTTTTTCCCGACAGGTTCTTTGGGCATGGCTTGGTGGGGGGAGGGGTGTCCTGTGACTGAGTGGGCATGACCAACTCAATGTCACTCACGCCCATGCCCACTCAGTCATACGACACCCTCCCCCCACCAAGTCACACCAACAGAATTCGGTAGGAAAAAAATATGCGTATGAGCACCAGAAGGACTCATAGCGAATGCTGTGGCAAAGAGAAGCCGAACTTTTCTCCCTCCATTCACAGCAGAGCTGCTGCTCCCTTTATAGTGTCCCCCCGGCTCCCTCCCTCCCAGGGACTATCATAAAGGGACAGGCTGCAGCAACTCTGCTGTGAATGGGAGGACAAACGTTCGGATTCTCTCTGCTGCATTTAACGTTGAATTCAGTGGAATATCGAGTGGCCGGAAAGGCCGAGCAAGTGGGCGGAAGAGATGAGCGGTGACCAGGCGAGTGGGAGAGCGGGCGGGCGTGGGCGGTGCCAACCAGGAGTGATTTTTACCGGTTCGGCGAATTGATTCAAATCATCCCTACTGGTTCGCCCAAGCCGGTCCGATCCGGTCGAATTTCACCCCTGGTGCTAACATTATCACTTACATCAGAGCAATAATGGACAGGTGTTTTTCTCCCTCCCACCCCTCCTAGGCCCATTGAGAAGATAAGTATCACCTGGAAGAGGAATGGGAAAATCCTCAGTGGGGTCGGCAGGATGGGCAGACGACTGGCGATCGCAAACCCAACTTCGGCTGACCTGGGGATGTACGTCTGTGAGGCACAACTGAGCGACAGCCCACTCGAGCCCGAAAAAGCGAACACCTTCCTGTCGATCCTGGGTAATGCTGCCTTTTTTTTCTCTTCATTGTCATCTTCTTCACATTAAGCGTCTTAAACCAAAGGATAATAGCCAGTTGAAATATTTGTTTTAATATGCCGTTGACTTATCCATCAGACTTCTCCACAGGGGATAAAAAACACAAAGGAGGGAATGTAAAGGCAGTCTTCATTCATCCCTTTTCTTTGTGGATGCCAATGCGGAGGGTATTAAGGATGTCCTTCCTTGTAGAAAATTGTTTGTTAGTTAGTTTGTTTGTTTATTGGATTTCAAGGCCGCCTGACTCCAAAATGGCTTACATTATTTACACGAAGACCTAATTTAAAAGAGAACATCTTCTCCCAGACAAAACTACATAAGTCACATGAAAATGAAAAATGAAAAAAAATAAAATAACCAGGGGCTGCACAGATTCCTTATTCTAAGACCATGGAATGGAGCCAGGCCTTAAGAGAATTCTGACACATTTCAAGACAAAGAGCCATACATATACAGTGTTCCAATATCTCAAGGGCTGCCACAAAGAAGAGGGAGTCAAGCTATTCTCCAAAGCACCTGAAGGCAGGACAAGAAGCAACCGGTGGGAACTAACTAAAGAGAGAAGCAATTTAGAACTAAGGAGAAATTTCCTGACACTTAAGAACAATTAATCAGTGGAACAACTTGCCTCCCGAAGTTGTGAATGCTCCAACACTGGAAGTTTTTAAGAAGATGTTGGCTACCCATTTGTCTGAAGTAGTGCAGGGTTTCCTGCCTAAACAGGGGGTTGGACTAGAAGACCTCCAAGGTCCCTTCCAACTCTTCTCCTCTCCTCTCCTCTCCTCTCCTCTCCTCTCCTCTCCTCTCCTCTCCTCTCCTCTCCTCTCCTCTATTCTTCTCATTCCATTCCATTCCATGTTTTCTATTCTATTCTATTCTATTCTATTCTATTCTATTCTATTCTATTCTATTCTATTCTATTCTATTCTATTCTTCTCATTCCATTCCATTCCATTCCATTCCATTCCATGTTTTCTATTCTATTCTATTCTATTCTATTCTATTCTATTCTATTCTATTCTATTCTATTCTATTCTATTCTACTCTATTCTTCTCATTCCATTCCATTCCATTCCATTCCATTCCATTCCATTCCATATTTTCTATTCTATTCTATTCTATTCTATTCTATTCTATTCTATTCTATTCTATTCTATTCTATTCTATTCTATTCTATTCTACTCTATTCTTGTCATTCCATTCCATTCCATTCCATTCCATGTTTTCTATTCTATTCTATTCTATTCTATTCTATTCTATTCTACTCTACTCTACTCTACTCTACTCTACTCTACTCTACTCTACTCTACTCTATCCTACTCTACTCTACTCTATTCTTCTCATTCCATTCCATTCCATTCAGCTTTGAAGAAATGCTGTTCCTCACAAACAGGATCGGTTCAAAATCTTCAGCTGTGATTGTCAAATTAGAACCAGTCTAACTGCTAAGACCCTTATGAAGCTTCCAATTCCTGGGGGACTCTTCTCATTCCCATTCTCATTCATGGGAGACGTTTCTCTTGTGCCCACCTTAGACTGTTGTGATAGAGCCATAAGAAATGTCTGTGAAGGTTGCCATGAATCTCAGCCCTTTGTGTTTTTGGGTGCGTTGAAACATTTAAGTCAACTGAAGTTCTTCCTTTTATACTAGAGGGTGTTTCAGTCCCATTTTCTGCCTTATAATAAATTGCGTCAAGGTTGGCTTTAAGTTCCTTCCTCGTCCTTCCATTTCTCCCTTTCTTTCACTCTTTCAAATTATTACCTCTCTTTTCTTTCAAAGAGCAGGAACCCATTTCCGTTATTTATGATTTGGATTAAAATCAGTTTATCCCAACCCTCGCCCCCGCCACCTTGCGATTTTATAGTAACTCATTTAATTTTATTTTTTTCCTGTACTGTCAGATCCTGCCTCTTGCAATGTTGCAAGCAATGTTTCTTCTGTTGCAGTTGGCACTTAAGTGGAGTTCGGATAATATTTAAAAAAAACAAAAACCCACAAACAAACAGAGATAAAAGATCAGAAAAGTCACAACCGCTTTGATAAGTAGCTTCTGCTTCTTCGTGTGCTGTGCTTTGTGCCTAATCTTGGTTTTATTGGGCTGCTGGATGAACAGAGCTTGCGATGTAAAAAGTAAGAAGACAAGTCAGTAGCACACGAGCGATCAATTCCATCAAAGATAAATGAGACTCTCGAAAGAGTGCAGAGAAGAGCAACCAAGAGGATTAGGGGGAATGGAGGCTAAAACATATGAAGAACGGTTGCAGGAATTGGGTATGTCTAGTTTAAGGAAAAGAAGGTCTAGGGGTGACATGATAGCAGTCTTCCAATATCTCAGGGGCTGCGACAAAGAAGAGGGAGTCAAACTATTCTCCAAAGCACCTGAAGGCAGGACAAGAAGCAATGGGTGGAAACTCATCAAGGAGAGAAGCAACTTAGAACTAAGGAGAAATTTCCTGACAGTTAAAACAACCTGCCTCCAGAAGTTGTGAATGGTGGCACGCGGAGCCATATTTGTGGGCACACGAGTGTTGCCCTAGCTCAGCTCCAGCACACATGTGCATACCAGCCAGCTGATTTTCGGGCCTTCTGAGCCCACCGGAAGTCGGGAAACGGGCTGTTTCCAGCCTGTGGAGGGCCTCTGGGGCGGGGAGGCTGTTTTTGCCCTCCCCATACTCCTAGAAAGCCTCTGGAGTCTGGGGAGGGCAAAAAACGGGGCCTACTGGACCCACCGTGCCAAAAGCAGGGGGAGTGCAGGGTGGTAGTGGTTGTGTGCGCATGCACGGGGGGTGGGGGTGGGGCAGAGCACATTGAATTATGGGTGTGGGCACGCACACGTGTGACCCCCCCCCTTGCTCCCCCTGCTTTTGGCACATGACGGCAAAAAGGTTAGCCATCACCAGTATAGGGTTTCCTGCCTGAGCAGGGGGTTGGACTAGAAGACCTCCAAGGTCCCTTCCAACTCTACTCTACACTACACTCCTTTTCTTGCACCTTTGGCCCCTGAAGTCCCATTTTAATATTTATCCAGCTTGGCCTGTTAACGTGTATATATGTGTGTGTGTGTGTGTGTGCCCCAGCAGACTGTGGAATAATTCATGAAAAAGCAGGAACTTTAAAACAGAAACCCTGCAAGGTTTTAATTGGCAAGGGAGCAGAATCCGGAGGAAAGTAGACCCAAATTTAAAAATGAGAGCGCTCATATAAAAGGGATAATTCTTTCTAAGCTATCCTGAAGGTGTTCCTTGCAGGAGGCTGCATTATTAAGCCCTGTTTTAGTAGCACTTAAAAACTTAATTATACTTGCCCGTTTGTGCACGTAAAACATATGCCGGGGACACAAGTAAGGAGCACCGCACTGCACACCGTAAGTTTTGGCTTCAGCAACAAAACATTTCCTGAACTAGTTTACAATAAAATCCTTGGCTAAAAGGGCTAAATGCTATTTGCATTGGGAATGCCATCCACTGTGTATTTCATTAGAAGTCTGAAAAGGCTATAAAGGCTACGTATGGGGGAAGGGGAAGGGGAAAGATTATAAATTTATTGATTGCCATTGTACAGGGATAATGGTAGAATTAAACAAGTTGGAATGGTGTAAAGTCGGGACTGCTCGGTAACCACTCCCGAAGGGAAAGGGCAAGGAAAGAGGAGTAAAGAAGGAAGAAAGTAGGTAGGCAGGTAGGTAGGTAGGAAAGAAGGGAGGGGGAAGAAAGGATAGGAGGAGAAGAAGGAGGAGAAGATAGAGGGTTAGAAAGGATGGTAATGAGAAGTGGGAAAGAGGAGGGGAAGTAGGAAAGTGAAGAGAAGGATGGTGGGGAAAGTCGAAGAAGGATGAGAAGGGTAGAAAGGATTAAGGGAGGGAGTGGCGGTCGAGCAGGCCTGATTAAGCATAATTTGAGTATAGGATCGATTGTTGGATAAGTGATTGTATTGTGCACTGGTCAAATTGTGGAATTAGTATGGAAAATAAAAAATTTTGGGAAAAAAAAAAAGTCTACGTATGTAGGCTTTTTTTCCCCTTGGGATAAAATCTTAAGTACAGCAAAAAGAAAAAAGAAAAGAAACATTATGATTTTTGGAAAGGTCTTTAATGGGCCACATTAATAATGGAGGTAAAAAAGGTAAAGGTTCCCCTCGCACATATGTGCTAGTTGTTCCCGACTCTAGGGGGCAGTGCTCATCTCCGTTTCAAAGCCGAAGATCCAACACTGTCTGAAGACGTCTCCGTGGTCATGTGGCCAGCATGACTCAACATCAAAGGCGCACGGAACGCTGTTCCCTTCCCACCAAAGGTGGTCCCTGTTTTTCTTCTTGCATTTTTTACCTGCTTTCGAACTGCTACGTTGGTGGAAGCTGGGACAAGTCACGGGAGCTCACCCTGTTATGCGGCACTGGGGATTTGAACCACTGAACTGCCGACCTTTCAATCGACAAGCTCAGTGTCTTAGCCACTGAGCCACTATGTGCCTATCTACTATCGTTAGTAAATCTTTTTCTTCTTCTTTTTTCATTCACTACATTAAAAAGATCTCGCAGCAGCAGCAGCAAGCATTGCACATAAATCAACAAGCTCAGCGTCTCAGCCATTGAGCCCCCGCGTCCCTAATAATCGAGGTAGGATACTTGAAATAGTTCAAGTTATAGTAAGGACCCTGGAATCTGAAGGAATAATTCCAGAAAACAACAGGCATTGATGGTTACCTGCCTTGACAAGGCCAGTTAGATACGATTTATATTTTGGAACCACAACTAATAATAAAGATGAGCATGACATTCATGGGCAAAAGGCCACGTGGACGATGTAAGATGAAAGTTCCGTTCAGGGCAGGCATTACAAAAGTTGAGGGTGCAAATCTGAAACAGATTTTTAAAGATACAACGGGTTAAACGTCAATTCAATTTATTGACTTACAAGTCAAGCCATGAGAAGCTCGTCATTGCTGGGAAGGAGGAGTGGAGGAAACAGCCAACAGAACTAGTTAAGCGGAGTGGAGAAGTGAAATCCAGATTGCAATGAGACTGAAAGGATGAAAGGAAGAGGAAGAGAACGAGAAATCAGAACCTATAGGGTGGGTTCAAAAGATCCAACGCCCAACCTCCTTAATTCTTATCCTCTTCGTTTACAGAACTAACTTAAACACCCACTCACCGAGTTCAATGGAACTTGACTCTTGATTAAGGATTGTAAACCTAATCTTGCGTAGCTTCTTCTCCAGAAAGATTACACTACTACAAAACATTTGCTAGACCAATTCTCGATTACAGCTCGCCTCTCTGGAACCCACACCTCATTTCGGACATTAATACAATTGAGCATGTCCAGAAATATTTTACAAGAAGAGTTCTCCACTCCTCTGATCACAACAAAATACCTTATGCCACCAGACTTGAAATCCTGGGTTTAGAAAATTTAGAACTCCGCCACCTTCAGCATGACCTGAGTATAACTCATAAAATCATCTGCTACAATGTCCTTCCTGTCGAAGACTACTTCAGCTTCAATCGCAACAATACACGAGCACACAATAGATTTAAACTTAATATGAACCCCTCCAATCTTGATTGTAGAAAATATGACTTCAGTAACAGAGTTGTTAATGCCTGGAATGCACTACCAGACTCTGTGGTCTCTTCCCAAAATCCCCAAAGCTTCAACCAAAATCTGTCTACTGTTGACCTCACCCCATTCCTAAGAGGTCCGTAAGGGGCATGCATAAGGGCACAAAGGTGCCTACCGTTCCCTTTGGTTGTATCCAATTCGTATGGTTATTTCATGCTTATACTTATATATATTGTTGTGTTTGACAAATAAATAAATAATAAATAATCGTACCAAATATATTTAAGTTATAATATATGTTGGTCCTATCACTGGTGGTGTTGTGCCTTGTCCTCCCTCCTCTCCTCACCCAGGCCCCTCCCATCTCCTGCTATCTGAGTCAGAGTCGGATAATGAAGAGGAATGGCCTGGCATGCCTCCAGCCCCCAGCCCTGGCACCATGCCCGGACAGAATGTCAGGAATGAGCAAACAAACCTCACTCCTACAGTGTGTGAGCACGAAGCCAGCCACGTGCTAGAATTGCCGGCAGCAGATCAGGAGGAAGGAAATTCACAGTGGACGGATCCCCTCTTCCGGAGAATTGAGAGGCGACATCAGCAAAAGGAAGGGAGGGGCAGGCCTGGATAAGTGCTGAGTCATGGAGCCACACCCCATGGCCTATATAAAGGATCTGCTTTTTGGCATTCCTTGAGTCAAGCAAAGTCTCATCTGGTTTGCTGAAGTCACACCTTGGATTCCTGCCTGCCCTGAGAACTCTGACAGGAATTTGGCAAAGCTGCAGAGGCTTCGTGGCCACGCTTGATACAGACTTCCCAGACCCGGCCATCAGAGGGAGAGTGGGACACAACAGGTGGGATTCAGCCTGTTCGGAAGAACCGGTAGTTAAATTGCTGGTTGGCCCCTCCACTCCCTGCCCTGCCCCTTCCAGGAGTCCCCACACGGCCAATTTTGGCTCTCGGGTAAGTGCAGAAGATCTCCTAGACCCAAAATGGGCCACAAGGGTGGGTGGCGTGTCCGCCCTGTGGCCCATTTTTGCTCCCAGGGGGGTTGCAGGAGGCCGAGTGCTGCCTGTCACTCTCCACGGCCACGCCCACCGTGGCCACGCCCACCCTGCTGGTCATTAGGGCAGAGAACCGGTTGTTAAATTATTTGAATCCCTCCACTGGTCCTATTGATTATTTAATCATCGTAGCGGCTTCTTTGATGAGATTTCAAGAAGCCACCGCAATGGTTAAATAATCAATGGGCCAATGTACATTATAGCCTAAATATCTTTGGTGAGATAAACTGTGATTATGCCAAGAAAAAAAATCACCAAAAATATGTCGATAAATTTCAAAAGTTATTTTCATGCAAATATTGGCAAGCGGCCCATTCTTCATTCCGACTGAACAGTCCTCTCTCAGCTTCTTCTCAATATTTCATTTCAGGAAAGGGCAGACCTTCGTGTTTCTTCAAAATGGCATAGACAATTAAGGATTTTCCCAATAGATTTCGTACTACAATGTGTTTTGCTCATTAATCTCTCGCATACCATTTCTCTGCACTTAAAAAAAAACCCTGTATTTAAATTCAGTTTTTAATGCCTCTATTGAAAAAGGCTTCGTCTCAAACATATTTCTAACTGCACGTCCTTCGTGCTCTGTGAACTTGGTTGTGTGTGTTTGTTTGTTTTTTGTAAACGTTTCATAACCCAACTAGGTAACATTATCAGTGCTAGAAAGAAATGGCAAACTTCTGATGATGTTACCTTAGTTGGGTCATGACACATCTGGAAGGAACCCACCAAGGTCAGTGAGCCCCAAAGACCCCACAGTTCAACTCTGAGCGACAGGTATTATCTTCTGTATTTCTAATTATATTTTCTCCACCTTTCCGGCTAAATATTGTGTCGCAAAATTTTGGAGAATGCAGAGTCAGGCATTCCAATCTGCCCCTAACTCCAGAAATTGTGCATCAGGGCAGTTCCTATCAAAATCTGCAAAGATCAAATTATTTTAGAATTTCTACAGCGCATTTTAAAACTGCCTAAGAGTGGGATGGGATTTCCCCCTTCCTGGAGATGCTCAGATGAGAGACACCTGACAAAAAGTGAAAGAAAAGGGAATCAAGCTGTTCTCCAAGGCACCTGAAGGCAGGACAAGAAGCAACGGATGGAAACTAATCCAAGAGAGAAGCAACTTAGAACTAAGGAGAAATTTCCTGACAGTGAGAACAATTAACCAGTGGAACAACTTGCTTCCAGAAGTTGTGAATGCTCCAACACTGGAAGTTTTTAAGAAGAGGTTGGATAACTGTTTGTCTGAAGTGGTGTAGAGTTTCCTGCCTAGGCAGGGGGTTGGACTAGAAGACCTCTGAGGTCCCTTCCAACTCTTGTTATTCTGTATAAAAATATTTGGAGGATGGCTACCCCAATAAGGATTCTCTCTAAAGTCCCTTTCAACTCATCCATTCTATGCATTTTTTGAAACGTTTCTGAACTCTGGTCGGACATTTTAAAGAGGGCTTGATCTTACAAAGCATTGCTCCCGCCCTGATTGCTCCTGGACTATTATTTCTGTCAAGATGGGCCATTTTACAAGGCTGAGAATGCAAGTTTTTTTTTAATTTGAATTTATATCCTGCCCTTCTCCGAAGACTCAGGGCAGCTTAAATTTTTTTTAATTTTATTTATTTGAATTTATATCCCGCCCTTCTCCGAAGACTCAGGGCGGCTTACATTGTGTTAACCAATAGTCTTCATCCATTTGTATATTATATACAAAGTCAACTTATTGCCCCCAACAATCTGGGTCCTCATTTTACCTACCTTATAAAGGATGGAAGGCTGAGTCAACCTTGGGCCTGGTGGGACTTGAACCTGCAGTAATTGCAAGCAGCTGCTGTTAATAACAGACTGCTTAGTCTGTTGAGCCACCAGAGGCCCTTTTTCCCCCCCACTGAACCAAATGCACAAATTTGCATAAACCTAGGCTTGGTCAAATAACCTAGGATCAATCAGGAAAACTAGAGTCACGAAAAAATCAAGCCATCCACTTTGACTTTCCAATAATGTCTATGGTTTTGTGGTGTGGTGTTTTTTTTTTTGCCTCCTGCCCACAGTAAATGTATCTCTATATATTAGTGTCTACTTAGGCATTGAAAATCTATTATAGTTGAAAATTTATACTATTAAAAAGCTATAAATTGTACAAACAGCTAAGCGCATTGGTTTCACTCCGCAGGTTTAATTTTCTAGGAGATGCAATTTCTCGACGCCTCTGTTACAAAGAAGCACCGAAATCGGGCACTGAGGGTTTTTTAAATAATTAATAGGAGGACATTACATATAAAATGTGCGGGAAGCAGGATCATAAGATCATTCTGAGTTTTTCCCTCAAGATTGCATGTGGATGTGATTCGGGTTTATTAAGCCAGTAATGAGGTAGCGCATGTGACACACTTATGTGCGTGTGTGTCTTTTTTTCTGCCAGAAGTGAGACAGCCTGCTCTAAAATGTAAAAACACACACACACACACACAGAGAAAGAGAGAGAGAGAGAGAGAGGTACAAAAATTCATATTCGTTGGAATTAATAACTACGAATTAAAATTAATTGCCTGTAAAATTAGGTATCCATTCATAAAATTAAATGAACCCCCCTCCACATCTATCAACTATACTCAGGCATCAGAAAAAGTCCCATTTGCACATTTGGGAACACACAAATCTGTGCAACACTCACACTCACACACATTCCCCTCCCCCCGCTTTTAGCAGAAGCTGCTAAAAAAATGGGGGAAAAACCCCACCAGGATAAAGAGAGAGTTGCATAGGGAATGGATGCCAAGGGGAGGAAAAAAACTGGATGGAGGAGGAGAGGGAAAAGTATTTAGGCCAGGAAGAGAAATAAGACTACTCAAAGGGATGGAAATTGAGGGTGGAGGTTTGTTCTTTGAGCTTTGTGGGTTGGTTGCTGAGCGTTTCGTTACCAGGCTGGGTAACATCTTCAGCAGAATTGAGGACATGTGAGTGTTGGTGTTCTTCTGCTTATAAGGGCTTCGTGTGCTCAGTTGGTCTTGTGATGGGTAGGTCATGTCAGGTGATGATTTTGTGATGGGCCCGGTGTGACTGATCCATCAAAGCCTCATCACCAGACCTTCACTTGATATGACCCACACCTGACCCATCATAAGACCCTCATGTGATGTGACCTCCCCATCACAAGACCCATTACAAGACCCTCACCTGACACACCGTCACCTGACCCACCACAAGACCCTTACCTGATGTGACCCTCCCCATATGTGATCTTCACATTATAAGACCTATTGACCACATGAAGCCCTTGTCAGGGTTCCAAGTAACACCCCCAACGAAAGTTCCATTTTATT